>NW_015647112.1:13696-27859 GCF_001515625.1 Sinocyclocheilus rhinocerous
CCGGGTGGAGGTGGTATTAGGACACAACTGCATCGCAACCGAACGCTCCACCGGGGGGACCCCCGTATACCCCCTATCTGCACCACCGTCGAGATTGGTGAGGGAGGAGGAGTAAGCAGGTCGGTTTCCGGCAGAAAAAGGTGCCATCCACAACCTGGTAAGCTCCTCATGCACTTCCGGGAAGAATGGCACCGGGGCGGGGCACTGAGAACCAGCGCGCACCACCCCGAAAAACCAATCGGTCTCCACTCGAGCCCTACCCACACGGCGGCCCGGGAAAGCATAGCCGATATTTACGGATCCAATTCAGGCATTGCTACAGTCCCCGGAGGCAGCAGCACAGCCGAATCTTCCTCTCCAGAAAGCTCCGGCTCACACTCTGATGCAGCGATCGACATCCGGTTGTCGGGAGGAGTGCCAAAGGATACTGCTGGTACGCTCCTTGTAGAGGGCCCAGCACGTTCCATTGGCAGCTCAACTGGTTGCGGAGTGCAAGAGGAGCGATGGTCCCCCGAGGGTTGGTTCCCTGGAGGGCTTGCCATCACTGTTACCCTCAGACCGCCCATGCTACTGCCTGAAGTAGCCCCCGCCTGACTGCCGCCATGACGAGAACTAGATCGAGGCAGAGGCAATGGAGCTCTGCCCCTTTGAGGAAATGGAGCTTGGCCACTCCGAGATGATCATTTTCCCTCAATGAGAACATAACTAATCCACAAACGCCACCTCAGCGTGCTAAACGCCCAGGCACGTGAGGCAGCGATCATGACCATCCCCCAGTGCCAGGTAACGACCGCATCCAGAAACGCCCGGGTGATACGTTGTTGTAGCGTCTGGACCAATCAAACACACAATTTTTCATTTGATTTAACAAATCAGTTATTCATTAGATTAACAAATCGTCACAGTCCCCTCACCCAATAAACTGGATGCCAGGATGTCTGCAACGACACCAGGCCCCCCCCTGGTAACGCCACCTCAGCGTGCTAGATGCCCAGGCACGTGAGGCAGCGATCGTGACCATCACCCAGCGCCAGGTAACGACCGCATCCAGAAACGCCTGGGTGATACGTTGTCTATAGCAAGAGCCACATCGTCTTTACAAAGACGTAACGTCAAGTTTGCCACGCAACGTCGTCTTTAAATAGACGCACCCGTAAATGCTCTATTAGGGAAAAAGCTCTTTCAGCGTGCTGAAGCGCACAGGGGAGATGGCCGCCTGCAACACAAACAGGGGGTAGTGCAGCCTGATGTGTGCAACCCACTCGACACGGGAAACCACCACCGCTGAAGTGCCGTACTGCCAACACGAAGAAAGCTCTTTGTGTTGGCAGTACGGCGCTTCAGCGCGCTGAACTCGTTCAGTCTTCTTCTTTCAGTAGAGTAGTCAGGAGCAGAACGATGTGATCGCTCGGCTCCAAAGCAAAAAGCTGAATATGCGCTGCACCGGCTGCCTACTTATTCTCACGCTGTGATCAGCGGCAGCTGGATGCAATAATAGCATAACAATAATGTGCATTGGCTCGTTTAGTTTACACTCGAAGTAGATTGGTCTCTCTAAGCGAGATCCCAATTCGTCGGTCAGCCGACGTGACGACGAGAGTGACCGACTGAAAGGGAACTACATCAATACTTCCATTCAGAAAGGTGGAATCCCAGGCTTTTCAGGCTGTCTGGAATCACATCAATACTCAGCCAGTTGATCCGTGAGGCCAAGCAGAAGAAAGGCGATCTAACAGTGGTCTGGTTGGATCTAGCGAATGCTTATGGATCTATTCCGCATGACCTCATCCAGCTTGGACTTGACCATTACCATATCCCAGCTGCTATTCAAGAACTGATCACCAGCTATCTAAGGGGGATCAAGAACTGGTAGACCTGACAAAGGAGGAACGCACAGACTGGAACTTAATATACATGACTTAACGAGGCAATTGGGAGGAACACAGGTGAACAGAATGACTAATTAGACAGGGGAGAAACTGGGTCACGGAGCACATGGGGAGGGAAAACACCACAAAGACAGTCCAGGGGCGTGACAATATGTGTATGTAAATTAATTGTTATTTAAGATGTTATCTGCAATGTTTATGGTCTTTTCAGGCAGGATAAGCGATATATTGAAATGGTTTAGGTGGGTGTGTCTGATGCACATTCCCGACATAGGTAACTGATCCAACACAAAATATATTTCTTTATGTAAGTAATTATGCAGCAAATATTAATATCTGGTATTAGCATCAGAAATTGATTTGAATAAATATTACAATACAAGCCTCTGTTAATACTGATCTATACTGTATTGAAATTCAAAGCTCATCAGGTATCATCTTGGAAATAAAGCTCATGTCTTTAAAAGTCTGTACCGTATGTTGTCAGCATTATTTCTCTGAATGATGTTATGATGTGTGTATTTTTTATGTCCTGATTGAGCAACATGTACTTCAGACTCTTCAAGATCGCACAAATTCTATGGCGTTTTACTAGCTTCTATTACTAGTTTCCATAGGAGTAAAATGTTATGTATGTATGCTTAATTAATTTTTAATTTAACCAACGTTTAAATTATTAACTGCTTCAAAATGCATCTTGATAATGACATCCTTGTTGAAACATTTGCAGCCTACTCTACAAATAAAAACAATTTGTAACGTTTACATAAACAGTGAATAATTGTACAAGTTGAATTAAGGGATACAAAGCCTAAATCTTAATTCAGATTTCAGAATGAGTACCTTGTCCTTTGTAATATATGTTGAGTTTTCTCTCATTAAATCTTACGATTTCCTATTAATTCAATAGAATATATGGGAATACTAGGGAAAACCATCATGGACGTACAGTGCCTTCACTTTTATGACGTCATGAGTAATCCAGTTTTCTATTATGGATCAGTGGTGTCAACATATTGTTTGTCTTTACAATCTAATGCCTTAAATCCAAGTTTATAAAAAAAAAAAAAAGAAGCTTTACAATTTTGTATATCTTTACAATTCCAAACTGCATTTCCAAAAATACTTTGTCTATATTACACTGAAAAAATGTTTCATTTATCCAATTAAAAAAATTTAGGGTAATGATTCACATCTATATTTTTAACTTAAGCCAATGAAAAATAAATAACTTGCCCTAAGGGCAACCATTACCCTAAATTTTTTTAACTGGATGAATGAAACATTTTTTTCAGTGTATGTTATTTATAAATAAAAAAAAGAAGCTTTACAATTTTGTATACGTTTACAATTCCAAACTGCATTTCCAAAAATACTTTGTCTATATTATGTTTATATTTAAACTACAACATTGCCTCAAGTACCTTATTGTTTCTACATAATAAAAATTTAGGACACACATTTTTATTATCTTTTTAAGCAAACACTTTAAATGACATCCTTCCACCGTAAGATATACATGACACAACAAAATGTTGCAATTCAACAAAAATCACTATCACCTGAGTGCTGAGCAACAATATGATAAACAGGTGTTTTTCACACTATAGCTATTACTATATAGTGGATTTCAGCATTACTGAACACTGTACTGAGCAATAAGAAGCCAGTGTCAACATATTGTTTGTCTTTACAATCTAATGCCTTAAATCCAAGTTTATAAAAAAAAAAAAAAGAAGCTTTACAATTTTGTATATCTTTACAATTCCAAACTGCATTTCCAAAAATACTTTGTCTATATTACACTGAAAAAATGTTTCATTTATCCAATTAAAAAAATTTAGGGTAATGATTCACATCTATATTTTTAACTTAAGCCAATGAAAAATAAATAACTTGCCCTAAGGGCAACCATTACCCTAAATTTTTTTAACTGGATGAATGAAACATTTTTTTCAGTGTATGTTTATATTTAAACTACAACATTGCCTCAAGTACCTTATTGTTTCTACATAATAAAAATTAAGGACACACATTTTTATTATCTTTTTAAGCAAACACTTTAAATGACATCCTTCCACCGTAAGATATACATGACACAACAAAATGTTGCAATTCAACAAAAATCACTATCACCACTATCACGCTATAGCCATTATTATATAGTGGATTTCAGCATTACTTAACACTGTACTGAGCAATAAGAAGCCAAGACTAGAACTACCCATGTAAAAAAGACAGAGTATACACAGATCTGAAAACAGAATGTACCTGTACATGTGTTATTGATGCTGATGGTGAGACTTGAGTTTGTTGCAGTGAATCCATCCAGACATGAGCAATTGTAACTTCCAATTTCATTTGTGCAGTTGGCATCTGGACCACATACAGATGGACTGAACAGACATTCATTTATATCTACGAAAAAAAAAATTTGAAAAAGTAATTACTTAAAGTTATGAAATACATCTATACAAGGAGTATATAAATTAAGTTGAAATGTCAACATTTACAGTAATAGTAATAATAATAATATGGATCCTGAGATGTTATATTTGTAATGAGACTCTTTAAAAATCACCAAAGTAATGATTAAAGAGTAATGATTAATGACTAAATTATGCAATAACTAAAAAAATATAAAATAAAAACTGACCAGTGCATGGGTTGCCTTTACTAATAGCTTTATTTCCATCTGAGACATTATATCCACCCCAACAAAAGCATGAGAAGCTTCCGTTGTAATTGTAACAGTGAGAGTTCGGGCCACACACTGATTCGGAGTCAAGACATTCATGAATATCTGAAATAAAATGTAATTTAATAAATTGAAAGGTTACAGTTGAAGGGTGATTCACACAGAACAAATAGTAAAAAACTGTTCATTGCTTCATACCTTTGCATGGGTTATTATTGTTTATATAATAATAATCTGGATCCTGAAATGTTATATTTGTAATGAGAATCTTTAAAAATCACCAAAGTAATGATTAATGACTAAATTATGCAATAACCAAAAGCTGTAATGCAGAATATTTTATAAATAAAAACTGACCAGTGCATGGGTTGCCTTTACTAATAGCTTTATTTTCATCTGAGACATTATATAAAAAATATATATTAAAGTGATCATTTAAAAACAATTTTCATTAACACAAACACAAACACATGAAAGACATTTGTTATCTCATGGCAGTCATCTGTCTATAAAAATGAGAATATAAATCATGAAGGAAGAAACTCCCAACAAAAACATGAGAAGCTTCCATTGTAATTGTAACAGTGAGAGTTTAGTCCACACACTGATACTGAGTCAAGACATTCATGAATATCTGAAATAAAAAAAATAAAAAAATATAAAGGGACAGATTACAGTAGACAGAAAATTTAGTCAGAATAAACAGTTACTGTTCAGAGCTTCAGCTGTCAATCATACCTTTGCATGTGTTATTGCTGTTTATAGGGAGGTTTGTGTCTGTTACATTATATCCACTCATGCACGAGCAATTGTGACTCCCAACAGTGTTGTTGCAGATTGAGTTTGGACCACAGATATCTGATATCTCAACACATTCATCCACATCTATATTAAAAGTAATGGGAAAAAGAAGAGTTTGGATCACTCATACATATGTGAAGGTCAACTAATTTTTTGACATTTTAAAAATAGAAAAAAAAAACACCTGGAATAAAAATCACATCAATAAACTTAGGTCAATTATTCAAGGTAGTAAACACAAAACTAAATATAAAATGTATATGTACCTCTACATGTGTTATTGATGCTGATGGGGAGACTTGAGTTTGTTGCAGTGAATCCATCCAGACATGAGCAATTATAACTTCCAATTTCATTTGTGCAGTTGGAATCTGAACCACATACAGATGGGCTGAACAGACATTCATCTATATCTAGAGGGGAAAAATATTTTTTAAATGTTTTTATACATACAAATATAAATACCTAAAAACATGAAATACAAATGGTATGTCATTCATCTACATCGCTACAAAGAGAATAAGTATTGTGAAAGTACAGTATCAACATTTTTAAACACAAAAGACCAGGAAAACAACATTTTTAAACCATTCTCCCAAAGAAAAAATTTATTTCAGGCCTAAATTCACAAGTTCAAATTGCACTAGTACCTGTACATGTGTTATTGATGCTGATGGGGAGACTTGAGTTTGTTGCAGTGAATCCATCCAGACATGAGCAATTGTAACTTCCAATTTCATTTGTGCAGTTGGAATCTGGACCACATACAGATGGACTGAACAGACATTCATCTACATCTATGAGGGAAAATATTATTTAAAAAGTATTTAAAAATAAGTTTAATTTCATTCAATTACAGTTACAAACTGAGCATGAGACACCTTAGAGTTAATTGTAACAGAGGTTGGACTACACAATGACGGTGAATCATAAATATCTGAAATAAAATAATTGGTAAAGTGAAAGGTTACAGTTGAAGAAAGATTCAGGCAGTACAAACAGTAGCAAACTGTTCAGAGCTTCAGCTGTCAATCATACCTTTGCATGTGTTATTGCTGTTTATAGGGAGGTTTGGGTCTGTTACATTATATCCACTCATGCACGAGCAATTGTAACTCCCAACAGTGTTGTTGCAGATTGAGTTTGGACCACAGATGTCTGATATCTCAACACATTCATCCACATCTGTATTAAAGAAAAACAGTTTTGGGTGACTCATATCTGGATACATATCTGGAGGTCATCTCATTCTTTGAGCAAAACTGTTGCCCAGATAATGACTAACTTCCTGTATGGTGTCTACGCCAGCAAATTTCTTTCAGTTATTCTTGAGAATGAGGTTAACACTGAAATCTAATAAGTGAGTTTATAGAACAGGTCTATAAAAATAGTATTTTAGGCCTAAATTTAAAAATCCAAATTACACATCACAATCAGAATTATTTGTACACATTAATACAAATTAAAAAGAGTTTTATGTATGTCTAAAACTGCTTTAAAAACAATATCCTAGAATTAAACAATAATTCTATTGGATGTACATAAAAAACACTACATGCTAACAACACACACACTGAGATGAAAATTCATTTGTGGGGAACTCTGAGATCTTTGTGCCCCTTTACACAACAGACCTCAATCAGGGGTACAGAAAAAATTAACAAAAAAAGCCTCTCTTTGTCATGATTTTGTACTATGAGCATTAGCTGTCAATCATACCTTTGCATGTGTTATTGCTGTTAATATGGAGGTTTGGGTCTGTTAAATTATATCCACTCATGCACGAGCAATTGTGACTCCCAACAGTGTTGTTGCAGATTGAGTTTGGGCCACAGACGTCTGATATCTCAGCACATTCATCCACATCTATATTAAAAGAAAGTTACAGGAAAAAGAAAGAGTTTGGATCATATGTAAAGGTAAAAAAAAACTGAAACTATGATGTTGTGTAACATTACAAAGGCAATGACTAACTTCCTGCATGGTGTCTTCACAAACAAATTTCATAGTTTTTCTAGAGAATAAGTGACTTGATAATGTTTCTTTGAAGACGATACCAGCCAGTTTTGGTAAAGATCATAGGTAAAGCATTGAAAAAAACTTTACAAGAAACCATTCGAAATGGCAGAAATGTCAAGTAAGGTAAATCAATCAAAGAAAATTCATGATTGTAGTATTTTACAAGTCAATTACATTAGAACTGAACAAATACAAAATGTGAAGAGTTTGTCAACTAATTTATCCTTTAAAATGTATGGCAGTGTCGCAAAATTAGAGGTTAGAAAAAGGTTAAAGAACATAAAGATCTGACTTAAGAATGTACCTCTACATGTGTTATTGATGCCGATAGTAAGGCTTGAAACTGTTTCAGTGAATCCATCCAGACATGAGCAATTGTAACTTCCCAATCCATTTGTGCAGTTAGAATCTGGACCACATACAGATGGACTGAACAAACATTCATTTATATCTATGGAAGGAACAAGTGAAAAAAATTTGAAGTATATTTAATTTTTACAGTTTATAAATTAGGCAAAGATCTGACAAGAAAAACATCTGGTATCTAAAGACATTTATTCACATTATAGAATAGACAAGAAGATAGAAAAGCGAAAAATTTATCATTTGCTGAGTGATGTTACACCCCAAGCAGGAACAACTAAAACTCACAGAAGTATTCAAACAAACAAATAAATACAAAGCAGCTCTGTACGGTCAATTTAATGAGATAAAAACAGAAAACAAAATTTGTAGACAATACTCACCTTCACATGAATTGTTGCGGCTCACAGGACTGTCTTTATTGGAGGTATTAAATCCACTCCAGCATGAAGACATGTGACTCCCAAGGATGTTAATACAATCTGAGTATTGACCACACACTGACACTGCATCTTCACATTCATTGATGTCTGGAAAAAAAAAATTACAGGTTTCCAAACAACCAAACATGTCAAGAGTCGCTGACTAAACTCACGCTGGTCATGTTACTACAATTACTATCAGTACATTTGTGATCTAATGTGATTTCTTACCTCTCTGGCAAAGCGGACCCTCTGAAGGGAGAGCTTGAACACATCCACAAGTGCCTCCCACAATACCATCACACACCTGATAGGCCCTGCAGGTGTCATTGGGCCAAACATGATTCTCCTCACACTTGCACTCATATTCTGTTCCATTTAACCCACACACTGTAATAGAATGGGATTCATTTGTCAGTGTTCAGACTGTCAATTTTTCCTAATACTGAACACATCTAATTAGGCTATGTGACATGATAAAACATTCTGATCTCACCAGTATTCATGTCAATATCTGTGATATTAATGCTGTTTCTCAGAGTCAAAGGCAGGCTGATATTTCTGACGAGATTCCGTAAGTAGTCCACAAGGAACAAGTCAAAGAATCTCACATCAATGTCAATCACGTACTTAGAAGGTAGAACTGCAAGAACAAACAGAAGCAGGTTGAGCAGAACAATTAGCATGATTATATTTTTATAATGACAAAAAAGTAATATTTCCAGTAATTTCAAATAAATAAATTTTTTCACAGATATAATATACCACAAAGCCTGAGGTTAATGTTTAAAGTATCTTACTGTTAACATTTCAACAAAACTTCATATAATAGACCATGTATTTTATATAGAGTTATTTGCAACCAAAAAACAAGCAAATAATCAGTCTGTCAAACCTAGCAGTAAAATGCAGGAAAATCAAAGCAGGAAAACAGAACAAAATAATTGAGAAAATTTGAGAAAAATTGACGTTGTCATAGTATAATGTCAGTGTCTCACTTTGGCAGAACTGTCTGTCGACTGGAAGGGCATTGATACAGGTACATGAACCATCAGTGATGTCATCACAGGCCTCGTATGAGTGACACGTGTCATTCGGCCAAACAAACAGACCCTCACATTTACACTGATACTGTGTTTCATTCAAAAAACACACTGAAAAACAGAGGAAGAGTCAAAAAATCCAAAATGCATCATTTATGGCAGCATTCATGATGTATAAAGTTTAATCTTAGTTATACAACATTACAGAAGCAGAGTCAGAGATCATACCAGTAGTTATGTTGATTTCTGTAATGTTAGTGCTGTCACTGATTGTGTAGGGCAAACTGAAAGACATCAGAAGGTTCCTCAGCTGATCAGTGATGCTACTGTCCATGCTATTGATCTGAATTTCAATCAGATATTCAGTCAAAGGTAGAGTCACTGTAGAAATAAAGACGGGAAAAAAACATCCAGAAATGAGGACTATGCCTTTTACCTACAAATACGATAAACAAAGTTTATAATAGATAATGATTTTTTTGGCCAACAGGATTTAATGCAACTGTATTTTGTTTTGTTTCGTTTTAAACTCTAACATGTATTTAAACAGCTTTAATCATCGCTGAAAAAAGAAGTAAAGGAAACATGCACCAAGCCATAAAAGAGATTGAATTCATATTTGTGTAAAATTTACACACAATATAAATGAAATATATCATGATGAAATATATCTCTGTTTCTCAGAGTCAAAGGCAGGCTGATATTTCTGACGAGATTCCGTAAGTAGTCCACAAGGAACAAGTCAAAGAATCTCACATCAATGTCAATCACGTACTTAGAAGGTAGAACTGCAAGAACAAACAGAAGCAGCTTGAGCAGAACAATCAGCATGATTACATTCTTAAAATGACAAAAATGTACTATTTCCATTCATTTCAAATATGACATTATTTCTTTCTCAGATATAATATACCACAAAATTGATGTTGTCATAGAATAATGTCAGTGTCTCACTTTGGCAGAACTGTCTGTCGACTGGAAGGGCATTGATACATGTACATGAACCATCAGTGATGTCATCACAGGCTTCGTATGAGTGACACGTGTCATTCGGCCAAACAAACAGACCCTCACATTTACACTGATACTGTGTTTCATTCAAAAAACACACTGAAAAACAGAGGAAGAGTCAAAAAATCCAAAATTCATAATTTATGGCAGCATTCATGATGTATAAAGTTTAATCTTAGTTATACAACATTACAGAAGCAGAGTCAGAGATCATACCAGTAGTTATGTTGATTTCTGTAATGTTAGTGCTGTCACTGATTGTGTAGGGCAAACTGAAAGACATCAGAAGGTTCCTCAGCTGATCAGTGATGCTACTGTCCATGCTATTGATCTGAATTTCAATCAGATATTCAGTCAAAGGTAGAGTCACTGTAGAAATAAAGTGGGGAAAAACATCCAGAAATGATGACTATGCCTTTTACCTACAAATACGATAAACAAAGTTTGTAATATCTTTATTACAGGAAGATATGAAAAAAAAACATACTTAGTGTTCCTAGTAGGAACACTCAAACATGAAAGTCATTGCAATTCAAATCTCATTTGTTTATGCTTTGGTTACCAAACATGAAAAATAGAGGATGAAGAAAATTGTTTTTGCAGGAGACGAAAACACTAATTGTTGTTTAATTGTTAATTAAATAATACAATGTGTTAAAATGATTTTATAGCAAAAAGAAGAAAAAAAGTAAATGCCGTAAAACAATATCTTTGGTTATTTTCCAAAATCAGGCTATATATAAATTTGATTCCAGGATTTACCTCTACATGTGTTATTGATGCTGATGGGGAGACTTGAATTTGTTGCAGTGAATCCATCCAGACATGAGCAATTATAACTTCCCAACTGATTTGTGCAGTTAGAATTTGGACCACATACAGATGGACTGAACTGACATTCATTTATATCTATGGAATTAAGAAAAGAAACATAACAAAAAATATTGTAAAGACAAAGCAGCTCTGTACACTCAATTTAATGAGATAAAAACAGAACACAAAATGAGATAATTATATTTACCATGACATGAGTTGTTGCGGCTCACAGGACTGTCTTTATTGGAGGTATTAAATCCACTCCAGCATGAACACATGTGACTCCCAATGATGTTAATACAATCTGAGTATTGACCACACACTGACACTGCATCTTCACATTCATTGATGTCTGGAAAAAAAGAGTGAGAAGGTTTTGCATAGGGCTGGCTCGATACCACTTTTTCAGATCCGATCCCGATTCGATACCAGAAATTATGAGTATCGGCCGATACTGATACAGATCCGATACCAGCACAGTTTTTTTTTTTATTTATCGACTAAAAACACATCTCTTCCATCTTTATTTGACCCTCTAACTCTAGCACTCTCTATTCTAATTATATTCTTTAAAAAAACATGCCCCTTTTAGACTGGCACTCTATTCATTTACTAACTGCTTGTTTTCTTTAAAAAAACAAAACAAAACACTAGCTTCTCTAATCTTTTTGTATTCTATCTATTTGTTTTCTTTTTATTTATTATACAATTAACAAAAGCAAAAAATGCTTTTTCTATTTTCTTTTATTATATAACTAAAAACAAATAACTAAAAAAAAAAAACCTTGCTACGTGTACTGCGTTAAGCTAACTGAGACTTGTTATAGCACTTGCATATCATTGCTCTCTTGTTGATTTTGATTGCTTCCACTGTCCTCATTTGTAAATCACTTTGGAAAAAAGTGTCTGCTAAATGACTAAATGTAAATGCAAATCAGTGTAGAATTTCTATACCTCAATGTGTTGACCTGATCATCACTCTTTTGTGTGTTAAACACACTCTACCACATATAGACAACTTCATTGTAAAGAAAAACACCAAATGAATAAATATATAAATATAATCTATGACAAAAATACTACTATAAACTAGGTTAGTGGATAATTCAGTTGCAAAAATTACTCTAGACCCTGAAGCTGCTGTCCTTCAAGGCAGCTTTGCTCTTGGCCTTGGCTTCAGCTAAACGTGTCAATGAGCTTCATGCACTCTCGGTTCATTCCTCGTGCACTAAATTCTCTCTTAGTGGAGATAAGGTTTTACTTAAGCCGAACCTGGCTTTTTTGCCTAAGTGCTTCCCTGCATTTACATCAGAAGTGTTGGAGCTGTCCGCTTTTCACCCTCCACCTTTTTCTTCCACTGAGGATCAGAGGCTGAATGCTCTGTGTCCAGTTCGTGCATTACAGACGTATATGACCAGGACCAGTGCTTTCCGGAAGAGCGCCCAGCTCTTTATTTCATGGGCGTCCCCGCACAGGGGGAGTCCCATATCCAAGCAACGCCTTTCACATTGGCTTGTGGAAGCTATTGCTTTGGCATATGAATCGATGGGTGTGCAGCCCCCAGGGAACATCAGAGCTCATTCCACGAGGGGCTTAGCCGCCTCTTGGGCCTTGTTCAGGGGAGTGTCACTGCAGGACATCTGCTCTGCTGCCAGCTGGGCCTCTCCCCATACGTTTGTGCGTTACTACCGACTGGATGTCACCAAAACTTCGGTAGCACATTCTGTTTTAGGGGTGGGGTCTTCATAGCTCCTTGTTACCTTCCTCTCTTCCTTCCCATTTACACATTGTAGTAAAGGAACGAAGGGTGAGTGGGCCGTCGGGCCACGCACATTCATGTCACCAAGCATGCATTTATTTTCCTGCCTGGATGTTTCATATGTGTTGCTGGATTTATTTACATGTGTGGGCCTCATACATGTTTCATGTCCTGCCTGTGCACAGCAGTCATGTGTGTGTGTGTCAGGATTGTCAGGTGCATGATTATGGAATGTGTCAGGCACCGCCCCCTTGGGGTGACCGTCCTTCTCTAGCTTACAGAACCTCACTGTGAGTGTATTGGGCAATCGGGGAGCTGTCCATGTCTCTCCCATAGGTGGATCTCGAACACGAGATGATGAAAGAGAACAATAGGTTACTGTCGTAACCCCGGTTCTCTGAAACATCGAGTGGAGAGATCCACCAGCTTTGCCCCGCTTGCCGCATGAGAAGCGAATATACTTACTGGAGAATAGCGTCGCGTGCAGGCCTTATATGCTCTCAGGTAAGGGGGTGGGGCCTTACCTGGCATTGGCTGCGCGCTTCTTCTGTCTGGATGCTTCTGCAGAGGTCAGGTACGGATGCCCTTCCCATAGGTGGATCTCTCCACTCGATGTTTCAGAGAACCGGGGTTACGACAGTAACCTATTGTTACTCTACAGTCATGGCCAAAAGTGTTGGCAGTGACATAAATTTAGTTTTTTGCATTCACATTGTTTCTAGATTATTGTGTAGAGTGATAAGATGCATTTTAAATCATTGCTAAAAGCTTCAATGGCCAAAAAATGAACTTTTCACAAAAAAACGAATTTCACTGTTTTGTGATCTTGACACAAAATGACCAGCTAACATTAATTGACTAATCATATCAGCAGCACATGTGAAAGTGTAAATGAGTACTAGTCAGGCTAAATCACTATCATACTAATTAGATTGTAAGAGTAGACTGATTGTTATAAAAGGAGGGAAGAAGCGCTTCCAATCATTGTGTTCTTGTTAGCAATGGTTACCTCCAAAGAAACACGTGCAGCCATCATTGCTTTTCATCAAAATGGCCTCACATGCAAGGAAATTGCTAACCATTTACCTGATCATCAAGACCTTCAAGGAGAGAGGTTCGACTGCAATGAAGAAGTCTTCAGGACGTCCCAGAGTGTCCAGCAAGCGCCAGGACCGTCTCCTCCTCAGGAGTCAGCTATGGAATCGTGTCACCAGCAGTGCAGAGCTTGCTCAGTAATGGCAGCAGGTTGGTGTGAGAGCATCTGTACGCACAGTGAGGCTTTTAGTGAGTTTACTACAGATATAAATAAAACATCTTTTGAAATTTTAAGTTGTAGTTTTTA
>NW_015647112.1:28317-36241 GCF_001515625.1 Sinocyclocheilus rhinocerous
TTGACATTTTGGATCCGTGGCCAGGCAACTCCCCGGATCTCAGTCCCGTAGAGAACCTGTGGTCAGTCCTCAAAAGGCAAGTGGACAAGCAGAAGCCAACAAATTGTGATCTACTCCGAGAACTAATAAGGCAAGAATGGATCGCCATCAGTCAGGATTTGGCCCAGAAGCTAATAACCAGCATGCCAGAGCGAATTGCAGAGGGTATGATGAACAAGGGTCAACACTCTAAATATTGACTCATTATATTTTTTGCCAATAAAAGCCTTTAAAACTTATGATATGCTTATCATTGTTTTTCAGTATACCACAGAAACATGTGGAAAAATAATCTACATATACTGAAGTAGCAAACTTTGCAAAACACAAAATTTATGTCACTGCCAAAACTTTTGACCATGACTGTAGAAAAATCATAAGTGCACAATAATTTTATAAAATCTAAACATTTAGTGAAAAAAAAAAACATTATTTAGTGGGGAACAAATAAAAGTGAATAAGTGTAGGGCTAAATCTGGTGAAATGTTAAACATGACTCTTTGTATTGTTGTAAAATACATTCATGAAAAACAAGTAGCCTAATATATTTATATATTAATTAATATACTATAAAATTAAAAGACATTTCTTTTAAATGTATAGCACAGTAATGAGGCAGCAACATATGATAGATAAGACAACAAGAAAGGCTATTAATAATCTTTCATAGCGCAAAAGTATTATAACACGAAAGGCTCCTATACGCAGCGGCACAAAGCTCTTATGCGCATCCCGTACTTCGAATGATATGCTTGAAGCAACACGGAGTCACCGCGCGCAGCGCTCCGCATAGAAAAGTTCAAAGCACAAAGGGAAGATGATTTTGATGCGTAGTGTATTATATTTGTGCAATAGTTTATTGAGCCTTTTCTTTTAACAGTTTTAAATTTCAGTTGATGAGCGCATTAAGAACAATTGATAGTGCTCTCCACTCCAGAGTAGTGATCTCTAACATACAACGGGAGGAAAGTAACATGCTTTAGAAACAGCACTAAACTCCAGCAAGATACTGTAAGGTCCTTTTATGCAAAACCACTGATCTTTATCTATAGATCAAGTATAATAATAGGAACATTTGATCATCTTAGAGAGAGTTTCATCGTCTTGACTGTCTCACCGAATGAGATGTGCCGATTGAATGCTGAATGGAGGATGACAGACAGCCGGAGCGGAGAGAAGAGTTTAAGTGAACTTGTATTTAACGACTTAAATATTCATCTGTAGGCCTACATCACATTAAACTATGAAACGGTCTCAGGACACTTGAAATATAGTGCACGAAAACTTTTTGGTGCTTTATAATGTTTTGTGCCTTTCGTGGGACTTAAAGGGGTCATATGATGCGATTTCAAGTTTTCCTTTCTCTTTGGAGTGTTACAAGCTGTAGCGTCTGGACCAATCAAACACACAATTTTTCATTTGATTTAACAAATCAGTTATTCATTAGATTAACAAATCGTCACAGACCCCTCACCCAATAAACTGGGTGCCAGGATGTCTGCGAACACACCAGGCCCCCCTGGTCACCATGGCAACCAATGCTGATATCACTGGTTTTATGGCCCAAAGGAATGCGGGTAGAGAAAATCACTACCTTTTCCATAGGAAGAGACACAATGCACAGTAGAAATGGACTCTTCTCTAATTAATTCATAGGAAAACCTTTCTTTGAATGAACACACATATCCTTCAGGTCATTGTGTATGTTGTCTTTGATATTTTATACTGTTTTATGCAGGCTTATGATGGAACCACTCGTTCCTGTCATCTTACCTATATGTAATCCTACCATGTTTAGTACCTATGAATTCGCCTTCTGATGATCTAAACGAGCGTGTATATTATATGTTGGTACATAGGCAATATATTAGTGTCCTGAGAATCTTTAGTAATTTCGATTCAAGTTCCATATGCAAATGACCATGCTTCCACACAAAGGGTCATAAAACTCCCCAGTATCTCAATACTCCCACTTGGGATACCGGCCTTTCTCATTGGACAAGCCCATATTCTGCTGAATATGCAAATGGTTCCATAACTTCATATTCTTATTCTCCCTCCTCTTTAGCTGGCTGTGCAAAGGCTATTTCTAAAAAAAAAAAAAAAGGGTCAGTTCCAGCTTTGCTATGACAATCTGGCGCTTCTGAATCAGCGACTGTAAGTATGTTTTGTTATTAGTTTAAGTATTTGCTATTGACTGTTCAAATGCGGAGTTTTGCGCATCGTTCGTTCGTGTGTGTGTGTGTGTGTGTGTGTGTGTGTGTGTGTGTGTGTGAGGGGAACAGGGTCACATCACAGGAGAGTGAACTGCCTGTCAGAAATCATAGCACGTCAGCTGTCTTGTGTACTGCATCATCACTACATTATTAACTGTCTTGATATTTACTTTGAAAGCTTGAAGCTCGCGATTATGGTAAGGGGCGTTACATTTCCGACGCGTGCTTGTGGTGTTCGGCCAATCACAATGCACTGGTTCAGCTGGCCAATCCGAGCAGACTGCGCTGGTCAAAAGAGGGGGCTTTGTTGAAAACGACGTGTTTGAGAGAGGCGGGGCATAGAGGACCTACAATAATGTACAGTATTTGAAAAATAATGTGTGTTTTTAACATTAAAGCATGTCAACATATTCTTTTACACCAAATACACAAAATAATGATCTTTAAAATAGCATCATATGACCCCTTTAACAATAACACAGAATAGTATACGCAGAATATTGGATTTGGATCGGTCTTGTCTGACCGATACCCGATCCGTGCACCCCTAGTTTTGCATAAATGTTACAATTAAAGGTTTCGAAACAACGTGTCACCAAATAAATTCATATTGGTCATTATACTACAATTAATATCAGTACATTTATGATTTAATGTGATTTCTCACCTCTCTGGCAAAGCGGACCATCTGAAGGGAGAGCTTGAATACATCCACAAGTGCCTCCCACAATGCCATCACACACCTGATAGGCCCTACAGGTGTCATTGGGCCAAAGCTTGAATACACAAGTGCCTCCCACAATGCCATCACACACCTGATAGGCCCTACAGGTGTCATTGGGCCAAACATGATTCTCCTCACACTTGCACTCATATTCTGTTCCATTTAACCCACACACTGTAATAGAATGGGATTAATTTATCAGTGTTCCAACTGTCAGTTTCTCCTAATACTGAAGTCATCTTAGCATGTGACATGATAAAACATTCTGATCTCACCAGTATTCATGTCAATATCTGTGATATTAATGCTGTTTCTCAGAGTCAAAGGCAGGCTGATATTTTTGATGAGATTCCGTAAGTAGTCCACCAGGAACAAGTCAAGGAATCTCACATCAATGTCAATCACGTACTTAGAAGGTAGAACTGCAAGAACAAACAGAAGCAGGTTGAGCAGAACAATTAGCATGATTATATTTTTATAATGACAAAAAAGTAATATTTCCAGTAATTTCAAATAAATAAATTTTTTCACAGATATAATATACCACAAAGCCTGAGGTTAATATTGAAAGTATCTTACTGTTAACATTTCAACAAAACTTCATATAATAGACCATGTATTTTATATAGAGTTATTTGCAACCAAAAAACAAGCAAATAATCAGTCTGTCAAACCTAGCAGTAAAATGCAGTAAAATCAAAGCAGGAAAACAGCATACTTAGTGTTCCTAGTTGGAAAACTCAAACATGAAAGTCTTTGTAATTTGAATCTCATTATTTTATGTTTTGGTTGCCAAACATGAAAAATAGAGGATGAAGAAAATTATTTTTGCAGTAGATGAAAACACTAATTGTTGTTTAATTGTTAATTAAATAATACACTCTGTTTAAAATGATTTAATAGCAAAAAGAAGAAAAAAAGTAAATGCCGTAAAACAATATATTTGGTTATTTTCCAAAATTAGGCTACATATAAATTTGATTCCACGATTTACCTCTACATGTGTTATTGATGCTGATGGGGAGACTTGAAATTGTTGCAGTGAATCCATCCAGACATGAGCAATTATAACTTCCCAACTGATTTGTGCAGTTAGAATTTGGACCACATACAGATGGACTGAACAGACATTCATTTATATCTATGGAATTAAGAAAAGAAACATAACAAAAATACTGTAAAGACAAAGCAGCTGTGTACACTCAATTTAATGAGATAAAAACAGAACACAAAATTAGATAATTATATTTACCATGACATGAGTTGTCACTGCTCACAGGACTGTCTTTATTGGAGGTATTAAATCCACTCCAGCATGAACACATGTGACTCCCAATGATGTTAATACAATCTGAGTATTGACCACACACTGACACTGCATCTTCACATTCATTGATGTCTGGAAAAAAAAGAGTGAGAAGGTTTGCATAAATGTTACAATTAAAGGTTTCCAAACAACCGTGTCACCAAATAAATTCATATTGGTCATTATACTACAATTAATATGAGTACATTTATGATTTAATGTGATTTCTCACCTCTCTGGCAAAGCGGACCCTCTGAAGGGAGAGCTTGAATACATCCACAAGTGCCTCCCACAATACCATCACACACCTGATAGGCCCTGCAGGTGTCATTGGGCCAAACATGATTCTCCTCACACTTGCACTCATATTCTGTTCCATTTAACCCACACACTGTAATAGAATGGGATTCATTTATCAGTATTCAAACGGTCAGTTTCTCCTAATACTGAACACATCTTAGCATGTGAAATGATAAAACGTTCTGATCTCACCAGTATTCATGTCAAAATCTGTGATATTAATGCTGTTTCTCAGAGTCAAAGGCAGGCTGATATTTCTGATGAGATTCCGTAAGTAGTCCACCAGGAACAAGTCAAGGAATCTCACATCAATGTCAATCACGTACTTAGAAGGTAGAACTGCAAGAACAAACAGAAGCAGCTTGAGCAGAACAATCAGCATGATTACATTCTTATAATGAACAAACAGAAGCAGGTTGAGCAGAACAATTAGCATGATTATATTTTTATAATGACAAAAAAGTAATATTTCCAGTAATTTCAAATAAATAAATTTTTTCACAGATATAATATACCACAAAGCCTGAGGTTAAAGTTAAAGTATCTTACTGTTAACATTTCAACAAAACTTCATATAATAGACCATGTATTTTATATAGAGTTATTTGCAACCAAAAAACAAGCAAATAATCAGTCTGTCAAACCTAGCAGTAAAATGCAGGAAAATCAAAGCAGGAAAACAGAACAAAATAATTGAGAAAATTTGAGAAAAATTGACGTTGTCATAGTATAATGTCAGTGTCTCACTTTGGCAGAACTGTCTGTCGACTGGAAGGGCATTGATACAGGTACATGAACCATCGGTGATGTCATCACAGGCCTCGTATGAGTGACACGTGTCATTCGGCCAAACAAACAGACCCTCACATTTACACTGATACTGTGTTTCATTCAAAGAACACACTGAAAAACAGAGGAAGAGTCAAAAAATCCAAAATGCATCATTTATGGCAGCATTCATGATGTATAAAGTTTAATCTTAGTTATACAATATTACAGAAGCAGAGCCAGAGATCATACCAGTAGTTATGTTGATTTCTGTAATGTTAGTGCTGTCACTGATTGTGTAGGGCAAACTGAAAGACATCAGAAGGTTCCTCAGCTGATCAGTGATGCTACTGTCCATGCTATTGATCTGAATTTCAATCAGATATTCAGTCAAAGGTAGAGTCACTGTAGAAATAAAGTGGGGAAAAACATCCAGAAATGATGACTATGCCTTTTACCTACAAATACGATAAACAAAGTTTGTAATAGATAATGATTTTTTTGGCCAACAGGATTTAATGCAACTGTATTTTGTTTTGTTTCATTTTAAACTCCAGCATGTATTTAAACATCTTTAATCATCGCTGAAAACAGAAGTAAAGGAAACATGCACCAAGCCATAAAAGAGATTGAATTCATATTTGTGTAAAATTTACACACAATATAAATTAAATATATCATGATGAAATATATCTTCTGCATGCTCACCATTGCATGGGTTACTGGCGCTGACTGGTTCACGGCTATTTGTTACAGTAAATCCACTCAAGCAGGAACAGTTGTAACTCCCATTTGAGTTTTTGCAACGAGAGTTTGGACCACAGACCTCTGGTGTCTCAAGACATTCATTCACATCTTTATTACAGGAAGATATGAAAAAAAAACATACTTAGTGTTGCTTGTAGGTTTTGGTTACCAAACATGAAAGATGGAGGATGAAGAAATTTTTTTTTGCAGGAGATGAAAACACTAATTGTTGTTTAATTATTAATTAAATAATACAATGTATTTAAAAAGATTTGATAGCAAAAAGGAAGAAGAAAAAAAAAAGTAAATGCCGTAAAACAATATCTTTGGTTATTTTCCAAAATTATGCTATATATAAATTTGATTCCAGGATTTACCTCTACATGTGTTATTGATGCTGATGGGGAGACTTGAAATTGTTGCAGTGAATCCATCCAGACAGAAGCAATTGTAACTTCCCAACTGATTTGTGCAGTTAGAATTTGGACCACATACAGATGGACTGAACAGACATTCATTTATATCTATGGAATTAAGAAAAGAAACATAACAAAAATACTGTAAAGACAAAGCAGCTCTGTACACTCAATTTAATGAGATAAAAACAGAACACAAAATTAGATAATTATACTTACCATGACATGAGTTGTCACGGCTCACAGGGCTGTCTTTATTGGAGGTATTAAATCCACTCCAGCATGAACACATGTGACTCCCAATGATGTTAATACAATCTGAGTATTGACCACACACTGACACTGCATCTTCACATTCATTGATGTCTGGAAAAAAAGAGTGAGAAGGTTTTGCATAGGGCTGGCTCGATACCACTTTTTCAGATCCGATCCGATACCACAAATTATGAATATCGGCCGATACTGATACAGATCCGATACCAGCGCAGTTTTTTTTTTATTTATCGACTAAAAACACATCTCTTCCATCTTTATTATTCTATCTCCTCTAACTCTAGCACTCTCTATTCTAATTCTATTCTTTAAAAAAAAAAGACTTGCACTCTATTCGTTTACTAACTGCTTGTTTTCTTTTAAAAAAAAAACCTAACACTAGCTTCTCTATTCTTTTTGTATTCTATTTGTTTTCTTTTTATTTATTATACAATTAACAAAAGCAAAAAAGGCCTCTTGACACGAGCTTGCTCTATTCTTTTTCTATTCTATCTGTTTTCTTTTTATTTATTGTATCATTTAAAAAAAAACTTGCTATGTGTACTGCGTTAAGCTAACTGAGACTTGTTATAGCACTTGCGTATCATTGCTCTTTTATTGATTTTGATTGCTTCCATTGTCCTCATCTGTAAGTCGCTTTGGATAAAAGTGTCTGCTAAAAGACTAAATGTAATTTCATTGCCAACAAATTATGTTTGAAATCTAGAGGCTTGATCCATTGCCATGTTTGTTTGTTTTTTCAAACATACAAAATATACATAAACTGATATACAAACATCGATGTAACAGACAGAAATGAGCCATATTAGTTGAGTTTGTGCAGGAGATGCTGCATCAGTGACTGTCTCTTGACGACAATAAAGTACAACAACACATGTTTGTGTAAAACAATGACTGGCCAGAGTATTCACATCGGTAAAAGATGAGTCTCATTACGACTGACAAATCCAGGGCTCTCAAGTTATAGCAAAAGTTTGGAGTGAGATTACATCTGTTAGGGGAGGAGCCACTCAAAGGGGAGGAGCAATATTTGCAGCACCCAATTCTCTCAAGTTTTTGCTAGCAGTTGGTTGCCAGTAAGCCTGTAAATTTACAAAAGTACTGTAAATCAATAATTACAATTGTACTGTAAAAA
>NW_015647112.1:36288-36598 GCF_001515625.1 Sinocyclocheilus rhinocerous
CTCTTGGTGTTGGCGGTACGGCGCTTCAGCGGTGGTGGTTTCCCGTGTCGAGTGTGTTGCACACATCAGGCTGCACTACCCTCTGTTTGTGTTGCAGGCGGCCATCTCCCCTGTGCACTTCATCACGCTGAAAGAGTTTTCTCCCTAAAAGAGCATGCACGGAAGCATCTTTTTAAAGACAACGTTGCGTCTGGCAAAATCGACGTTGCGTCTTGCTACAGACAACATATCATCCGTGCGTTTCTGGATGCGGTCGTTACCTGGTGTCGGGTGATGGTCACCATCACTGCCTCACGTGTCTGGGCATTAA
>NW_015647112.1:38592-41002 GCF_001515625.1 Sinocyclocheilus rhinocerous
CTGCCTCACGTGTCTGGGCATTAAGCACGCTGAGGTGGCGTTCGTGGATGAGTCATGTTCTCATTGCGGGAAGTTGACCATCTCGGAGTTGCGGGCCAAGCTCCGTTACCTCAAAAGGGGCGGAGCACCGTTGCCTCTGCCTCGATCTAGTTCTCGTCATGGCGGCAGTCAGGCGGGGGCTACTTCAGGCAATAGCACGGGCGGTCTGAGGCTAACAGTGATGGCAAACCCTCCAGGGAACCAACCCTTGGGGGACCATTGCTCCTCTTGCACTCCACAACCAGTTGAGCTGCCAAAGGAACGTGTTGGGCCCTCTACAAGGAGCGTACCAGCAGTATCCTTCGATCTCCCGACGATCGGATGTCGATCGCTGCATCGGAGGGTGAGCTGGAGCTTTCTGGAGAGGAAGACTCTGCTGCGCTGCTGCCTTCTGGGACTGTAGCAATGCCTGATTCGGATCCGGAAATGACGGCTATGCTTTCCCGGGCCGCTGTGAGGGTAGGGCTCGAGTGGAGACCTCCACCGTGTCCCGAGCCCTCAAGGTTGGACGATTGGTTCTTCAGGGTGGCCCATGCTGGTTCTCAGCGCCCCGCCCTGGTGCCATTCTTCCCAGAGGTGCATTAGGGGGTTTACCAGGTCAGGACTTGCTAGCTCCTCCTTCCTCACCACTCTCGTCAGTGGTGTAGCTAGGGGGTATACGGGGGTCCCCCTGGTGGAGCGGTCGGTTGCGATGCAGTTGTGTCCTAATACCGTCTCCACCCAGCAGAGTGGAGACGGTATTAGGACTCCCCCTCTTCGGTCCTCCCACGGACCGGGTCCCTGAGTTCCACCTCGCTGCCCCACCGCAGGTACGTCGGTGGTCCCGCTGGTCTAGCTTGTATGGTGTCTGGGTGCCTGGCTACCCAAACCATCCTGCTGGCTCCTGCGGACCATCAGAGTTCCCCCAAGTTCAGCGGCATCCGCTTCACGTCAGTGAAGGCGGCCGATGCTCCTGTCTTGCGTGCAGAGATCACAGTCCTACTGGCGAAGGACGCGATAGAGCAGGTCCCTCCAGCCGATATGAAGATGAGGTTTTACGGCCCCTACTTCATTGTACCCAAGAAAGGCGGTGGGTTACGGACGATCTTGGACCTGCGTGTCTTGGTTTGCGTGAGATTGGTTTGCAGCAAACGACCTGAAGGACAAGAGCTTTCATGTATCAATCCTTCCGCACCACAGACCATTGCTGCGGTTTGCGTTCGAAGGACGACCATATCAGTACAAGGTTTTGCCCTTCGGGCTGTCCCTGTCGCCCCGTGTCTTCACGAAAGTTGTGGAGGCAGCCCTTGTTCCCCTGAGAGAGCAGGGAGTTCACATTCTTAACTACCTCGATGACTGACTCATACTAGCTCAGTCTCAGGATCAGTTGTGCGAACACAGGGACTTGGGGATCTCGCACCTCAGCCGGATGGGCCTTCAGATCAACTCGGAAAAGAGCAAATTCTCCTCGACGCAGAGGATCTCTTTTCTCGGTATGGAGTTGGATTCGGTCGAACAAACAGAATGCCTCACGTAGGAACGTGCTCGGTCAGTATTGAACTGCCTAAATACGTTCAAGAGCAGGACGGCGGTCCCACTGAAACACTTTCAGAGGCTCCTGGGGCATATGGCAGCTGCAGCGGTAGTCACGCAGCTGGGGCTGCTTCATATGAGACCACTTCAACACTGGCTCCATGGCCGAGTCCGAGGTGGGCGTGGCAACGCGGCACTCACCGGGTCCAAGTCACACCGGGCTGCCGCCAAACCTTAACCCCGTGGTCAGACCTTGCATTTCTCCAGGCAGGAGTGCCCCTAGAACAGGTCTCCAGGCATGCTGTGGTTTAGCCACGTACAACGGGCACGCAGTGTCGGGGGTGTGGAAGGGCCCCCAGCTGCACTGGCATATCAATTGCCTAGAGTTGTTAGCGGTGCGCCTTGCCTTGAACCGTCTCAAAGGGCACTTACGAGGCAAGCACGTGCTGGTCCGGACGGACAACACAGCGATGGTTGCATGCAACTCGCCCGCCACCTCCTCCTTTGGAGTCGGAAGGTTCTGAGGTCACTTCGTGCCATTCACATTCCGGGTCTGCTCAACCGTGCAGCCGACGAGCTGCGCTCCCAGGAGAATGAAGACTCCATCCCCAGATGGTCCAGCTGATTTGGAGACGTTTCGGTGCTGCTCAGATAGACCTGTTTGCCTCTCCAGAATCATCTCACTGCCAGTTGTTCTACTCCCTGACCGACGGAACACTCGGCACGGACGCACTGGCACACAGCTGGCCGCGGGGCCTGCGCAAGTATGCGTTTCCCCCAGTGAACCTTCTCACACAGACGCTGTGCAAGGTCAGGAAGGACGAGGAGCAGGTCCTGCTTGTGGCACCGTATTGGCCCA
>NW_015647112.1:41012-43377 GCF_001515625.1 Sinocyclocheilus rhinocerous
CACACAGCTGGCCGCGGGGCCTGCGCAAGTATGCGTTTCCCCCAGTGAGCCTTCTCGCACAGATGCTGTGCAAGGTCAGGGAGGACGAGGAGCAGGTCCTGTTTGTGGCACCGTATTGGCCCACTCGGACCTGGTTCCCAGAATTGATGCTCCTCGTGACAGCCCCTCCCTGGCAGATTCCTTTGAGGAAGGATCTACTGACTCAGAGACGGGGCACCCTGTGGCACCCTCATCCAGACCTCTGGAAACTTCATGTCTGGTCCCTGGACGGGACTCAGAGGTTCTAGGTGACCTACCCCAGGAGGTAGTTCACACCATCACTTCGGCGAGAGCACTGTCTACGAGACACGCTTACGCCTTGAAGTGGAACCTGTTCGTTGAGTGGTGTTCTTCTCGCCGAGAAGACCCCCGGAGATGCCCGATCAGGGTCGTGCTTTCCTTTTTGCAGCAAGGGTTGGAGCGAAGGCTGTCTCCCTCCACCCTTAAAGTCTATGTCGCTGTGATTGCTGCTAACCTGCACGCATTTTCGGTCGACAGTTCATGCCTAGAGTTTGGGCCGGCTGACTCCCAGGTAATCCTGAGGCCCCAGCCTAGCTATGTGCCCAAGGATCCCAATTCATCGGTCACGACATGACTCGTAGTGACCGACTGAAAGGGAACATCTCGGTTACGTATGTAACCCTCGTTCCCTGAAGGAGGGAACGGAGATGTCACGTCCCATCGCCACGGCTGCTGAACCACCACTGAGCGGCCAGGTTACCGGCTCGGCTCCTCAGCAAAAACCTGGTATGCGTAGCACCTGCTGCCTTTTTATGCTCACGCTGTGATCAGCGGCAGCTGGATGCAATCATCACATGCCAATGTCCATTGGCTCGTTTAGTTTACACTCGAAGTAGATTGGTCTCTCGAAGCGAGATCCCAATTCATCGGTCACGGCGTGACGTCTCCATTCCCTCCTTCAGGGAACGAGGGTTACAAACGTAACGAGACGTTACTCTAGAAAAATCATGAGTGCACAATAATGATTTTATAAAATCTAAACATTTAGTGAAAAAAAACATTATTTAGTGGGGAACAAATAAAAGTGAATAAGTGTAGGGCTAAATCTGGTGAAATGTTAAACATTGCTCTTTGTATTGTTGTAAAATACATTCATGAAATACAAGTAGCCTAATACATTTATATATTAATTAATATACTATAAAATTAAAAGACATTTCTTTTAAATGTATAGCACAGTAATGAGGCAGCAACATATGATAGATAAGACAACAAGAAAGGCTATTAATAATCTTTCATTGCGCAAAAGTATTGTAACATGAAAGGCTCCTATACGGAGCGGCACAAAGCTCTTATGCGCATCCCATAAGTAGAATGATATGCTTGAAGCAACACGGAGTCACAGCGCGCAGCGCTCCGCATAGAAAAGTTCAAAGCACAAAGGGAAGATGATTTTGATGCGTAGTGTACTATATCTGAGCAATAGTTTATTGAGCCTTTTCTTTTAAAAGTGTTACATTTCAGTTGCTGAGTGCATTAAGAACAATTGATAGTGCTCTCCACTCCAGAGTAGTGATCTCTAACAGACACCGCCGACTGAATGCTGAATGGAGGATGACAGACAGCCGCAGCGGAGAGAAGAGTTTAAGTGAACTTGTATTTAACGACTTAAATATTCATCTGTAGGCCTACCTCACATTAAACTATCGAACGGTCTCAGGACACTTGAAATATAGTGCACGAAAACTTTATGGTGCTTTATAATGTTTTGTTCCTTTCGTGGGGCTTAACAATAACACAGAATAGTATACGCAGAATATCAGATTTGGATCGGTCTCGCACCCCTAGTTTTGCATAAATGTTACAATTAAAGGTTTCCAAGCAATGTGTCACCAAATAAATTCATATTGTTCATTATACTACAATTAATATCAGTACATTTTAGGCTTGCCGCGATAGACGGTGTTGACGGTGATACCGGTGTTAAGCCACAACACCGTTTACGTCACTTGCCCCCCGCGTCACCGACCCCCACCGTCGTTTTGATTTTTTATAGAAATAAAAATCATTTAGTTAAGTAAAAGAACAGACACTACAATTAAAACTGAACGCGGCTGCTCAATGCAGCGTGCCGAACGACAGTCGCATCACAGATCAGATTTAATTTCTCCAGTGAGGAGAGTGAGTCGAGCTGACTGACAAGAAGAGTGAGGTGAGACAGACAAGACGATCGCGGATGATTTAGTTTCGAAACGAAATGCAAAAGCGCCTGTTTGGCAATATTTTGGATTTTGAAAAGCCTGTTGACTTTTGCCGTTTAAGGTGATTTTGGAAGTTTTTTTAAACATTAGTTTCTTATTTAATT
>NW_015647112.1:43651-43985 GCF_001515625.1 Sinocyclocheilus rhinocerous
GGTGAACAAAGGCCTCCTGTAGTGAATCGATGCATTTTTGTAAGACAAATATCCATATTCAAAACGTAATAATCACTTTAATCTAGCTTGCGCCAACAGTTGTACACGGAAACAGTTCCGGGCTGATGACGTATGAGTTGCGTCGCGCATGCGCCGGTGAGTCTTGGGAAAACCAACGTTTGTTTACAGGATCAAAGGAAGCAAAGTTTCCTTACTTTAGCAAAGGAAAACCAGTCTCCTCTTGGCTTATATCGAAATCCTCTGACATTCTTCTTTACAAATCCTCGCTTTGTACTTCTAAATAGTGACCGTTGTTTTGTTTTGATCTCTCCGC
>NW_015647112.1:46871-48232 GCF_001515625.1 Sinocyclocheilus rhinocerous
TTCAATGAATCACCTCTCTGGCAAAGCGGACCCTCTGAAGGGAGAGCTTGAATACATCCACAAGTGCCTCCCACAATACCATCACACACCTGATAGGCCCTGCAGGTGTCATTGGGCCAAACATGATTCTCCTCACACTTGCACTCATATTCTGTTCCATTTAACCCACACACTGTAATAGAATGGGATTAATTTATCAGTGTTCCAACTGTCAGTTTCTCCTAATACTGAAGTCATCTTAGCATGTGACATGATAAAACATTCTGATCTCACCAGTATTCATGTCAATATCTGTGATATTAATGCTGTTACTCAGAGTCAAAGGCAGGCTGATATTTCTGATGAGATTCCGTAAGTAGTCCACCAGGAACAAGTCAAAGAATCTCACATCAATGTCAATCATGTACTTAGAAGGTAGAACTGCAAGAACAAACAGACGCAGGTTGAGCAGAACAATCAGCATGATTACATTCTTATAATGACATAAAAAGTAATCTTTCCAGTAATTTCAAATAAGAAATAAATTCTTTCTCAGATATAATATACCACAAAGCCTGAGGTTAAAGTTGAAGTATCTTACTGTTAACATTTCAACAAAACTTCATATAGGCTAATAGACCAGTGGTTCTCAAACTGTTTACAGCGGCGTACCCCCTGGGGCATTTAACATTCTTCGGCGTACCCCCGTCTCTTCCACTTAGA
This sequence comes from Sinocyclocheilus rhinocerous, assembly GCF_001515625.1. NCBI lineage: Eukaryota > Metazoa > Chordata > Actinopteri > Cypriniformes > Cyprinidae > Sinocyclocheilus > Sinocyclocheilus rhinocerous. The sequence goes on from NW_015647112.1 coordinate 47,574, forward strand.
CCGCAGTTACACCTTTTATATTAAAGGACAATATTTACCCCCTTAAATTGATTTACAGGTGAATTCTTTTACCTTTATAGAGGCAAAGATTTTCTATCCTTATTAATTGTATGTCATGTTTTATGTCATATTCTTAACATTCCATTAAGTGTATTATTAATATAATAAAGCAATTAGTGCTGTCAATCAATTAAAAAAATTAACGAATTAATCGCATTTTTCTGAAATGAATCGCGATTAATCCCATCTAACATTAAAGTTTTTAAATATACTTTTATATTGCAATAACACATTCAGTCTTCAGATGAATGTACAAGCAACATAAAGACAGTCTGTTTTTTAATATTCGTTTAATGTCATCTTTTTTTATGACTGAAGACCAGTATCAATGATACCAATACTGATTTCTCTATAAAATTGCACATTTTAAAAACAATCAATCTTTAAAACAATCTTCACATAAACCCATTATAATAAATGTCATATTTACCTGTGCCCTTCAGCAGAAATATACAGAAATTGAAATTGAAGTAAGCAAACTAAAATTCTAAATTAAAAAAAGTTATTTTTTCCTCTTTTTTTTCTTTGTCCTTTGATTAATAGACATCACAGCAGCTGGTTATTAGCTTATTTTGGCTGCTATTTCTTTAAGAGCTGCC
>NW_015647112.1:48418-64802 GCF_001515625.1 Sinocyclocheilus rhinocerous
TTTATGACTGAAGGCCAGTATCAATGATACCAATACTGATTTCTCTATAAAATTGCACATTTTAAAAACAATCAATCTTTAAAACAATCTTCACATAAACCCATTATAATAAATGTCATATTTACCTGTGCCCTTCAGCAGAAATATACAGAAATTGAAATTGAAGTAAGCAAACTAAAATTCTAAATTAAAAAAAGTTATTTTTTCCTCTTTTTTTTCTTTGTCCTTTGATTAATAGACATCTCAGCAGCTGGTTATTAAGTTATTTTGGCTGTTATTTCTTTAAGAGCTGCCACTGCTGAACGTGACACGGATCTGACAAGCATCATATTTTCTCTCAACTCTTTTTACCTTTTCTGACCCACTTCAGGTTTTAAAGGTGACATATCATGAAAATCTGACTTTTCCAGGTTTTAAGTGCTATAATCAGGTCCCCGGTGCATCTACCAACCAAGGAAACGTGAAAAAGATTAACCCAGTAACTTTGTTTTGGGAAGCCTTTTTCTGCAAGCGTCTGAGAAAACAAGCGCATCTGATTTCGCTCCCTTGGTGACGTGGCAAAGGGATCTCATTATAATATTACCGCCCCTTAATCTCTAAATTTCCATCCATGGCGCCTCATTGTGTTTTCGCAAGTGACAACAGTGTACCAGCTCTAATGCCATGGCGAAAGTCTCCTTTAATGCGCTGACGAGTTAAATCGGGTGTGTTAGATGAGTGAGAGTGAGTGGGCTGCTCCAGGAGAAGGAGTTTTGAAAACAATTTCAGAGACATGTTCTTAAATGTGACTCATATAAAATTTTTAACGCGTTAAACTGAAAAAATTAACGCGCTAATTTTGACACCACTAAAAGCAATAAATGATGTCAAATCGAAGTGATACGTGTAGATTTAAAAATAAAACCACGGATAGGTGGCGGCAAGTCGCTGTCTTAATGAGCCAGTCGTCGCGTCATTCATTAATTCATTCAGTAACGAAGCAAAATGCTGTAGTTATGAATGGGTTATTAATCACTAACTCTCCAAATCGTTCAAAGCCGCAGATTCGTTCGCTAACGAAACACTGCTGTATGTTGCTTGGAGACGCACACCAGATGATACGGATTTCGTTGGAACTATTATTTCGTTGCAAAATAGAACAAACAAACAAAATATTCGGTTTAAAATGTAGGCTACATTTAAAATATAAAATGTTCACTTAATATTACCTTTTTTGTTGAACTGCTGTAAAAATGAATGGCACATTTGCCATCGTTTGGATATTCAGGGAAATTTGCATTCTTGCTAGTATCTTAAACATGAAAACAATAACACGCACAGAGTGTCTGTATCGAAGAGAGTTTAAATCGATCTCAGTCCGTGTCAATATTTGCTCTTCATGCTATTAAGTGAAGATCTAATTTAAAGATACATTGAACAGCAACGCGATTTGCTAAAGCAACATATTCAGCTTGCATCCTATCACATGCACGCTGCGTGTGTGGATGCAGTCAGTTTTGAACGCAAAAGATGAGGTAAGCTGATTGGATACCATGTATTTGACCGTTTACGGCACTCCAATTTTCCTGTTTTTACATTAGAAGCGGCATTTTGCTTGTCAGAAATACATGTTCGGTTTTAGTGTTACTTTAAGTTGGGGTAGAATTAAATGAATGCCAAAGCTCAGAATTTTGTTCGCGTACAACCTCATCTATGGTCACCTCACGTAGCCTACCCACAGGGGTAGGCGTACCCCAGTTTCAGAACCACTGTAATAGACCATGTATTATATAGAGTTATTTGCAACCAAAAAACAAGCAAATAATCAGTCTGTCCTAGCAGTAAAATGCAGTAAAATCAAAGCAGGAAAACAGAACAAAATAACTGAGAAAATTGGAGAAAATTGATGTTGTCATAGAATAATGTCAGTGTCTCACTTTGGCAGAACTGTCTGTCGACTGGAAGGGCATTGATACAGGTACATGAACCATCAGTGATGTCATCACAGGCCTCGTATGAGTGACACGTGTCATTCGGCCAAACAAACAGACCCTCACATTTACACTGATACTGTGTTTCATTCAAAAAACACACTGAAAAACAGAGGAAGAGTCAAAAAATCCAAAATGCATCATTTATGGCAGCATTCATGATGTATAAAGTTTAATCTTAGTTATACAACATTACAGAAGCAGAGTCAGAGATCATACCAGTAGTTATGTTGATTTCTGTAATGTTAGTGCTGTCACTGATTGTGTAGGGCAAACTGAAAGACATCAGAAGGTTCCTCAGCTGATCAGTGATGCTACTGTCCATGCTATTGATCTGAATTTCAATCAGATATTCAGTCAAAGGTAGAGTCACTGTAGAAATAAAGTGGGGAAAAACCAGAAATGATGACTTTGCCTTTTACCTACAAAAATAACAAAATCCAGGTTCACAAGAGGGAAATTATGAATGGATTGTGATGTTTCAGCCCATAAGACTTAACGGAACAGTTATTTTAACCACTCCAGCATCAATTTAACCAGCTTCTGTCAGTATCAGTCAGTATCTGAAGCATACAGCAATTCATATAACATATGAGTATAGTAATTTAATATTTCTGTCACAATTATTTAAAATATTAATCAAATATATCATGATGAAATATATTTTATACATGCTCACCATTGCATGGGTTACTGGCGCTGACTGTTTGATTCATATTTGTTACAGTAAATCCACTCAAGCAGGAACAGTTGTAACTCCCAACTGAGTTGGTGCAACGAGAGTTTGGACCACAGACCTCTGGTGTCTCAAGACATTCATTCACATCTTTATTACAAGAAGATATAAAATAAATACATATTGTTGCTATTAGAAACACTCAAGTATGAAAGTCACCATAATTTTAATCTAGTTTTTCTTACACTTTTGCTGTTAACATTTTAAACAGAGGATGAAAAAAATATACATATGTACGCAGCAGGTTGAACATTTTGTGTTGTTGTTTAACAGTTGATTTAGCAATAAACTGTTAAATATGATGTGATGGCAAAAAATGCAAAAGCAAAATATACAGTACAGTGGGTACGGAAAGTATTCAGACCCCCTTAAATTTTTCACTCTTTGTTATATTGCAGCCATTTGCTAAAATAAGTTAAGAAAATTATTATATTTACAATATAATCAGATTCCAGGATTTACCTCTACATGTGTTATTGATGCTGATGGGGAGACTTGAATCTGTTGCAGTGAATCCATCCAGACATGAGCAATTGTAACTTCCCAACTGATTTGTGCAGTTAGAATCTGAACCACATACAGATGGACTGACCAGACATTCATTTATATCTACAAAAAAAAAATTTAAAAAAAAAATTAGATTTTACTGTTTTAAATTAGGCAGACACCAAAACATATCAAAGCCCTCTGGTATCTAAAGACATTGAACCACAATCTTTATTCCAGAAAGGCGAAAAGACAAAAATAAATAATTTGTTGGGTGATGTTACACCTCAAGCAGGAACAGCTAAAGCTCACAGTAGTATTCAAACAGTAAAGACACAGCAACTCTGTACATTCAGGTTCATAAGATAAAAATAGAAAAAAAAGTTATTAATACTTACCATGACATGAGTTGTCACGGCTCACAGGACTGTCTTTATTGGAGGTATTAAATCCACTCCAGCATGAACACATGTGACTCCCAATGATGTTAATACAATCTGAGTATTTACCACACACTGACACTGCATCTTCACATTCATTGATGTCTGGAAAAAAAGAGTGAGATCGTTTGCATAAATGTTACACAATGGTTTCCAAACAACGTGTCAAGTGTCACCAAATAAATTCATACTGGTCATGTTACTACAATTAATATCAGTACATTTATGATTTAATGTGATTTCTCACCTCTCTGGCAAAGCGGACCCTCTGAAGGGAGAGCTTGAATACATCCACAAGTGCCTCCCACAATACCATCACACACCTGATAGGCCCTGCAGGTGTCATTGGGCCAAACATGATTCTCCTCACACTTGCACTCATATTCTGTTCCATTTAACCCACACACTGTAATAGAATGGGATTCATTTATCAGTGTTCAGACTGTCAATTTCTCCTAATACTGAAGTCATCTTAGCATGTGACATGATAAAATATTCTGATCTCACCAGTATTCATGTCAATATCTGTGATATTTATGCTGTTGCTCAGAGTGAGAGGAAGGCTGATATTTCTGATGAGATTCCGTAAGTAGTCCACCAGGAACAAGTCAAAAAATCTCACATCAATGTCAATCACGTACTTAGAAGGTAGAACTGCAAGAACAAACAGAAGCAGCTTGAGCAGAACAATCAGCATGATTACATTCTTATAATGACAAAAACTTCAGTATTTTGTAGAAATGTCTTCTACAAAGCCTGAACTTTATATTAAAAGAACATTATACTGTGTAGTAAATATTTTAACGACAAAACTCCATATACTGTAATTGACCATGTGTGTTATTTGCAAACAAAAATACTGCAAATAATCAGTCTGTCAAACCTAGTAATAAAATACAGGAAATCAACAGATCAAAATAATTAAATGAAGAAAATTAATGTTGTCATAGAATAATGTCAGTTTCTCACTTTGGCAGAACTGTCTGTCGACTGGAAGGGCATTGATACAGGTACATGAACCATCAGTGATGTCATCACAGGCCTCGTATGAGTGACACGTGTCATTCGGCCAAACAAACAGACCCTCACATTTACACTGATACTGTGTTTCATTCAAAGAACACACTGAAAAACAGAGGAAGAGACTATGCCTTTTACCTACAAAAATAACAAAATCCAGGTTCACAAGAGGGAAATTATGAATGGATTGTGATGTTTCAGCCCATAAGACTTAACGGAACAGTTATTTTAACCACTCCAGCATCAATTTAACCAGCTTCTGTCATAGATGAAAGAGTCAGTATCTGAAGCATACAGCAATTCATATAACAGATAAGTTTAGTAATTTAATATTTCTGTCAATTATTTAAAATATTAATCAAATATATCATGATGAAATATATTTTCTACATGCTCACCATTGCATGGGTTACTGGCGCTGACTGGTTCACGGCTATTTGTTACAGTAAATCCACTCAAGCAGGAACAGTTGTAACTCCCAGCTGAGTTGGTGCATTGAGAGTTTAGACCACAGACCTCTGGTGTCTCAAGACATTCATGCACATCTTTATTACAGGAAGAGATTAAAAACATATATTGTTGCTACTAGGAACACTCAAATATTAAATTCACTGCAATTCAAATCTAATTTTTCCTGTGGTTTGTTTACCAAATATTAAAAATAGGGGATGACGAAAATTCTGTATGCAGGAGATGAAAACACTAATTGTTGTTTAATTGTTAATTAAACAATATAATGTGTTAAATATGATTTGCTCACAGCTCACAGTAGTTTTCAAACAAACTGTAAAGACACAGCAACTCTGTACACTCAGGTTCATAAGGTAAAAATAGAAAAATAAATAGTTATTAATACTTACCCCCACATGAGTTGATGTGGCTCACAGGACTGTCTTTATTGGAGGTATTAAATCCACTCCAGCATGAACACATGTGACTCCCAATGATGTTAATACAATCTGAGTATTGACCACACACTGACACTGCATCTTCACATTCATTGATGTCTGGAAAAAAAGAGTGAGAAGGTAATACATAAATGTTACAATTAAAGGTTGAGTGTCGCTAATTAAACTCACACTGGTCATGTTACTACAATTACAATCAGTACATTTATGATTTAATGTGATTTCTCACCTCTCTGGCAAAGCGGACCCTCTGAAGGGAGAGCTTGAATACATCCACAAGTGCCTCCCACAATACCATCACACACCTGATAGGCCCTGCAGGTGTCATTGGGCCAAACATGATTCTCCTCACACTTGCACTCATATTCTGTTCCATTTAACCCACACACTGTAACAAAACATAAAGCAGACTTTTAGGCTACAGTATATTCAAAGAATCAATAGAAGTCACTTAAATGACTCATGTTATGTGGAAAATTAAGAAAGTATTTCTGAAACATTACATCCGTGTGTAAAAAATATATTATGGGAGTAACTCTGTGTTTATGTGCATGTTAATATCCAGAGACAATCTACACTAGATTTGTGGTACAGAGGAGAAATACACCGTCTTAACACCAAGACCCCAAATTTGATGATTTTATGGAGTTTTAGAGCTTACATGATAAGCAATATGAAAATAACCTTATTAAAATTTTTACTCATATTTAAACACAGACACTTTCTGAGCTCACCAGTAGTCATCTCAATATCTGTGATATTTATGCTGTTGCTCAGAGTGAGAGGAAGGCTGATGTTTGTGAAGAGATTCCGTAAGTAGTCCACCAGGAACAAGTCAAAGAATCTCACATCAATGTCAATTACATAGTCAGAAGGTAGTACTGAAAGAACAAACAGAAGCAGTTCAAGCAGAACAAAAGTGAAGCTGTACCCTCACAGTCAAAAACAGGTTTTTCTTCATGCCACTGCCTTCTTGTCTTTTTCTGGAATGTTGATATGTTGCTGTATTTTTATGAAAGCTCTTACTCTGCAATAGAGATCAACTGATACTAATTCAGATTATTTGTATATTCAAGTGTCCAAAATGACTGATATGCTGAACCATTTTTAATTATATGTTTTTTGACACAATAACTGAATGATCATTAGACTACAACAGTAAAAACATGAAATCGATTATGAATATTTTATTAATAATAAAAAAGATAACTAATTATAGGTTTTATGCAAACTTCTACAATCTAAATGGTCTGAAATTAATTTTCATGTTTGTTTTTTTACTTTAAAATTATCCAAACAATTCATTTAAATAAGTTAAGTTAATAAGTTAAAAATATATTTTTTAAATTAGTTACACTGATTATTGATCTGCCTTCTCTGCAAAGATGCAATGTCTCATGTAATGTCTCATTCAAGAAGAAAAGACAGCTAGGAACTTAATGAATGTGCATGATTTTAGTTGCACGAGACACCGGGGTGCTACAAATCAAATATGAAATACCGTATTGTCCCGAATATAAGACGATGTTTTTTTCTTGGAAATACATCTGAAAAAACGCGGTAGTCTTATATTCAGGGTCTAGACTTTGACATGTCAATAATACACCCACAACACTAGGTGGCGCCAAATACGCATAAAACGAGTGTGCCATGAAATACGTAATGTAATGCGTGTTGTAAAGATCGTGAGTAAAAACAAAAGAAAAAGAAAAGCTTACATCTGCATGAGTCGTGACTGTCACGTTAGCCTGATGGGACCAAACTCCCTTTGTGATTTTAAAACGTAAGTCAGTACCCAGATTTGAAGACTACAGTAAGATTTTACTTCTACTGTTAATAAGATTTTGGTAGGCTACTATTAGATGGATATCCTAAATGTCCTAATTCAGATGGGCTACCTGTTTTTTTTTTTTTTTTATGGTATATCAAAAAGTGTATATTTTTTAAATGTGATTGTTGGTACATTTTACCAGTTTTTACCATACTTTCAAAACAAAAATTAAAATAGGAAAAATATGCAATATGAAAATAATTGAAGACAAAATGTGTTTTACTGAGAAAAAACAAGATTTGGTTTTTAAAAAGCCTTTTTCCAAAAGGTACATCTGGAAAAAGGGGGGTCGTCTTATAATCAGGGTCGTCTTATATTCGGGCCAATACGGTATAAAGAATTTAAGAGAGAATGTTTTTTTTTTTTTTCAGATTTATGAATGTAATTGCTCACCTTCTTTTAACTGGCAGATCTGTCCGTCGACTGGAAGGGCATTGATGCATGTACATGAACCATCAGTGATGTCATCACAGGCCTCGTATGAGTGACACGTGTCATTCGGCCAAACAAACAGACCCTCACATTTACACTGATACTGTGTTTGGTTCAGTGAACACACTGACAAGCAGAATCCACAAATTCATCATTCGTTTATGGTAGTATTTTTGATGTATAAAGTACAACATTACAGAAGCAGAATCAGAGATCATACCAGTAGTTATGTTGATTTTTGTAATGTTAGTGTTGTCACTGATTGTGTAGGGCAAACTGAAAGACATCAGAAGGATCCTCAGCTGATCAATGATGGCAGTATTCTCTGCATCTATCTGGATTTCAGTTAGATATTCAGATGAAACTGGAGTCACTGTGGGAAAGATAAAAAGAGTTAGGAACATTCACTCCTTTTTTAATATGCAGGAAATGTTGCAGTGATCTTGACACTGGGATTGAAGTCATGTTTTACGTACCTGAAGGTGGTTGCCCACATGCTATGTTATCTTCCAGAAAAAGGATAATAATTTATTAGAAAAAAAAAATTGTAAACAGTTCATGTTACAGTAACTGACTTGACAGATCTTCTGTATAATTGCAAACAGCAAATATATATAAAATGTTTTACTTGTTATCTCGCTGACTGTTTGACAGAACTGTCTGTCACTTGGAATATCATTGATGCAGCTGCATGTGTTGTTAGTGATGTCATCACAGCTCCCATATTCCTTGCATTTATCACACGGCCAGAAATACTGATCCTCACATACACACTTGTACCCACTGTCATTGAATTTGCACACTAAGAAAGGATACAACGCAAATGTAAGCTCATATTTAACAAATTAGCGCTGCTGCATTTGTGTTCAGGAGGTCATGTGACATTCTTCACCTGTTGTGATGTCCACATCTAATATTTCAACCACCCCATCTAATTGAAGTGGAAAGGTGATGTTTTGCAGATAACGACTCATCTCATTGATCACAGAGATGCTTGTTGATTCCAACTCAATTTCAAACAAGAAGTCTGTGAAGGGCAGTTCTGTGAGAGAATCAACAAGCACATCACCAGCTTGGTATTTCCATTGCATTTAATAGTAAAGTGTGCATTTACAATACTGTATTTTTCATCACAATAAATATGTTTATGTAATTAATAACACTAACAATATAGTAATACATACATACATAAAAAGTAAGCAGCCTACGTATTGAGTAAACACTGTTCATTAGTATGTCATCCCTACAGATGTTAAAAAATAATAATTTACTGTACAAAACTGGTGACTGTGGTTGCTAGAATTTAACTGCCAAAATTTCTAGACATTATGAGAGGCCTTTTGGTGCCCATATATTTACAGTATACATATTTGTTGATATAAATACTGATATAATGTTAATATGCAACCATACTAAATAAATGTACTGATATAACCACCATAATAATACACCCTTATCAGCATAACTGATTATAACTATTTAAATAAAATACATTGTTTTGCGATGCTTCTCAGAGGGGCTTTTGTGTTTTTTCACCATAAATTATAAGGTCATTCATATTTTTTACTTTTAAAATATATTTAATGTACAATTATATATATATATATATATATATATGCATATAGTCTTGTTAAATAAATGATGTAAGCAATAATGTACGAGAGGCCGTGCTGTATTGTGAATAAGTTACTGCTGAAGGGCGTTGTTTAGGCATGACGCCTAATAGTTTAAAACAGACGTATTCGTGGCACAGCGCAAGACTGCAAGCGTCATTACAGTGTAAACTAATGGACATACAGTAGCATACCTGAAACAGAAAACTAATATTCCCTCTGCACTTCGGAAACTGTGGGCTTCCACACAGACACGCGTGCACACATCAACTTATCTCACATTTGAGAAGAGTTTCTTTGACAGTGGGAAGGGCGAAGCCTCAAAATTAAAGGTGAATGATGCAGCATAACGCAAGCAGGGGTCGCTCATAAACAATAAACAGTGAATTGTGCTGAAATAGGTAATAAAAGGAACAGTTTTGACTCTATATCAATTGTTTATGTTGCTAAGGATGGTTGCTAAGAGTTGCTAAGCCTGAAAAATAAGCTTTTTTATGCAATTTGAGCAAAAGAAACAACATTTATAAGACAGTTGTTGTCAGATTTCATTGGTGATTTCAAATATAAAATTTAATCGTAAGCTTGGCGAACAGTTTTGGAAAATTTTATGTTAACCCATTCAAAGAAACAGAAGCTGCACTTGCATGCCCGAGAGGCGTTTCAAAGATGGCCGCCGAGTAAAATGACTTGCCTTTTGCCTTGGGACTTTGGTGATAAACAGAACTGTTGGCTGAAGTGGTCATAGTCATGCTCTTGACCAATCAGAATCAAGGACGGGAACTAACCGATTTATAACTGCAAATATATACTTTTAACTGTATATGTATAAGGTAACTTACAGTTAACAAATTAAGATTACTTATTTATTTATACTGCAACTTTTTTAATGTTACTTTTTAATCATTACAAACATTTTTACAGGTTTTTTGAGTGCATTCGCTGTTGGGTTTGTTTGGTCATCATTCTTACCGCTCTCCAGCACACACATCTCTCCATCACTGGGAATAGCACTGATACATCCACATGAGCCAAAACTGATGTCGCCACAGGCCTCATATGTCTGACAGTTGTTGTATGACCATGCATAACCATCATCACATACGCACTGGTATTCAGTCACATTTGGTTGGCACACTAATGTAAATATAACACAATGTTGACACAACATTAAAGAAAATGAAGAAGTAAGAATGACGTAAATGGCTTTTGAACACCAGTTTAACAGGCTCACCTGTTGTAATGTTTGCAGCAGTAACTTCAGTGCTGTTGTCCAGTTGAAGAGGAAACGTAATGGAGGCCAATGACGCTCTGATCTGTTCAATCACCACAGCTTGCGATGCATTCACCTCAATAACCACAATGAACTCCAATAGCTCTGTACCTTTGGGGAAAAGGGTGAGATTTTAAGGAGGATTGTATTCTTCAAATAAATGACAAGACAAAACTTTTGACAGACAAAATCACACCAGCAAACATATTATTTTAATGTATTGTTATTTTTATATCCAAAACATTAAACCATTATAAGGACAGTGTGTATGAGTAGAGGTTAAAGCCATGAATCAGACCTGCACTTCTTGGTTTTCTATGATGCAGTTGCCCATCTATGTAGCTAAACTGAAATAAAATAACACAAAAACACATTTATTTACGTATAAACATTTATCATGTGAGTTGATCATCTAATCATGGTTCTATACTATAAATTTGTGTTTTATTGCTATAAACATAATGTTAAATATTTTGAATGTGCTTTTAATGAATACAAAATACTTAAAATAATATATTATTGGAAGTTAATCTAAAAAAGACAGGAATCTGTTTTTTTTTTTTTTTCATATAATGTTTGTTTTTATGTTCCTGCAGTATAAATAATCCTTCACCTACCTCTAAATCTATACTTGCTTCTGGGAAATCAAGTGTTTCCACAACACATTCATGGGTCAGCAGGACACATATGATGATTCCTAAGCAGTACTTTAATATTTGTCCTGTATCTGAGAAAATGAGAGATTAAACATACATGATATAAACAGATAAAACCAAACATTTATTAGCACTTAATCTGGAAATTATTGGTCTTGGAAAAGAAAATGAAAGAGAAATTTGATGTGAATTCTGTCTTATTCAACGCAAATATCTAAACTGACAGTGAGCATTTTTGGAGAGCAAGAATACCAAATGTGATCCATTTCAGATGAGATGTCGTAAATCAAGCCATTTTTGTCATTATATCAGAAGAACTAAAACCTTTTCAAGGCTCAAGTGTTTTGAGATGAATGAGTACAGTGTCTTGCATAGCATTTTTGTGACAAAAGTAGCATAGTGAATCAAAAATAATTTGTAATTTATTGTACCTTGACTGGCCATGTTTCTCACTGATGTATGGAAGTCAAAATCACTTCAACATATTTCTTCAGAACTCATCCAAACACTATACGTCTGTAACACAGGAAATTCTGTAACATACAATCAGAGAACAATGCAAAAATTGAACAATAAGACTAAATTTTGATTAAAGATGTTAAAGGTCTTTTTTAATGATCTGAGCTCAAAATAATCATTCTTTTATGGTGTTTGTCACAAATTAAAAGAAATTCATGAAAATCTACTATCAACTGACTCACAAAATGTAATTCCTTAAAAAAAAATCTAAAGCACTATATGTTTGAACATTGTCTCCATTACTTTTACAGCAAATATTTACAGTACATTAGGCTAGGGTTAAATCTTTCATGAAAGTAGCTTTGCATTCAATCAGAAAATGTATTCAGGATTATTCCATAAGAAATTACAATGACACAAACTGCAAGCACAAATAAGTATGTGTTGCACACCAGTCAACTGCAGTCGCTCACCTGAAATTAGGTCACATTTCTGCCATTTTACATTAATAACAGACTCAATCAAAGACAACTTTCAAAAGTTCAGCATTGAACAGCACACTCCAAAGTCAATGTAAGCATTTCCTTCAATAAATGTACTTCAGAAAGGCAGTTTACAGCAGTTTTATGTTTAAAAGAACAAACACGCTGATTTGTCACTCCTACCTGGCCTCTGGAAACAACCATGAAGAGATGCCGAACTTGTTTCTCAAGGTCTGAGATTTTGTTTCCTTGTCAAATGATCCACCTACAAAATCTTCCTGGAATTAACATGCCTTTGTGCAGGTCACCACAGTTATGTGACTGCGTATGGGTCACCTGTTAGACAAGTCTGATTCCCTCTATTATTTCCTTGTTCTCTTGTGTGAACAAAACAGAGAAGATGGTATTTCAAAAGAAACAGTGTAAGGCCTTGTCGGCTACATTTTCAGGAGTAAATCATGTACAATAGGCTATATTTTCACATATCACTTAGAAAAAAATCACTCATTGGCACTTAAGACAGTATTTAAATATAGTGACACTTTATCAGGCCTTGTCTCTGAAATTCAATAAACAAAGCAAAACTACCATATTCGTTATAATAAATAGATTTTATTAGCTTCAATCAAATTGCTGTTATGCATTTGTGTATATGTAAGAAAATGTATTTTCATGGGTGGAGTATAAAATCTATTATCTATTATTGTCATCATGCATAATTGTATGTACACTCAGTATCTGTGAAAGGGAGTATATGAGAGTTGTTATGCAGGCTTCATCAGATAATTTTTTTCTCTTTGTTGGGGCGGTGTTCTCGGTCTGTTTGCCACAGGGCTCCCTAAAGTGCAGTTGCACCACCCTAAGGGCGGCCCTGCCTGGGAACATTTTCTTGGGCCCTGTGCTGAGAGGGTCCCTCTAAAGTCAGAGGAGAATAAGGTCTACACATCAAAATGAATAGTAATGAACCTGAAGACTTTTATTAGCTTTTGATCAGACTTTTATTTGAGCTTGATCAGGGCTGGAGGCCTGGAGCAAAACTGTGGGCTAGAGCAAATTGAATCAAGAATCCATTCTGCTTCGAGCATTTAAAACAACAGACGACATAACTTGAGTGCATGCTTAAAATAAGCATAGTTATCATGCATTGGTGTGGACACTAATATAGTTATCATTATAGTTATCTTTATTGTTATCGTTCTTGGTGTGAAAGGTTTGTTAATCTGTAAAATTGTATTTTGCTTAAAATTATAAAATTATCATAACAACATCAAGCTCTTATGCAGCTGACAGTGGTATTTCTGCTCTTCTATATGTAAATGGAAACAAAGATATGACAAACATCCTGACTGACAGCATTCTCATTTCAAAACTATTTTACTTAGCTAGGTAACGTCATTTCTCGTATTTAACAGGGCCTTCAAGGATAACGTTATATAACAACATTGCTCTGAGAAACAAACACAGCTGACAAAAAAAAGGCAGTTTTTATTTGTATGATGTTTTTTTTTTTGGGTTTTAAACTGGCATGAATTTTGTGTGATACCTAGCTAGGATGTATCATTTTTATTTTATAAAATATTTCACAGAAGATGGAAAATAACCACAAATGTATTTTATTTTTAATCAGTGATTTTCAGGGGTGTATTCCAGAAATCGAGCTTAATTTACCGTCACATATAGCCTACCCTGAACTCTCGGTTGATTAACTCAAACCTGGCTTACTTGAGGTATGCTGGTTCCAAAAACGTGTTCGGGAGTAATGCTGCGTTCAAGTCCTCCTGGGACGTTCGGCGGGGGGGTAGTAATTATAAATGCAACATTTTTATATATACTGTAATTAAATACATGTTACTGTAAACTACAAACTGCTCTGTATCTAAAAACAACATCGTTAGTAGGACATAAATTGTACCTGCGCTTTATAGCGATCTAATAGTAGGCCTACAGATTGTTTCAAAGATATTAAATAATAATAATATTGCAGAATATAATATATACATAACATATAATATATCAATAAAATAATATTTAAATTATGCAAGCAGAATTCAATTCCGCTGTAAAGCAGTTCTAAACAGAAACGGAGCGTCTACTTTAAGCGCAGGACAGGTCAATTTGTTAGCGAAGGATACAGTAACTCTGCCTGGCTGCGATAAACATCACTGTAAAAGGCAGCTGTTTTTCTGCAAAATCAGTGGCGTAGCGAGTAAAACGCTAAGTAATTAACGCGATCGATCCGTGTTTGAATCCACCTTTTGCCAAACTCGTCCTTCTCCTTTCCCTATCACATATCAGATAAGGCATTTTTCAATAAAAATAAAGGAAATATTTGAAAAGTAGAAATAAAACGCCTCATTATTAATACAGTGTTATTGTGTATGGTTAGCATTAGGTGTAGGGAGGGCTATATTGTCCCAATAATTGTTGTGCATCCATTTAATAATATTAGTAAATATGATACTAAATATGTTATTGCATACTGTTTTATAATGTACTAAAGTACTGAAGTATAAATATCTGCCACCTAACTTAAACGTAGCCTATTGCTAAAGAAGGCTACTGCTATTTTCGTGTAAACAGAATTGATCATTATTTGCATTTAATGTAACTATAGAATATATCACTTTTTGTACGTAACTGCCAAAAAGAAAACAATATCGTTGTTCAGTTAAAGACAGCTCAGTGTTGATTCAGTGAGTTCTATTCAATAGGGATGCACCGATACCACTTTTTCCAGTACTCGCCCAATACCGATACTTTTATTTTTGGTACTTGCTGATACCGAGTACTGATACCGATATTTTTATTGCATTTGTACATTTTTTAAATATTGGGTACAGAAACCAAAAGGGTATGTATAATGTTAGTTGGTTAACTTCATTTATCAAACAGATACAGTCAAACCAAAATTTATTCAGACACCTTCAACATTTCTCACATTATCACAGTTTATTCGCTATAGTTTATAAAATGGTAATAAAACATGACAAGAACTCAGAGTTAAACGGTGTCAGAACAAATTCATCTTGATAACGCTAGATAATTCTGATAGAAAGGTTTATATCTGGTCTCTGTATAATTTTTGGTTTGACTGTATATCCTTCTGTTATTTTCACACTTAGTTATGCCCATTAAAATGTATTTTACAAGTTTTTGTTACTTTCACTGTTCATTTTTTTGCTCTTCACTGTTCATGTTTTTGCTCTATGGTATCTTTAATTTAATAGCATTAGAGCTGCTCCTGCAGCGGCTTAGTACTGTAATCACGCGCTTTGCTGTAATAATGCAGGGAACCACTCGTTATAAATCTCCTGTGATATTTTCAGAAGTAGAATTCGCGTTTTTTTTCATCTGAAACGTGCTGCGGTTTATATTCAAAAGCCACTCATATAATGCAGAAACACTCAAGCAAGCAAAACACACGCAACGCCTGCACGTGTTTGTACTGATGCAGAATAAGAGGACAGTAGTACAGACTAGTGCATTTCACACAGGCTGCTAGATTCACTTTCGCCAGAAAGTCGTGTATGCCTAAGGTTAAAAATAAATGACATTTATAGTGAATGCCCCTATGAATGGTTTTATTTGTACGATCTCTCTGTCTCTCTCTCCCTACCGTTAAGTAACTTGTGCATTGTTTTACTTACTTGTTTTCGACATATCCGACCGAACTACAAACTTTCCAGTGATGTCTGTGAGAAAGGTATATTCACTCGACAAGCTCGCGCATCTGCGCCGCCGCGCGCTCAATCCACTCAGCGCGCTTTGTTAATCAGCTCGCGCACATCAGCTATACAGGCGTTAATACTGAATGTTTAACATTATACTCATTGCATACATATACTTCGTAGTAGACATCCATAACTCCTTTCTGCTGTCTGTTGTCAGTGTTTCTTTGTTTAAATATGGCGCTTATCACATGCTGTGTGGTATCGGCGTTTGGTATCGGGGCATTTTAACAAGTACAAGTATGAGTACAGGATACCAGTATCGGTATCGGTGCATCCCTAAAAATAATGAATGGTATTATAATGTTATACTAAAACTAAAATTAAAATAATGGGAAAAACCCTTAAGATAA
>NW_015647112.1:65462-67620 GCF_001515625.1 Sinocyclocheilus rhinocerous
CTCTCTGTCTCTCTCCCTACCGTTAAGTAACTTGTGCATTGTTTTACTTACTTGTTTTCGACATATCCGACCGAACTACAAACTTTCCAGTGATGTCTGTGAGAAAGGTATATTCACTCGACAAGCTCGCGCATCTGCGCCGCCGCGCGCTCAATCCACTCAGCGTGATTTGTTTATCAGCTCGCTCACATCAGCTATACAGGCGTTAATACTGAATGTTTAACATTATATTAATTGCATACATATACTTCGTAGAAGACATCCTTAACTCCTTTCTGCTGTCTGTTGTTCTGTTGTCGGTGTTTCTTTGTCTGAATATGGCGCTTATCACATGCTGTGTGGTATCTGCGTTTGGTATCGGGGCATTTTGACTAGTACCAGTACGAGTACAGGAGCTCAGTATCGGTGCATCCCTACTATTCAATATGTAAAGTCAGGGGCGGATTGGCCATCTGGCAATTCTGGCAAATGCCAGAGGGGCCGGACCATTTTGTTTAATGTGGGCCGGTCAGATTCTTTCTAAATATATATAAATAAAATTGTTTTTACGGGCCAACAGCGCATAGGACAGGTTTTTATCGCTTGCACGATTTCTCTATGGTTATAATAATAATAATGTTAATAATAAATAAATGTTAAGCATTTGGCCCAGTCGGCAACGGCCGGCCGCCTGGTCCCGAGATGGGCCGACCGAACCGTTCAGTCAAAATCAAGCACGTAAGAGAGCTTGCAACACGAGCTAATTTTCAGTAAAAGCTAGATAATGGACCGTAAAAAAAGGTGGTGCAGAAAAACTTTGAGAAAGGAAAAAAAAGGGCTCAAAAGGAAAAAAAAGGGCTCAAGTCCGACGCTGCTAAATGCGTAAAATTAACCGAACTCCTTTCAAAAGGTTTAAATTCGGCTGCTGCAGCGGAGGGGAGGAGTGTGGTAGAGGTAGGAAAAACCCAACAGACAGACAGTGACAACAAAAAACAACATACTGTAGAGAATGACAGTAACAGCAGACAAATGGCATAAACAGACAGCACACAGACTCTACAACATCCTCAGATTATTTTTCTTTTGTTTTTACTGTATGTGTAAATTTTTTATAAATGTGTGGTCTTTAAAAAGTAGTAAGCATTGTTTGCCAGACACATACATTAAAGGGGTCATATGATGCTGCTAAAAAGAACATTATTTTGTGTATTTGGTGTAATGAAATGTGTTTATGCGGTTTAAAGTTAAAAAAACACATTATTTTCCACATACTGTACATTATTGTTTCTCCTCTATCTCCCGCCTTTTTGATAGCGCTGAAGTAAACTAACCCTGAAACATAACCTACTCCAAAGCAGAATATGTTCAGGGAATAAGTTGCTATGGCTACTTACATACCCTGAGAGTTACCTCCGTTTTTGGAACCGAAAGCTGAATTCATCCACTTACTTACCCTTAATCATACCCGGGTATGTCACATAACCTGCTTTCTGGAATAACGTCTGGGAGACACCTACTATCAACAAACAATACAGCAAATAGTTGTATGTTTTAACTCAAGTGTTATTACAGCGCCATCCTGTGACATAAAATATATTCAAATAACACTACTGAAAAGGACACATGATCTGTTTTATCTCTAGCTTCAACTCTCTGAAACCCTGTCTGCTGTGAACTTGAGCCAAGCCCGCTTTGTTCAGCATTTCACAATTTTTTCCCACAGGCAAAAGCTGATTATAAGGTTGCCAGGCAGTCATTAGCTCCTCCACTCTTGTATGGCACTGACCCCACATTTATAGAAATTACTGACCTGAATGATTCCACAAAATCAATTTCAAAGTTAGAGTTTCTTTGTAATGGTTTAAATAATTTTTCAGTTTTTCTCAACTGGCAGCACACTAAAACCAAAATGGTTCAAAAAGGCACCAGAAAGGTGTAGCTGCCCCCTGCTGTCCGCCCAGAGCCACGGTAACATTACCTGTTAACGTGGATAATATTTTCAGGCCTAACCCAGACTAGAAACAGGATCCTGATTCACAATACAATACTGTATAGTACTTCACTTATGATGAATGAGTTATTTTCACATCAGTTTTAACTCAGTTTAACTCAGTATAGTATATTCAGTAAATGTTGAATATTATAATAAAGACCTACATATATCGTAAATATATATATA
>NW_015647113.1:0-1410 GCF_001515625.1 Sinocyclocheilus rhinocerous
AATTTTTTAAAAGTTGATATGCAATTAAAACATGAGAAGAAGTGGGTTAACATTTTTGCCACCTACTGGACTGGAGTGTCAAGAAAGTCATACATGAGGGTGAGTAAATGATAAAACCATTTTCATTTTTGGGAGAACTATTCCTTTAAGGTATTTACATGACTTTATACATTGTCAGGTTATTAAGTGTATGATGTGCATGTAAAGTAATCACAGCATTTGTTTGTTGTTTATGTCTCTAGGTGTCTAGCCTGTACTTGTACGACAGTGTGCTGATGTTGGCCAATGCCTTCTACCGGAAATTAGAGGACAGGAAGTGGCACAGCATGGCCAGTCTGAACTGCATGAGGAAGTCAACTAAACCCTGGAATGGAGGCTGGTCCATGCTAGACACAATCCAAAAGGTCTAAAGTCACTTTACAATTCATCTCACTTATGCTTAATTCGGTCTGGTTCAATTTTCTTCAATTCAGCCTGCTGAAGTTCAGTAGCGTTCAATAAAATTGGTCTGGTTTAAATGATGTATCTCTTTCTGTAAAGAAGTTGTATTTGTCATTCTTTTCAGGGGCGGATTTCTGGGCTCACTGGTTTAATGGACTTCCGAAGCAATGGAGCGAACTCTCATATCCAGTTTGAGATCCTAGGGACCAGTTACAGTGAGACATTTGGAAAAGATGTAAAGCGGGTGAGTGGAAATGTTGTGGAAGAATGAAGTTACTTCATCAATAACTAACAAATTACATAAGTTCAGATTATTTAAACAGCTTGATGTGCCATGTTATGTCAGGAAACCCAGACCATATTGCAATGATTTTCCCGATCTTTCTCAACTTGGTTGCTGTCTTGTTCAAAAATGGTATGCATATGTGTTTTATACTAATGCAAGGGACATTTGAGGCATAAAATAAGTGCTGTTATAATAACATAGAACCACCACTGGTGAGGTAATTTGCACTATTTGGTATGTCAAATACTGTTATTTTTTAAACCAGTTATTTGGCCCCAATCCCATTTCTACCCCTTAGCCCGTCCCCTTTCCCATACCCCTTCCGTTTTGCGCGTTCACGTGAAGGGGTAGGGGTGTCTCGATTCTCTTTTTGTTGGAGGGGTATGGGGAAGGGCCAGATAGCCCTTCAAACAAAGATTTTTCGGGACCACACTTCAAACGAAGGGGTATGAATTATCTTAGCATAAACCGGCTACAGCAGCAACATGGCTGCCCGAGCGAACAAAACGACACATAAATGTAAGCATTATTGGCATTAATAAGGATTTTAATGAAAAGTAATCATTTGTTTTATGTTACATTCAATCGTGAGTTCATATTTACAGTCATGTTATTTAAAGAAATGTTTGCAAAAAATCGCTAAAGTTTGCTAAACGTCATATCATTACTGACTGCACGATAGT
>NW_015647114.1:0-960 GCF_001515625.1 Sinocyclocheilus rhinocerous
CGTAATGTAATAGGGCTTCTAGGAATACGCGGAAGGGGCGTATCCTATAGTGAGACACCGAAACGTATGCTTGAAAGAGAACCGCTTTCCCCCTCTTGGGATTTGGGATTGGTGCTTGATGCTCTTTCTATGTCCCCATTTGAGCCGCTGGACAAGGTTGATTTCAAAATATTGTCATTTAAGACGGCACTGCTGTTAGCTTTGGCTTCGGCAAAACGCGTAAACGAGATTCACACGTTTTCAGTGTATTCAGCGTGTTTGCAGTTCATGTCTGGGGATGCAGGGGTAGTTCTGAAACCTAATCCTGCATTCATGCCCAAAATAGTTAATGCTATCATTCCTCTTGAGTTAAGAGCCTTCTATCCACCACCTTTTGCTTCATCAGAACAGCAAAAGTTAAATGCATTGTGCCCAGTGCGTGCTTTACGAATTTATACAGAAAGAACCAGAGGGTTCAGGGAGAGTGATCAGCTTTTCATATCTTGGATGAAACCTCGTACGGGGAAGCCGATTACTGAACAGCGTTTATCGCACTGGATAGTGGAGGCGATTTCGTTGGCATATTCCAGTAAGGGCCTTGTGTCCCCACCTGGTTTACGTGCACACTCAACAAGGGGAATGTCAACTTCGTGGGCTCTATTTAAAGGAGTCACGTTACAGGATATTTGCGAAGCGGCGAGTTGGTCCTCACCGCATACATTTGCAAGGTTTTATAAACTGGATGTTACAGCTCAAACTTTAGCACATGCAGTATTGAGCGTAGGAATGTGAGTCACGAGTCATGACTCGTTCAGCCCCGGATGCGGTGATTGTGGTTGGCAGGAGACTTCGAGGACAACGAAACGGTGGCCTAGCGTGAGCGGAAGCCGCAGCCTAGCATGAGCTGAGGCTGGGCTAGAGTGAGCGGAGGCGGGCAGCTTGAGAACGGCGCGGCCGGCGGATTCGACGAAGGAGCGGCAA
>NW_015647115.1:0-633 GCF_001515625.1 Sinocyclocheilus rhinocerous
TCGAAACTCTGTAAATCTGTGTGAAAAGGAATAAAAGGTGTCGGACTTTTACTGCCTCTAGTGTTCATTTATTTTGGAAACTGCAGTTATATGTACTTATTGGTACGTATTTCGCGTCTCGCTAAAAAGTGCACCCAGGTACATTTATGCCATGAGACCAGGTAGGCTATTAGGCTGATGATACACGGGGCAACTATTTGAGCAATGTTGCAGGGCAACTTTGGCTAATGTTGCTGTCAATGGGCAACCAGGTGAGACACAGGGTCCATGACCGATCTACTGTAACGTATCCAGATAGAAATATGTTACCCGTGCAACATTGCTCAAAAAAAGTTAGCTGGCAAAATTGCTCAAAAAGTTGCCCCGTGTATCATCAGCCAGGGTTGGAGCTAAACTCTGCAGGACAGTGGCCCTCCAGGAACTGAGATTGACACTCCGGGAGAAAGCATTAATAGATTATGGACTCATATTTTGGCCAGAAACAACAGAACAATAATTTAAATTAAAATGCCCTAAGGATGGATTTGTTTTATACAATCACAAAAAAAAAAAAACTTCACAAGACATCAATTGATGGACTGGAGTCATGTGGATTACTTGTGGATTATTGTGATGTTTTTATCAGGTGTTTGG
>NW_015647115.1:671-2516 GCF_001515625.1 Sinocyclocheilus rhinocerous
TTTTTATCAGCTGTTTGGACTCTCATTCTGACGGAACCCATTCACTGCAAAGGGTCCATTGGTGAGCAAATTATATAATGCTAAATTTCTCAAAATCTGAAGAAACAAATTAATCTACATTTTGGATGCGAATGTGAGTACATTTTCAGCAATATTTTTTTCATTTATTTGTTTGTGTATTTATTTATTTATTTATCGATTTGTTAAACTATTCTTTTAACTATGCTTTTAGAAAGGCCTTTTTTATTCAGGAAGAAATCCTACTTACAAATCTTCAAGCTTTCAATTGATATCTTATCTCAAGATATTGCATAAATACACATCAATTAAACAATTTGCTCCAGAGGTATATGTGAAAACTTTGTATAAATGTATTATTAATGAATAATGTATTTCGCATTACAGTACTTTGCTGTTTGAGTGTTTTATTATTCATTATTCATTATTTAGTATATATCTCACAGGATAAATGTTTATGTGGTAATGATAAAATGTTATGCAGTCACACTGAATTACGTAAAATTGTGTTTGTGTGTTTACAGTTAGTTAGACTCTGCTACCTTCAATTTATTTTCTCAGTAATATTTTCTTTTCATCTTTCATCTCTTTTCTGCTCCATGTTCTCTCTCACACATAAACACACACACTTTTTCTCTTAATCTCTCTCCTCTCGTTTACACAGCACTCTGTAATTCATAGCTATTTGTGCTGGCCGCCAAAAGGTTGCCTGTCTCTCCTGGCAATCAATCTTTTCACATTTTTTTTTTAGCACATGAGTGGAATGAACAATGATCTTATTTTGTGGATTGTGAAAAACAGAGCCCCCTCAGAATTTCATCTCAAACCGCGTCTGCATGTCTTTCTAATCCCGCTGCGCCTTCGGGTTCCTCCTCCTGCTGCAAAGACACGAGTAATACTGCCTCTCTTGTAAAACTCATCCTTGTTCTCACTGCAAGGATTTCTGGTGCTAGAATTGTAGACAACGTGGGGCAAATTCACTAAACAGTTGCGCCATTCTAGTGCATGCTATTTAATCGCAAACACCTGCATTTTATTCACAAACCAGCCTCAATCCGATTTAACCAGACTCTGTATCTCTTGACGCTCAGAACAAACACAGCCTCTTTTTTTACATATGTAAATTAGTATTATTGTACATTTTGCATTAAATTTAATGTTGTTCTATTACCACCTGCAATAGCGACATATAAAAACATTGTTACTCACACACGCGTGTTCCAACATTACTATTGGATCCAATAGAGTTGGCACTGCATCATCTCTGAAAAACCTTTGATAAAACGTTTTTTTTTTCTTTTTTTCTCTATGAATCCACTTTCAAATAAAGCCAACAATCGAACACTGATCTGGAACTTTGTTAATAATAAAGTTAATCTTGTTACACCATGTAGATGCGATTAAAGAACCCATTAGAATCAGTGATTCTGTTTACACTGATGTGGCGTGACCTGATACAATATGACAAATCCATTCACAACAGTGATTTTGTGGCATCCAGTGTAGACAGCTTCTAGTTGTTGTGGTGTGGTATGACTTAAAGGTATGGCAGGCGATTTCGGAGAGGCTAGCAATAGCAAGCTAGCTTTGAAAACATAAGATCCCACCCTCCCTGCAAATCACTCTTCAAAGCCACGCCTCCTCCAAAACACATGAAATCACACATGAATGCACACAGACAGACCAGATATGCTAACCAGCGACATGGTGAGGGACGACGTTGGTGGAGGGTCAGATCATGTCTCATTTGCCAGTGTAAAAACATTACAGTACAAAGCGGATAATATTACAATAATTATGCCTTCCATTCTCACTCGGTCTGCAATA
>NW_015647116.1:0-542 GCF_001515625.1 Sinocyclocheilus rhinocerous
GATTTCTGTATTCGAAGTAACAGAATGATCTTACTTTATATTTTTGTTTCAGGTTTTTTCACAAATGCTGCCGTCACCTTTCCTTGCAGGTCCTGCTCCACCACAAAAGCTCTGCAGCAAATACACAGAAATCAAGAATCAGAAAAGTGCTGTGATAAATCTGTTTGAAATTACAATAATTAAAATAAACTACAACTTAAGATTTAAAATATGTTTTATTCATTTCTGTAGTATACTCACTCAAAGCCTTTGATGGCAGCATTCCGCTTTCTGGTGAAGAGGGCTTCATTAGCCGCTCTCCAAAGCATTCCTTCATCAGTCACTCTGCACTGGATAAACACACGTGTGTCTCATCTGTCCGTCCCTGTAACATCCAGACAAGATTCAAGTGACCTCTGTGATTTATCTGCTCAATACTGCATTTACATGTTGTGTTAACTCTCTTTTTATCTAACACAAGTGCTCCACAATTTATCAACAAGACAAATAAAATAGACAACTTATGTTTAGTTACTCTATGTAGATTTGTTTATTTACATTAC
>NW_015647117.1:0-163 GCF_001515625.1 Sinocyclocheilus rhinocerous
GTTTGAATTGATACATTTCTTCAATAAAAAAAAAAAAAAGTCTGCTTCTGATCTCGGATGCTAAGCAGAGTCGGGCCTGGTTAGTACTTGGATGGGAGACCGCCTGGAAGTACCAGGTGCTGTAAGCTTTAGCGTTTTCTTCATTACTTATCTAATACATTGG
>NW_015647117.1:383-522 GCF_001515625.1 Sinocyclocheilus rhinocerous
ATACACTGGCCTATAGAGTGTCTGATCTTTAAATAGCCCACTCTTTGGGGCAGTCACTGCTTACGGCCATACCACCCTGTCTGCGCCTGATCTAGTCTGATCTCGGAAACTAAGCAGAGTCGGGCCTGGTTAGTACTTG
>NW_015647118.1:0-331 GCF_001515625.1 Sinocyclocheilus rhinocerous
TAAGTAGATCATCTTCAGATCCAGCTCTTTCAGATCTGTTGCTGTATCCTCACCAAATGTGACACAATAATGCATCAAGCTATGAAATATCATCTGGATAAATCTTTCCTAACTAGTCATAAGTGACATGACAAAGAAACAAAGTTTTCACAGTGAATAAAGTTAATCTTCAAAACCAGCAGATTCCATTGTTCTTTTCTTATGAGTTTCATATAATGTTCAATTGTCTTATAATGCATGTGTGTCACTTGGAGTTCGCTTACTCTGACATGAAGGGAAGTAAAAGCTTTTTACAAACCGTTCTTGTGCCGTTACCCATTACTGAGAGTAC
>NW_015647118.1:891-1021 GCF_001515625.1 Sinocyclocheilus rhinocerous
GTCAGCAGCAAAGAAAGATATTGGTAAAATGGGATTAGATACATTTGTGTTATTTTTAATTTTTTATTCATTTTGATGAATACTGAATCTGTTTTTTTGTGAGTGGGATGAATTAATGCACATTCACATT
>NW_015647119.1:0-1120 GCF_001515625.1 Sinocyclocheilus rhinocerous
TTTTTTTGTGTGTTCACATTCCAAATGCCATAAAAGTCACCAAGTGACTTGAACCGATGAAGCTGTGATTTAAAAAAAATGTAAAACAGAACATTTTTTGGTCGAAAGTGACCGAAGAGCACTAGAGGGTTAACCACTTTGTCCTTCCTGTCATATATTTCCTTGATATGTTCTTAAATGGATACACTCCGCTTTTAGAGTGTAGAGTGTATCCATTAAAATTTAAAGTCACCTTCAGAGAACTTTTGGAGCACTACTTGTATTTCAGGCTGAGAGACTTTGTGCTGGGGAGAGAAAGGCATCACTCACTGACAGCTTGATACATCTCTTCCTAGTCTGACAGGTATGTCTGTATTTTTCTGTTTTGGAAAACACTTCACTCTGTCTCACTGGTGCTGTGTTGGGATGTATTATCCACTAAAGGGCTAAATTACAGGTTACTGAGAGGCCTGTTTGTGAAAAATCCCTTCATTAAAGAGAAAAAGAGTTGGAGTGGAAAGTGACAAATAAGTTAGTTATTGTGAAAGTGATGTTCTTGCTGTGTGATGTAGTATTGAAGAAATGACTTTGAGTGTGATTGTATGCTTGGTTCATTTTAATAGAGAGTCATTTTTGGGTAGACGTCTGTATTTCAGTCAGTCAAGAGTTCATCAGAAGACATTGCTAATGTTTTAATGGCTGTCTGAATTTTATATAATTTTGCAGGCCAACCCGGAAGCTTGCATCATACAAAAATCTAATAGGATTTTTCCATTAGCTTTTAGATTATTGCAGAAAATAAGCTCTGTGACCAACAACCATTTTGATTCTTGTTTTAAACACAACTTTTATGAAATTGATCATAAAAATTTGATTTTTTTTTATAACTCATCGGTTTAAATTTACATTTACATTTACATTTAGACATTTAGCAGACGCTTTTATCCAAAGCGACTTACAATTGGGGGATACATAAAGCGATTCTTCTTAAAAGAGGCAAACAGATACAGGAAGTGCTTGTAATACCAAGTTTTTAGACATTGTTCAAATAAGTACACGCTAGAAAGAGAAGGAATAGATAAAGAGATTTTTTTTATTTTTTATGATGATGATGAAGTCAAGTAGCTTCGAAAGAGATGAG
>NW_015647120.1:0-514 GCF_001515625.1 Sinocyclocheilus rhinocerous
CCGCCCCTGACGATGATTGGCAGCTTTCCATGTAGACATCGGAATTTCAAATGCAAAAGAAATTGCGATTCCATTTGAGTTTTGGCAGGTTACATGCGCGACGCAGTGAGAGTGAAAAAGCAGACGTGGTAATTAATATTGCTATTTAAATATGACAGGCTCGTAACTCCTAAGACATGAGAAATACAGTTGCAAATGGACTTTGCTTTTTCATTTGAAATTTGGCAGTCACTGTGCGTTCGCAAAAGCGAAAATGCAAACGGTAATTCAGGATTTGCAATTGCATTTGGATTATGTCACAATTTATGCGTCCACATATGGAAAACGCAATTGAAAATACAATTTGCTATTCTATTTGAAAATTGTCCGGAAACGCAATTGAACAATTTGCTATTCTATTTGAAAATTGTCCGGAAAATCGTTCCATATATATATATATTATATATTATACACGCGCACACAAAGAAAAACAAGTAGATAGAATAGAATAAAAGGAAGCTAATTTTTTTTTTTT
>NW_015647121.1:0-282 GCF_001515625.1 Sinocyclocheilus rhinocerous
AAAGGACATCATTATTATCTATTATAATGTTACAGTAGTAATTTACCAGACAAATAGGCCTAATCATATTTTATAATAGGTTTAGGGGGAGCTAGGGCAGACAATAACACAACCCTTATGAAAATTAACAATGATTTTTACTATAAATCCAAAGACAATGGTTACTATTGTTAAACCATGGTAAACACAAATTAACCATGGTTTTTGCTACACTAACCATAGTTTAACCATGGAATTTGTAGTAAAAATAAATACAAATGGTAATCCATTTGCCAAAAAAAA
>NW_015647121.1:436-557 GCF_001515625.1 Sinocyclocheilus rhinocerous
AAAGTATAGTTTTGTTAAATCTTGAGTATTAAAGTCATGAGAGAGATAGATACACAGTAAAATCCCGAGTGTTAATTTAACACTGCTTGGAGCATATATGGTCCCACTCTACAAGAGTGTT
>NW_015647122.1:0-2510 GCF_001515625.1 Sinocyclocheilus rhinocerous
CCATGTTTTTTGAGATACGCGAATGTCCTCATAGTCACCTGTGCCACTTTGGACCATGACACTGCATACCCATTTTCAAGCCGATCGGACCAACGGTTGCCTAGTTATAGTTGAATTTATGTTTTTTTCTGTCTTATAGCACCCCCAAGTGGCAGAGCAGTGCAATTTTTTTTATCTGACCAAAGGTGAAGATATCTCATTCCGTTCAAGCGTTATGCTTCAAATAATATTTGGCTAACGTTAGCATAGACGCTTTTTGGCGAACTGTTTCGCACAAAAATCGAAATTTCAACTTTTTTTTGATAATTATTGATATTCAATGTCCACCGAATATTTTTGCAGTGGTTTGGTTCCGATCAGGCGAAAAACCTAGGACTAGTTCGCAAAAGTAGGTTTCGGACAAAAATCAAAATGGCGGAAAATTTTTATAGACGGAAATGAAATCGGAGATAGCCATTTTGTTTTGATTGAGCCAAGGAATGCAATGACATAAGACACGTGAGTCTACGACAAACGGCGTAGGGGTTATGAAGGCTTTTGCGTTTTTGATCGCTGTAGCGCCCCCTATTGGCCGATTGGGCTGAGTCTTTGTCAGAATGTCCCCTCAGGGAGCTCTACCTTCTGGCCAAGTTTCATCTCTCTACGCCTTACGGTTTGGTCTGCACGATCAGTTTTAGCGGAGAAAAATAATAATAATAAAAAAAATTCTAACAATTACAATAGGGTTTCAGCACTGCGTGCTTGAACCCCTAATTACATTGTAGAGCAAAACATTAAAGTATCGTCAAGTTATTTTTATCACAGAACTTATTTTCCATTATAAAACCCCGTAGGAAAATCTCGAGAGGAGCATCTCAATTTATGTACTTATGTACTATTCTATGTCGTTTTGTAGTATAAATAGTGCGAGTAGTGTGTTCACACTGAAAAGAAAAAGTGCACTTCATATAGTATATATAAATAGTTCATAAATGCATAGTGTATAAGAGCATAATTTGGGATGCAACTGAGGGAACCCATGGTGAATTAGTCTTGAATTAATCCTTGCACCACTCTATACTGATGTAATTTGGTCACAAGTGGATGTTTCTAAAGTAATTTAACTAAATTTTAAAGTTCAAATAACTTCCAATTGTTTTCTTTAATGGTTCAGGTTCCCCTGCAAAAATTGTCACTGTGCCCGCCACAAAAATAAATAATAACTTAATCTGATACATAATGACTGGTCTGATGATTGTTATCACTTCAGAAAACACTCATATGGTTCTTTTCTTAAATTAATTCTAGTAAATGTGAATTGATGTTCCAAGTATTCTAAGTATTAAATTCTTTATTAGTGTACTAAAAAAGAAGATACGGGAATCCAAGTCAGGTCGCTTCATGGAGAAAGATAAACGGATCTTAGAAGAACTGAAGAGTCTTCACTGTGATCCCCATCCATACTGTTCTGTGTATCCCTCAGAAACTGACCTCAGTAAGTATGATTAAATCTGCTTTTATGTAGTGGTCAAATTAAGACAGTTCATGCTATTTCTCCTGCTGTTAGATTTTTTTATGCATAAAATGTATCAATAATTCCTAAACTATTTAGAAATTTTTGTTAATAATTGTGAATAATTTGATCAATAAATAAATAATATTGAACAATAAACAATTGGGGGCATGAGGCCACACTGAACTAGGACGCTTGCATTCAAATATATTTCAGCTTTTTGGAGGATTGTCATGAAAGGACCTCCAGAAACCCCCTATGAGAATGGAAGCTTTGAGCTGTATTGTCAGTTTGGCCATGATTATCCAGTAAAGCCACCTGTTGTACGGTTCTATACTCCTGTATCCTTGAGCCTTAGTAGTGTCACAGTAATTTTCATAAATTGATTTCTGTTTTTGGTTAATACATTTAGAGTAGAGCAAAGAACACCCTAGAAAAAAGTATTTCTCTAGCATTTTGTACTCTATAAAATCCTTAACTGCAGTACAGATTTACCATTGCAACATCAACAGTGTGGGAAGGATTTGCCACAACATATTTGATCGAAACTACTCAGCTGATGTTACTATGAGAGAGATCTTGGATGCTGTATATGGACTTCTGATACTCCCAGAGGCTGACGATCCACTAGACAGGTAGCCTTTTATTCTTTATCTGGTGGTTTTACATTACCAATTTAAAATTGAGTTTTATTTTGTTCAATAGACTTCACAAATCTGATAGAAACATACCACAAGCAGATACATTATTTATTGCATTATTAAATTATTTATTACATTATTTATTTTGCATTGAACTGTACATGTATGAACTTAAAATGGTTAATTTCTGTCCAATGCCTATCATGTGTTTAGTGTATTGGCAGAGGAATTTCATACTAACAAAGAAATCTATGAGCAAGCAGCTAAAGATGACACTGCAATTAATGCATGTC
The DNA here is from genome assembly GCF_001515625.1 of Sinocyclocheilus rhinocerous. Lineage (NCBI taxonomy): Eukaryota > Metazoa > Chordata > Actinopteri > Cypriniformes > Cyprinidae > Sinocyclocheilus > Sinocyclocheilus rhinocerous. The sequence goes on from NW_015647122.1 coordinate 2,427, forward strand.
AGTCCATGGAATCTATTGAAAAGGTAAAATCAATTTCACTTTATTATTAACCACATATGAAGCCCAGACGTTTTGGTTTTGGTC
>NW_015647123.1:0-272 GCF_001515625.1 Sinocyclocheilus rhinocerous
ATGTTTTCATAATTCATGTATAACAAACAAACATTTTCATTTTTTTCATATTTCATGTATTGCAAATACATATTTTCATGTTTTCATAATTCATGTATTGCAAACAAATATTTTCATGTTTTCATAATTCATGTATTGCAAACAAATATTTTCATAATTCATGTATTTCAAACAAACATTTTCATGTTTTCATAATTCGTGTATTGCAAACCAATATTTTCATAATGCATATATTGCAAACAAACATTTTCATGTTTTCATAATTTATGTAT
>NW_015647123.1:816-920 GCF_001515625.1 Sinocyclocheilus rhinocerous
CCCAATTCGTCGGTGACCGACGAATTGGGATCTCGTTTAGAGAGACCAATCCACTTTAGGTGTAAACTAAACGCGCCAATGCACATTGGCATGCGATTATTGCA
>NW_015647124.1:0-652 GCF_001515625.1 Sinocyclocheilus rhinocerous
GCAAGTTTACATCTCAGAAACATCTCAGTTATAATGTCAGAATTGTGCGGTATAATCTCTCAATTGTAAGAAAATATCAGAATTGTGAGCTTACTTTTTTTTTTTAATCAGAATTTGACTTTATAACTTGCAATTCTGACTTTATTTCTTGCAATTGCGAGTTTATATCCTGCAATTCTGACTTTATAACTTGCAAATTGCGAGAACAGCGAGATGATAAAAAGTTGCAATTATTCGTTCGTTTTTTAAATTGTATTTATTTTTCTCAGAATTGCGAGATATAAATGCGCAAATGTGAGTTTATAAGTTGAAATACAACGTTGCAATTCTGAGAAAAAAAGTCATATTGTAAGATGTTATCATTTATTGTAAATTTTAAGATGAATTGTAAGATGTTAACTCACAACTGTAAGTTTATAACTTAAAATTGCAAGATATAAACTCACAATTATGAGATGACAAGTGAATTTGTGAGATGTCAGCTCATAATTGCGAGAAAGAAAGTGACTTTTGAGATAAAAGGTTACAATTACCTTTTTAATTTTTTTTTATCCAGTGGCGGAAACAAGCTTCCATAGTTTTGTTTTTATGCTATTAAGATGTTAAGGTTTGATTTTATAATCCATAATGCCATGTCAGATGCAGCTTCTGT
>NW_015647124.1:1206-17296 GCF_001515625.1 Sinocyclocheilus rhinocerous
CCTTCCCTCCAAGTTAGTCCAGTGGTGTCTGGGAGGTCCACGGGGCGATGGTAGTTGGCCCCGAGCCAGAACAGCTGATTAAGGACGGCGTCCTCAAATGCCGTCACCGCGGCGAGCTTGCAGAACTCCCTGGCGTACTCGTAGAAGGGGAGATCGAGGCGAGCTAGGGCGGAGAAGCGAGCAGCAATTTCCATAGCCGCGGGTAAAACAAGGAAAACAAAAAACTTTTCAAAAAAAGCAGAAAAAACAAACGCGAGTAAAAAAGTCGCCGCTCACTTTCTGTTTTGGTCCGGTATTCTGTCACGTGTTTGCTACTGTGAGGAGCACGGAACGAGGAGACCAGGAGTACAAACCAAAGAGTTTATTTGTATCGCAGGGAATCACACGTAGCACGAGGAGGAGACAAAAACAATACCGGAACACACTAACTAAAAGGACTCAGACTTTTAAACACAGGATGATGAGGGACTAAGGAGACACATCTGGGATCATTGAAAATTACACATGAGAAACACCTGGGATGAAATTAACTGAATACGTGGGAGACAGAAACTGGGTCACAGAGAAAAACACATACAAAACACGGGACAGAGTCTGACACATACATCAATGGAAAGATTATTTATTCAGCTTTGAGATGATGTATACATCTCAATTTCGAAAAATTTACCCTTATGACTGGTTTTGTGATCCAGGGTCACATATCTTAGATACCACAGCACATATATCCCAACTTTAAAGCATTATAAAATTTTCACAACCCTCCTAATGTATGCAATATTCAAAGACTCCAAATACTGTGCCACTTTTAACAATAAGTCCTGTGATTTCTTCCTTTGCTGAGAAATCTTTTATTTTCCTCTACATTAAGCCATGCAAGACATATTGTTTTGTCCTGTAAGATTACACCAAATATATCAATCAATAACACAATGCTAGGTTTACATTAGAAAACTTAACATTGCAAATGCAAAAATGCAAATGTGATCTGAGAGCTGCAGTGGAGGGAAAGATGTTATTAGTGAAGTTGATACTTAAATGATAGTTAATATTTAAATGACTGAGAACATTAATTCTATAAAAAAATAAAAATAAAAAAAAATAAAAAAAAATACCTCCCAAAAAAACACAATGCAATGAAATATTCTAAATTCAGAAAGTGATGTGTATAATATAGGGGGAAAAAAACAAACTGCAACTGGAGAATTTGCCCCATATACGTGTTTATGAATGTCTCACCTTCACGGCCGCAGCATTATTCTGTGAGCCCCGCACCACTCCTGTCGCTCCATAGAGTCTGGACCTCTGTTTGAAGGCCACAGAGATGTTGTATGTCTGGGAGATGTGCTGGATGGCAGGAGAGCTGGGGTCAGGGTTCAGCTGCACTATGACTGGCAGCTCGAACATCAACACCAGCGGGAGCAGCTCCTGAAAGAAGACCAACAGACCTATCAGTTAATGTAATCTAAATGATCAATGCTGAATTATATTAATTAGATTGATATCAGTTTTGTGATTTCTGCTGGTGGCAGGTAAGGATTATGGGTAATTCATCAACAGACCCAATCTGGTTCAAATGGCCATATCTTTTTTGGGGGGCTTTTGAAACATTTTAATACAAAGAGACAGAATAGAGTAAACAGGAAACTATGGGGAAGACAGGAGGACTGGGCAGGAACAGATTCAAACCCATGTCTCCCACATGAGCAACAGCCCAAGATATTCCTTGTGAAAAATTAATTGCATTGAATACACACGTGTCAAATCCTAAAAGTATTTTTTTTTTATCCTCTGCAGTGAATGGGTGCCGTCAGAATGAGAGTTCAAATAGCTGATAAAAACATCACAATAATCCACAAGTAATCCACACCACTCAAGTCGACATCATTTGACATCTTGTGAAGTGAAAAGCTGCATGTCTGGATGAACAAATTCATCAAGATTTTTTTGGCTTCAAACCGCTAAAATCCTCTATCAGTAATGAAGCACCGATTATAAGCAACAATAATAATAAATAAAAACAGTTGTAAACAAATATGTCTGTGGATTTTGATGTGAGAGGACAATAGGGGATGGACTTTTTCCACTGGAGGAAACATTATTGTGGATATTATGGATGGACGCATATTTTGGCCAGAAGTGATGGTTTACAGTTAAAACACCTTGATGGATTTGTTTCTTTAGATTTTTTGGACTCTCATTCTGACGGCACCCATTCACTGCAGAGGATCCATTGCTGAGCAAGTGATGTAATTTGTAATAAATTTCTCCAAATCTGTTCTGGTGAAGAAACAAACTCTACACCTAGGATGGCCTAGGGTGAGTAAATTTTCAGCAAATTTTCATTTTTGGTTGAAGGCTTCAAGAATCAACTCCTGCTTAGCTGTGAGCAGGAATGCATTTTTGGGACTATAACCACAGCTGAGAAAGAGATCGACTGTAACTGATGCACACAGTCTACAATCACTTGTGCGCATAATGATTTTGACAATACTAAACAAGTAACTCAAGTTTTTAAATGTGCACAGGGCGACAAGACAGTGTGCGCTTGGCTTTAAAATGTAAACAACATGGTTTGCTCTGAATGAATGCTGGTAAAAATTACAGTTACTGCTAGCAGGGCATTTGGCCGACTTTCAAGCCATGAAGTCTTTAGAAACAAAGCGGAATAAGCAAATATTTCCCATCATTCTCCTGTGATTTAGGGTCATCAAAAGCCCAGCAAACAGTGCCTTACCAAACTGAATTGGTAAACAGAATGAATGGCCAAGCCTTAAAAATGCGGCTCTGATCAGTCCCATATGCTTTGGGGGCTCCAGTCACCCTCATGTTCTGTACCGGGGGCCAAAATGAAAGACATTCTCTTCCCCTTTAGATGTGGTCAGGACAGTCACTCTCCCTTTAGACAAGGAGATGTTTATTAGGTTCAACTTTAGCTGGGAGCAGGGTATCCGTCATGGAGCGAGCTTTGGAATTCCAATCATTCATCTTTGTTAATGGTTCTCCTCATTTTCAGCTATTAAAAACATAACTATGCTTATTTTTAACTAAAGGCTTATGCATCGGCTATGAGCGGAGCTTTCCAAACAAAAACCTTCTGTGTTTTTGTTTTGCTTATTATTAAGGAATTTGGAGAGGAGTGCTGTATTCCGATCTTTTACAAACAAGAGGTTTGAGCTTTCCTCTGACCTTCTGTGGAATCAATAACTTCTGTATTTGCTTTCTGTTTTCACAGACAACACGCATCCATAGAGCGAGGAAGATGATCTGTTGATCATTCCATTGAAATGAACTCGTCTCCTCCGAGAAAGCAAGGCTAAACTTTAAATGGGCTAATCACTCAAGCGTTGAGACATGGCCAAGCACGTGGGGTCAAGCATTTTGCTTGTGGGTCAATGACATGAAGCTCAATGTTGAATACAACTCTTCTGTGATGACGTTTTTAATTTCTGAATTAAAATACATTTTGATAGTTACTGGGGGCCATAATGTAAAAAAAATGTCATGGTGATACAAGTGTCCTTATATCATAAAACCTACTTCAAATGAAAATATTGTCATTGCTTACTCACCCTCATGTTATTGCAAACAGTTGACGGTAGCCATTGACTTCCATAATACACTATATATATTTTTTCCATTTCCGTTTGGTTACCCATGTTCTTCAAAATATCTTCTTTTGTGTTTAGCAGAAGAAAGAAACTCATACAGGTTTGGAATGACATGAGGGTGACTAAATGATGACAGAATTGTCATTTTTGGGTGAACTATGCCTTTAAGTTTGGAATAATATTTTATTATCATTTCTTAGAGGAAAAAAAAACTTTTCATGACAAGACAAGGTCAGTTCAGGTTGTAAAATGTAATGCAATTCCCCAAAATGTAGGAATTTTTATTTGTTAAACACATACACACACACACACACACACACACACACGCTCTTCTTGAAAATGGACAATTTATCAAAACTATCACAAATACAATTAAAACAAAAGATGTTAAAATACTTTTTTCTTTTTTTTTTATTGTGGACACTGTAACTTATCATTGAACTTTGTAGAACATTACATTAAAGAGACAGTTCTTGCAAAAATAAAAGTTCTGTCATCATTTAGTTATCATATAACGTGAATTTATCCCTATCTTGGACTTGGACTTTATCTAAGACTTGGATTAAACAGCTTGATTCTAAAGGATTTGTTTTAAGCCTTCTTTATAACCTTTTTGGATCTTTTAACTTGTGGTTCCCTTCACTTTTAATGGTAGGACAGAAACCTGTCAGGGTTCATTTCATTGCATTCGAACTTTACCACAACAATCCACAAACAAACAAGTTGGTCTGAAAAGAGACTGAAAACCTGACTTGAGGTTAAGAGTGAGAATTATGCTCGCGTTATACCATTCACATGGGTGCAATGGCACAATAAAGCACCAAAACTAATGTGGGTGAAGGTCTTTTGAAGAGAGAAAAGAGGAAAAAGGAGATGATTAGGTGGTCACGAGAAGAATTCCCAGCATTTCTGGTCACTTGAACGAGGAAGAGAAAAAGTGAGGCTGTCCCACTAACATCCTTCCCTCAAATGTACATTTCACCCACAGATATGTTTTGTACATGCAAAATGGAGCGGCCTGGGTTTTTCAAAGGTACTCATTTTATACAAATTGCTTCGTGAAACAATAGTGAAGGCTTATGATAGTTTCTTGTGTAGAACGTCCTCGAGTTAATTGGGGCTCAGTCTTTATGCAAACACTAAGGAAGCCCGCTGTGCTCGAATGCTTTGGCTTGTTTTTCTTGGTTCTATCTGAGGAGGAAGCACGTGTGCAGAGCCCTGGCGCTGGTGAAATCTGAGGAGAGAGTCTGGATGGAGCAGGAGTACACAGGCGACACTCGGCCAAACAGTCAAGATATCACTAGAACTGCAGTTTCAAACCAGCTTCAATTGGCACCATGTGTTCTGCATCAAACCATTATTAAAGTTGGTCTTATAAGTAAAACTCAAGACCTTGAGTGTCAAATGCTTCTTACAACTTTCTTATTCCTCATGTTTTATCCTATTAAAAGGCTTTTGCCTGTACAGCTTTGTGAAAGGAAGGTGTTTATGCCATTGAAATGGATAGAAGTGGCTGTAATGCTTACACAATACCAACAGAGGGCAGCAGTTCTGATTCAAGCACTATTTTCTCAACTAGAAACATCCGGAGAAAGATGAATGCTGCTTGTTGTGTTGCCAAGATGACCGCTGGGATGTTGAGGAATGTGTTTATCTCATCCAAAAAAAAAAATCATTTATGTTTACACCCCCTGTACCTGTCAACTTCCTCAAGATAAATAGCAGCCTCCCACTTCTATTTCCTGCCTTTATCATATTATAAATATTTATTTACCCGAATTCGGGCTCTGGCGGCCTCCACTCCTCCGGGCTGGCCAGCTATGGACACCTGCAGAAAAAGGAACAAGAAAGTCACATGCATGTTCATGGAAGTAAAGGAAGTGGAGTCTAGTACATCATTTGGTATGACTTAAAACAATAAAAAAATTAATTTAAAGGAACACTCCACTATTTTTGAAAATAGGCTCATTTTCCAACTCCCCTAGAGTTAAACAGTTGAGTTTTACCGTTTTCGAATCCATTCAGCCGATCTCCGGGTCTGGCGGTAGCACTTTTAGCTGTAGCTTAGCATAGATCATTGAATCTGATTAGACCGTTAGCATCTCGCTCAAAAAAGACCAAAGAGTTTCTATATTTTTCCTACTTAAAACTTGACTCTTCTGTAGTTACAAGTGTACTAAGACTGACGGAAAATGAAAAGTTGCGATTTTCTAGGCCGATATGGCTAGGAACTATACTCTCATTCCGGGGAAAATGAGCCTATTTTTAAAAATAGTGGAGTGTTCCTTTAAATGATGACATGATGAATGAATATACTGCACAAGTCATACAGGCTCCTCCTCTGAAAGTTTTATTTGATTTCCATTTGTTTTCCACAGAAAAAAACAAAACAAAGTAATGCGCTTGGAACGACATGGGGGTGAGTAAATTATTTTCATTTTTGGTGAACTAATCCCTTAAGAATGAAAAATACTCGTCTGCCAAATGTTATCATGCAAGCACCACTAGGAGGTGAGATTTCTTCATTCTAGCCTGACTCATTCACCTGTCAGCAAGTACCAGCCACTCTGAACCATGCCATGCCATTGCTCAATTTCCACATTCCCCACTTCATCAAGTCTGGAAACCTGTCTCGCATCCAATTATGGCTCAGTCTTTATCCTCCCTTAGGCTGCAGACAATATGCATAATAATATTTGGGTGGATATCTCAAGAAACCTGTCAAGATCATGTCCAGGTCATGTTTCATCCCAAAATAACAAGAATGTAATTTTAAATATACATATAATTTATAAGTATAAATTATGTTATTATTTTTGCAAATACTCTTCCATTCAAAAGATTTCTTAAGGAGATTAATACTTTTAATCAGCAAGGATGCATAAAATTGATCAAAAGTGACAGGAAGGACTTTTATAATGTTACAAAAGAATAATCTGGACAAAAAAAACATTATCAGTATCTACAAAAATATTAAGCAGCACTGTTTTCAACTTTTATAAAAATTAGAAATGTTTCTTACTAATGCATCAAATCAGCATATCAGAATTAATTCTGAAGGATCATGTGACACTGAAGACTAGAGGAATGATGCTGAAAATTCAACAGGAATACAATTACATTTTACAGTAATCTAAAACAGAAAACAGTTAAATTGTAATAATATTACACAATAGCACAGTTTTTTACTCTGTTTTTTAAATCGAATAAATGCAGCATAAGATACTTGTTTTATCACCGATTGATTAATTTACTTTTAATAAAAAAAGAATAATCTGGACAAAAAAACATTATCAGTATCTACAAAAATATTAAGCAGCACTGTTTTCAACTTTTATAAAAAATTAGAAATGTTTCTTACTAATGCATCAAATCAGCATATCAGAATTAATTCTGAAGGATCATGTGACACTGAAGACTAGAGGAATGATGCTGAAAATTCAACAGGAATACAATTACATTTTACAGTAATCTAAAACAGAAAACAGTTAAATTGTAATAATATTACACAATAGCACAGTTTTTTACTCTGTTTTTTAAATCGAATAAATGCAGCATAAGATACTTGTTTTATCACCGATTGATTAATTTACTTTTAATAAAAAAGTTATTTTTAGAACATCACAATTTTTGACATTTATCATTATTTATATGACAATTAATCATACCTAATTAAGACATATTATTGCAGTGATATTTATTCAATTATTTAAAAAAAATACTGAATTACAGCTACTGAAAATAATAACAAAGTAAAACGTACATACACATTATGTAAATGAAAACTTGTGCTTAATTATTATAAAAATAATGCTAAAATAATAAAGATTCTACCGGTCCTAAAAATAGGCGTCATTTTTGTTTATGCACAAATTTCAGCAGTTTCTTATATTTTCTCTTTTGATTGTTGGGGTGAAATGAGATTTGGACATGTTTACATGAGCTGGGTAAGTCAGAATCCCACCTGGTTGCTCTTCTCAGCCTGGTTGTTGCGGTTGGAGTCGGGGAAGTGGATGTGACAGCCCGTGTCCTCCATCACCTTCTTGATATTGTTCCCCCCTTTGCCGATGACATGTGAATGCTCGGTATGTGAGACGTCCATCTTTAGAGTCACGCGATTGCTCTGAGGAAACAAAAGAGTCGGATTGTATTAACTGCGGTACCATAGCCACCTCGGTTTAAAGGTGTCATTTCTATGCCATTATTTGTCCAATAGCATTCCCATATATATCAGAAGTACCGCATATATACCAGAAGTATCTGATTTAAAAAATGTGTCACAAAAATATGAAGCAGCACAATTGATTTTAACATTGATAATAATAGAGTAATGGCCGCTGAAAATTCAGTTTTGCCATCACAGGGATAAATTACATCTGAAAATATATTCAAATGCAAAACTGTTATTGTAAATTGTAAAACTATTTCACAATATTACTGTTTTTATTGCATTTATTTTTACTTATTTATCTCAATGACTCAATGATACTTGCTTGGCAGGCACAGGACTTCCCAGAAGCATCTGATTCAAAATACGCCGTGTTTGCTCATGGTGGCTAATTGTGCTTAGCATCAATGCAGTGCTTTTTGAGCCGAGGAAGTTGCTTGCACTTTCAATATTGAAACACTGAACATATTTTAAAAGTGAACAAAATTGCTTCACTTTAAAATACAGGAAAACAGATCCCGCCCCTTTGAGTAGCTTCATTAAAGTTGTGACAGACTGAATTAGATCAATGAGCTACAGCCAAGTCAGTTTTTCATTACATCAAGTCTACAGACAGATGTCAATACACAACATTTCCCATTTCACATCAACAATTTTAGGGAATTACCACACAAATATATAGTGATGTTACAACAAACTCTTCAGTTGGAGTTGGTGGATGTTCTGCATTCTGTCTGGCACAAATTACCAGAAGAATGGATATAGTCTAAAATCAGTTGTACAATTTCTATAACAATCTCTAATGTTTTGATAAAGCAGATACCACAGATGTCAGCTGCTCCTGAACCCCCAATGGCTTCAGAGTCACCCAAAGGTACCATGCAATGACATTTGTCTTCCTTTTGCCCAGTGTGATTTAAGCCATGATTCATTCCTTATAAATACTGTATATGAGGAGCTCTTGATGTCAGGCTCCACATATTTCCTCTCAGGATCTTCAAATTCCATTGCTTCAAATGTCACAGCTGTCCTAAAACCAATTCATCCAGCTACTACAGCAACCAAGAATGACAGGGATGACGAATGAGGCATTTTTGAAATGCACAATGACATATCAAATAAGAATTACCCAATATGACTTGACATGCTCACCTTAGTGTCCAGAACAGACATGATCTTCTCCTTGGCTTCCTTCACATTGTCCCTCTTACCACTAACTTTGATATGTGGATCTGAAAGAAAAAAAAATAGTGTAAGTCATGTCATAAGGTTTATTTACCCCATATACAGCATTTTCATTAGGAAAAAAATAAGTAGTTAAACCACTGACTAATCAGCACAACTGTTTTGAGCAGCAAATCAGTATATTAGAACGATTTCTGAAGGATCTTGTACTGAAGACTGGAGTAATGATGCAGAAAGTACATCTTTGCATCACGGGAATAAATGACATTTTAAAATATATTTAAATAGAAAACAGTTATTTCAAACTAATAATATCTCACATTATTACTATTTTTACGGTATTTGGTGAGCATATTAGACTTCTTTCAAAACATTTTTGAATGGTAGTGTACCAAAATAAAAAAAAACTACTCAAAATACCTCACAGTAGTAAGTCAGTTCTGCATAGGCAATCAAAATTTACATTTTCAGAAAAAAAGTTATTATATTCATCATAAAGCTTCATCAACGATATGATCGTGCATTGATATGATCATTCATATATACATTGATTTATGTAGCAAGTCATATCTCACATGAATAATGTTGGGTTCAAGTAGGGCTAGCAGAAAACTGCATTCAGTACTTCATGGTTAAATAATTTCAGACAAAATGTATATTATTCCAGCACTTGCTCATTCTGTCATTGACTTCTGCACCATAAACATCTGTCTCATTGTGCTGCAAACCCCCCCCAAATTCCCCTGAACTAATCTACTTCCCCAACCTTTATGCCAACATGAATTAAACCTCTGTTTAGTGTCCCACAGAAAGACTTCTGACTAATGGCAAAATGTCTGGTCCATTTTATAACGTTTTCCACCCAAGAACCGCCCACTTAGACAATAAGATACCAATGATTGGAATAAAAAGCCTTATGAAATTCAATATTCGTTTGACATTACGTCGACACTGACGTTAGGGGTCTCACTTGGGAGTCCCAATCACCACTGAGTAGTAAAAACAGGCCAATGAACATTAGCGAGTGGAATTTGCATACCCAGCCACTCCCCCGTACACGGGTATACAAGAGGGCGGCATGCATTCACTCATTCAGATTTTTGCTTCGGAGCCGAGTGGTTGTTTGTGTTTGAGCGATCACTCTCCCATTCATCTCCAAAAGAGTAGAAGAGAAGCAAAATCTCTCTTGCTGCTGGCGATTCTGACGGCGCATTCAGCTGTGTTCCGCCAGTATTTTTGCACAGATGAGTGCAGCGATTCCCCCTTGGGTGCTTCAGCAAATAAAAGAGCAGTTTACCCTAAAAGAGCAATACGGCAGTGAGCATCTTTTTAAAGATGCCTCTCCGTCTGTGCGTTTCTGGATGTGGTCATTTTTTTGGCCTCTTCTGATGGCCACAGTCGCTGTCTCACGTGCCTGATAAGCATGCTGAGACAGTTTTTGTGGATGGTTTATGCCCTCGCTGCAAGAGCATAACCATGGTGACACTGCGATCACAACTCTCTATCTTCGTGAATGCTTGAGTCCCCTCTGCCGCTACTCAGCCTCACGCTGACTAACGCTCTGGAAGATCAGAGGATTATAGCGTGAGCTGTTTGCCTGGTCAGTCCCCACGGACCTCCCACTCCTCTTTCGTGTCACGTACCATCGCGCAACCTCCTCCACACTCACTACCCTTGATTTTGGGGCCACCTGGGAGTGCACAGAGATTCCCCAGACGGAGAGTGTGATTGCAGTGCTTACATGCCTCATGCATGCCTCCTGTCCTGGCCAGTGAGCTGATGTCAGCTTTCACTGCTCAGACTTACTTGCCAATGGACAGGCTGCCTCCACCCTGTATGCGATGGCCATACTGCAAATATATCAGGCCAAAGCACTGTATTGCATGGGGGTAGTTATGAGGAACCGCACACGGTGACCCACTTTGCCTCTGGGTGAATAAGGTCATTGCGTGGGCCCTCGGCCAGGCAATGTCCACTTTGGTGGTCCAGGAGAGCCATCTCTGGCTGAACCTTGTGGAGATGTGCAACACCGACAAAGTGCACTTTCTTGACGTCCCCAACACCCAAGCTGGCCTTTTCGGCGACACTCTCAGACAGATCAAAAACAGTCGGAAGCCATCAAACGCATCCTGCCCCGTCATGTGACCACCGCCACCAGGCTGCCTAGGGCTGGCCCCCAGTCTGTTCGCTGCCGAAAGCATCTCCCTCCGTTTCTGCATCTGCTCCGGCATGGCGTCGCCTGTAACTTTGGGCCATCCATAGGAAAGCGACGCAGTCCGTGCCCCAGGCAGCTGCTAAGCCCTCCAAGTGGACAGCGAAGCGGCCCTGACTCAGATGACCCAGAGATAGAGGGGACTGCTCTTGCCCAGGAAGTGGTGAATACACTGCTCCTCCCCACTGGAGGAGGGCCGGGGAGAGTCGTCTGTTTCATTCTGTTCCGCCACTGGTCCAACAGGGAGTGTGAGCGCTATGCATCTCTACATCCGTGTTCCTCACCTGACGAACCCTGGACTGAGCATCCTCCAGCACCCTTCGGCTGTCAGGCTCGGCGGAGGAGGCTGATGCCATGCTCAGTTCTTGTGTTTGCTTGCCCCTTCAGTCAGTCCCTGTACTGAGCTTGGTGAAAATCAAGGCCTGGTCCTCTCTCATCCAACACTGTCGTTACTCCTCCTTTTATCCTTCCGGAGCTCCTCCGTGGGACGTGAGACCGGTGAGTGGCGCAGGTGTCGCTCATTATCATTAACTCCACCGGCCTCTTTCCATTCCCACGGCTCTCGCTCTTGCCCCCGCCTCACTCGCCACATACCCCCATCGCCCCTCGCAGGCTGGGGGTACTCCCGAGACTGCGGTCTACTCCCCCCCCCCTCTGGGGGGATCCGATCACAGCGGCCGCAGTGTACCTGGGAGTAAGGACAGAGGAGGCGAGAGAAAAGGAGACGGAAGGATGAAGAGAGACAGAGACGAGAGAGGGGAGAGAGGAAAATAAAAAATTCTTGGTCCGGTTCCTGGACACACTGCTGCTTGGTCCTCAACCAACTGAGAGGCTCTCACTCGCAGTGCCATGCTACTCGCGGTGCCATGCGCGGTGCCATGGTACTGGACATCTTTGGTGGACGGCCCGATGCTCCTCTGCCTCCTGGCGGATGGCGATGGCTCCCGTTCCCTGCTCCTCCCCAAACATGGTGAACGGCGCCGACTCCTCCGCTCCCTCTCGGACGGCAGCCACCCCTCCTTGACCAAGGAGCGTAGTAGCGATCCCTCCGTCCCACCTCGTCTTCCATCATTCCAGCACCACCACCTCAGGCAGCCACCGGCAGTCTCCGCTCCTTCCTGCTGCCCGACCTCCTTAGCACCGTGATCCCCCTCAGCAGCGAGGGCTCTCTGGCAGCGTGTCCCTCCTTCCTCCCGGGTTTCGGCACCAATGTAACACAGTTCGTAGATCGGGAAGAAGGAGGCGGGAACCAGCGAACATTTAAACATACTTTAACAAATAAATAAACAAACAAACACAAAATGAAAGTAAAAGCGGCAGCCTCTCACGGACGACTGCCGCATAAAACAACAACATAAAATCCAGGCCTGGTCCTCTCTCATCCAACACTGTCGTCACCCCTCCTTTTATCCTTCCGGATGGCGATGGCTCCCGTTCCCTGCTCCTCCCCAAACATGGTGAACGGCTCATTATCATTAACTCCACAGGCCTCGCTCCGCTCCCACGGCTCTCGGCCCTGCCCCACTCTTCACATAATGATTCGCTTCTGGTAATCCCATGTATGTATTCTTCCACAGTACAGTTTTCCTGTTGGTAAACCTGTGTCTTCTCTTGATAGAATTACTTCTGCCTAGTCTCTGATTTGGTAGTAGTTCCTCCCATTTTCTGGCAGGATCTACCGCAGTGACTTATGTCATATGTAGTACTGCCCTGCTGTCAGCCCATATGAGTACTCTCTACATGTTACCTCCCTTCGGGCAGGATGTGGTCTTCATAGCATCCTTCTCCGCACTGACTTAGGCACGCTTCCCCAGTGTAATGCAACTGGTCATGGCTGGAATTGAGAGAGCTGAAGCAGTCTTTACTCTGGGTAAAGGAGCAGCAGCTGCGACCCTCCTCGGTGTGAGTCTTTTCAGTTCCATTTCAGTAAGAAAGACTATTCGGCTGAAGATGGGGCACTGGGTAAGTTGCGATTTGGGATGCCAGTTGTTACTTGGTAGATGAGAGCATCACATCTGCATCACCAACCCTCGTAACACAGTTCAGTGGTTGTGGCGTTTTCCATAGGGACCCCTAACGTCAGTGTCGTCGAATATGACTGACTGAAAGGGAACGTCTCGGTTACATATGTAACTATTGAACCTTGAACTACACCGCTGAATGGCCGGAACATGGTTTTGGCTCCTCAGCACAAACCTGAATGAGTGGAACCTGAAACGTGTGTACTGGGGAGTGGTTGGGCAAGCAAATTTCACTCTGCAATGTTCATTGGCCTGTTATTTTACTACTCGGAGGTGATTGGGACTCTCAAGTGAGACCCCCAACGTCAGTGTTAACGTAACGTCTCCGTTCCCTCCTTCAGGGAACGAAGGTTACATATGTGACTTTTATGCAGCACTTTGTTTGCCAAAAAATTTAAGTAATTGTTCAATTTTCATTTGATTACATTTTAAAATATTAATTCAATTGTTTTTGATAATACATTTGTATTAAATGGTAAAACACAGAATCCAGAAAAATTTAAACAGAACACACAGAATTTCTACATTAATGGTCACCATAATTTTTAATAGTTAAAAAAATTATACATTGAAAAGTTTTATGAATTCAGTTGAGAAGATATGCTTTTTGATAATTAACATTTATTAAAATTGAAAAATTGAAAAGGAAAACAAGTAATCTGGGAAAAATAAAACAAATTTTCATATGGCCCATACATGTTTTAGTAACAAGGCAGTTTAAGAATCTAAAGCAACCCACAAGACACGCCAAGCCATATAATTCACTCTCTGTGAAGGAGGAAGACAAACACAAGGCTCCAGGTCTAACACTACAACATCTGACTTTCCGTGCTATAGCTGCTGGTCTGGTGCTTAAAGGAAACTCGTGATGACAGCTTTCAGTGCCAGAGGGAATGAGTGAAAAAGCCACGCTAAATCACTGTCCCACGCAGAAGCAAATTTCTCCACCACAAAATCCTGCAAAACACCCATTCGGCCTGATTGGACAGACACTGCAGGAGGAAATCACTCCAGCTCAACTCCAGCAGAAAACAGCTCTCATTCCTTGCAGCAGAAAACATACAAAGCATTTAGAGTTATCCACTATAGTAAGACTGGCCGTAGTTAAAATTGTATGTAATGTAAAGCTGAAGTGCTCACTAGAGGTTTGCAGTTTATACTGTGGTGTTGGGGGAAAACAACAATATAATCACATGCAAAGGGACTCGTCTCATGCAAACATGCCAATCCAGTGTGGTTTAACACTTGTAGGATTACACCTGATGATTAGGATCTCTCAGCTTCCACGTTGGCAATTATTGTCCACCTCATCAGCTTTGAATGGCATAGAGTGGTAAGGGTTGGATTTACAAGAGTGATTAAAACGTTGTAATGTTATATGTCTATTGCATACCGAATGAAGCAATGCTGGTGTGGATGGTGTTCAAACTTACAAATTTGTGCATGCAAAGCAAAAATAGCTTATTAAATTGCTTCAAAACCATAAATCTTCATGCCATTGGTGCATTTGTTGTTATGAATATGAGGGAGGGTGGCTTTGTGGAAAGCACTGACAAATTGTTTAGGATTCCTGAGATGTTCATGGAAATATCTAGGCTTAAACTATATGTTCTAGCAGTTTAAGACCTTATTAAGAAAACAGTTACAATATTTAAGCTAAGGAGACCAGATTTCTGAAATGAAAAACAATATAATTTAAAACTCACTTGTTATTATCTATGAATTAAAAACGATTAATACATTTATTGTATTGCTAGCAAAATGCTCTAAGTTTCACATTCTGACGGCACCCATTCACTGCAGAGGATCCATTGATGAGCAAGTGATGTAATGCTACTGTCACGAATCCGGTCCATGAACTTCCATCTGCTTGCCATCAGAGGTCACCCTTTCCATTACATTGACTCTCGCACTACACAAACTGTTGCATCATCCCGGACTACATATCCCATCATCCATTGTACTGATTGCACACAGCACTGATTGCACACAGCACTGATTGCACACAGCTGTATCCAATCACGCATTCACTATATATCACTCAATCTGACTCCTATCAAACTGCCGAATATTGTATGCGCTTATCGCCAGCAGTGATAGCTACTTTACAGAGCCCTCGTTAGTTTCCCAGTCCTAGCCTAGTCTTGCCCTGTCTGTTTTCTTGGTTTCTGATCTTTGCCTGTTTTCCTGGATTTATCCCTCTAGTCTCGCCCTTTTGATTCTGTTCGCCGATCGTTGACCTACGCTAGCCCTAGGATTATTCTTGTGTCTTGCCCGCCATATACCTGTTTGCCATTGTTCGACCCTGCCTGTGTTTCTGACCTCTTCTGCTTTAAATAAAAGCTTGCACATGGATCCGCACGTCTCACGTCTTGTCAGCCCCGTAACAGCTACATTTCTCCAAATCTGTTCTGATGAAGAAACACATTCATCTACATCTTGGATGGCCTGAGGGTGAGTCAGCTAATTTTCATTTTTGGGTGAACTTTTCCTTTAAGACGGAATAGAGTTACAATATTTAAACTAATGTGACCAGATTTCTGAAATGAAAACTGGGGACATTTCCTAGTTCAGTGGTCAAAATATCATTGAAATCTCAACTGTTATTATCTCAGAAATAAAACAATTCATTTTTGTATGTTTTTGTTTGTTAACTGTCGTGGGTTCAATATACAATTATTTTACTATTTTATTTTTAATTTTATTTCAAATAGTTTTTAACTTAATTCACCAAAACACACACACACACACACACACACACACACACACACACACCATGAAAAACAGTAAATATTAATCATTGCAAATAGCAAACTGATCAAAACAGTATTATGACAAAATTACAACTTTACAAAAACACATTACAAAAATAAACAAAATAAATATTTATTAA
>NW_015647124.1:17554-33037 GCF_001515625.1 Sinocyclocheilus rhinocerous
AATAAATATTTATTAATATATTATTATATATTACAGTAATATATTATAATATAATTTTATAATATAATTTATAATATTTAACACATTTTTGTAACATTTTCTAATTGTATTTAATATTACAGTAATTACAACTTAATTTTTTTCCAAACATTAATTGTGTTTGTGATTTTTGGTAATGGATATTTACTATCCCTAATTAGGCTTATTATTTTGCATATTAGGCTAATTTTGAGCACAAAGTATGTACTTTATGGAAATAATTGTTGCAAGAGTATTTGTTTAATATCATTTTTTTAATATATATATATATAATTTTTTTCCCAGGAACATTTAAAATTGTGTGCAAAACAATCCAGCACCCTGTTCAGGCCCTGTTACACAATAAATACAAACAGTATTTAACATTTATAGTTAGTATGTGAACTACCCTGACACCGCTCTCATCCAGGTAAAGTTCTTCATGGCTAAAGTAGTGAAAATTGTGCTGTAATACAAGGACATTTCCGGGGACAGGACACCAAAAACCAAGGTCTGTCCCCAGAAAAACGGAGATGTCTGGTCACTCTAATTTAAACCATCCTATAGGTGTAAGTTCTTGCAGTTCTAGCCCAGAGCTTTATACACTATACTACAACACCTGTAATCAAACCATAATGCCTGAAAAGAGCTATTTGTTAGCATTCCCATTCATCCCAATAGAATTTATGCAGTATGATGCTTGCAACTTTTTTTTTTTGTGTGTGCCAGAATTCATGGTTACTTTTGAATGGCTATCAATGAAAGACCATAATGATGTACAGATAAGAGTAACCACTAGGAGGGCCAACTAGAAAAACCCAACAGAGATTTCTTTCACATGGTTTGCTGACACCTTTTGACTAGTGTTTAAATACAGCTTCATCTAAGGATGCTTTGCTGACACAAACCTCCTGCGCTGACAGTGGTGAGAAGCACATCTGTTGAAACACATTCCTCTGAGAGTCTAAATCAGTCATTTCAAACACAGCGGGGGAATGTGAAAAAGTGGAGAAATCAAACCACCAACAAGCTGAATACACCAAATCAGTTCATTACAGTTATGATTCATCATGCTGAATCATGTGGAAAGAATTTGTTTAACTGCTACTGGCTATAGAAAGCTTGTCATTTGGTGATCGGTTTAGGATCCATTGTTTTGTTCTTATAATATTTTATGTTTGGACTAGTGGGGAAGTTTCCTTTAAGAGGGAAATGTCTTTTCAGAGAGTTGTTTATCCACCCAGGGGGTGGCGTGGCCTAAATGGAGCATGCTGTTTTAGAGGCCGCAGTGTTTTATGGGCTGCTTGGAAATGCCCACGGTGGATTGTGTCATGTGTTGAGAGACCCGCAAACTGTTGCAGTGCTGCCACTGTGAGTGAAAACAGCAGTAGTAAAAGACAGCAATAGCAGTTAGTTTTAAAAAGATGTCCAGGAGAATGTGCATCTACATCCTGAGAAGCATGTTTGTTTGAGAAATATACATTGATGTCACTTTCACATTAGAGCTGGGCTGTATGATGATATATATACCATGTGACAGTAGACATTTCAGCTGGTTATGCTATACCCTGCTTACATTATTTAAGGCAGAAATCTTACAATTGGATAAAGGCAAGTAAATCACGTTTTTTTTCATTTTTTTGACATATTGGAGTCAAGGTTTTTTTTTTTTTTTTTTTTTTTACAGAGGGGTATCACTTTTTATCACTCCATAATTTAGAAAATACTGTCAACAGCCAGAAAAAAAAGAAATCTAACCATATTTTTAGAAATAAAATGTTGTATAAAATCAGGATAATGATATATGAACAAACCCCTCAATAAAAACCTTCAATACTGATAGGAATAAACCAGTAAAGTTTGGTGTATGTAAGTGCTGCTGAAGTTCCTGAGTCTTTAAAGATATGTATCTTGATTAAAAAACAATATTTTTCTGTGTAGTTAACTTATTAAAGGTTGAAAGGAAAAGCAACAGATTTGAATATTTATAGCTGAGCAATTAATGGCCATAATAATTCAACTAATGTGTAGTTACAGGTGTGGGTATATTTTATGTATAACCAGTGCACTTACTGCACTTACACACACACACAGACACAGACACACACACACACACACACACACACACACACAGTACTGTAACTTATAATAATTTAAAATAAGCATGGCATTGTATACTATAAATATTTTTGGGTATGTGACTAAATTAAAAATTATGTCCCTCTTGGATAA
This sequence comes from Sinocyclocheilus rhinocerous, assembly GCF_001515625.1. Taxonomy (NCBI): domain Eukaryota; kingdom Metazoa; phylum Chordata; class Actinopteri; order Cypriniformes; family Cyprinidae; genus Sinocyclocheilus; species Sinocyclocheilus rhinocerous. The sequence continues at coordinate 19,805 of NW_015647124.1, forward strand.
AAGTGTCTGAATGCATGGATGTAAATGTGTATAAAGTATGAAAGTATAAAATATAATATCAAATTTACTTTTCTGAGTCTTGCAACACAATAATTAAATAATGCAAAGCTGTTTTTAATGGCAAATATTTGTCAATCAATCAATCAATCAATCAATCAATCAATCAATCGTTTTCTTGCAGTTAAGTAATGCAAAGATATTTTTAATGCCAAATAATCTTATCTTTTGAAATAAATAAATAAATATGCTTAATTCTCTGTCACTAATGGATTTTAGGATTGCTGTACCACTAGGTGGCAGCCTCAAGACTTTCTCTGTTGCTTTAAACTTTAAGGTGGTTTAAGAAGAAAAGTATCCTTACAAATATATTCACCACTTTTTCCAAGACGCTTAAAAGTACAGAACAATAATATCCTTGCGTCCATGTTTTTAAGATTCCACAAAATATACGTCCTATACATTTCCTCCATTCATTAGCTTTTAAATTTGTGTTCTCGTGTGCTTCATAAGTCACATGATTTAGCACATCTGGTGTAACGACATCTTGCACAACAAACAATGTGAAATCTATGCGCCTCTACTGCTGTGTGTGACCGAACAGATGTTCGTGAGCTAACAAAAACCAAATACACTCACGCACTCTGAATTCAGCCCTGTTCACATGAAAGAAAGACATTTATTAAGGAGGCAATTAATTCCATTTCAAATGACAGTCATTTCTAATTGAGCTCTTAGGTCACACAGGCCTTTTTGCATGGAGCAAGCAGGAAGCTGCTCTGTTTTTCTACTACATACTTTGGATTGCTGCACCATCATGAGCAGACAGATGTAGCGGCAGCAATGGAGACATGATAACATCTTCTCGTGTGAGGGCTGCAACCAAAGAAGGCTTGATGATAATATTGAGACCTTAAAGGGATAGTTCACCCAAAAATGAAAATGTGATGTTTATCTGCTTACCCCCAGGGCATCCAAGATGTAGGTGACTTTGTTTCTTCAGTAGAACACAAATTATGATTTTTAAGTCCAGCCGTTGCAGTCTATCAGTCGTATAACGCATGGCAATGGTAACAAAATCTATGAGAGTAAAAAAAACATGCACAGACAAATCCAAATTAAACCCGGCGGCTCGTGACGACACATTGATGTCCTAACACACGAAACGATCGGTTTGTGTCAGAAACCGAACAGTATTTTTCTCTCATAGATTGTTACCATTGCCATGCATTATACGACTGATAGACTGCAACGGCTGGACTTAAAAATCATAATTTGTGTCCTACTGAAGAAACAAAGTCACCTACATCTTGGATGCCCTGGGGGTAAGCAGATAAATATAAAATTTTCATTTTTGGGTGAACTATCCCTTTAATGGAGAGGCTCAGACTTTCCTGTGGCCCTCCAAACAGAAACGAGGCCTCCCAAGTGACTCTGGATGTTTATTGCTGTTGTGTTCCTATAAAGTCACAGAGAACATACACGTGAGCTCTGAATGTCTCGTTATGTAGCAGAATACTGCTGTGTGTGCTCACTGCACTATTAAGAGTTCAAGCACACATAGGTGACTGCGTCAGTTTTTATATTGGTGGGAAATACCTACGGGAATTAAAGGGAATAAATCATGTTTTTTTGAAAGGATTGAATAATTTGGCTTTCTGCAGTGTTTTGCATCTACCAAATTGATATGAGCGCAAAGTGATATGAAAAGTAATGAGGGTGAGGGTTTTTTTTCCCCGAATTTTTTTTTATTATATGATATGATATTATATTATTCTTATAAACAGGGCCATCCTTAGCTGACGCGGGGCCCGGTGCGAGGTAGGGAGCGGGGCCCCCCTTTGTCTGTTTGCGATCGCGTTCCGGGGGTCCCCTCGGTCCGTTTGCCACGGGGCCCGGTGCAACCACACCAGTTGGACCCCCCTAAGGACGGCCCTGCTTATAAAGCATATTTCCAATTATAATTTATAATAAATTATAACTTATTTCAGGCAAAAGAGTCAGTAGTCCTGTTGAAGAGATTATAAAAATTAAAATAAATAAATAAATTAATAAATTAAATTAAATTAAATTGAAGATTTTAAAACTAATGTGACAAGTCACAGAACAATATTGTTTTATGTGTGGTTTAATGTTTAATTTGCAAAAGTAAAAATGCAGTATTATGAAATGAAATAAATATTAACCTTGGGCATAAATAAATAAATAAATAAATAAATAAATAAATAAAAGTGCTAATGCGTTTAGGATAAAATAAATGCAGCCTTGGTGTGCAAACTTTTGAATGATAGTGTATTTTTCTTTTTTATCCAGTTTCACTCAGACATACCGCATGGGTTGCTTTAAAAAGATGTTAACTCAGTGTTAAGCTAGTTTGAAAAACGTATTGATGATTTTGGGCTAGACAATGAGGTATATGTTGAATGTCACATAACCAAACTGGAAAACTGGTCTCATTGTATCAGCTTGTCAGAGATAGTGTTAACAGCAGTATGAACTGACAGCAACGTCTATGGACTTAAGTCAACCAGCTAATCTGTTTTTGTTGTTCTTTTTGTTGTTAGCATTTTATTTGATTGAATGTTAGTGAGAGGAAAAAAAACTTTCAGATTATCAGTCTGCATCATAATATCTGAATTGAAAAGACTTTGTTGCTTCTTCTATTTAAACTGATTGTCTTAAAATATCACATCCTTTAAAGTCAAAAAAGCAGCATTCACAATCCATGTTATTTTTGTAATATGATTTATTTGCGAGTAAAACAAGATATTCAACCAGAAAGAAAAAAAAAAACTAGGCCACAAGATTGCATCGTGATTACATTGTGAAAAGTGGTTTCTATGTGACAAGAGGTTGACAAATAGCAGTTCTCAGTGATGTCAGTCCGTAAGGAGTTTTCAAGAAAGATAAAAAAGACCAGCATTTTTTTTATTTTACAATAACATGCACAGATGACGCATTCAAAAAAGACCATGAACGTGCATTAACAAAATAAATATAGAGTAAATTCTGAATCCATGTTGACTTGAAAAGATCCAGCAATAAATGAAATGTTGCTAATTTTAGATCAGGACATTCACTGCATACCGCTAAGATACAACAAAGAGGACATCATTCTGATTTAATGTCAACATACACACACAGAATATTTACTCGGAAAGAAGCAAAGTCTTTCAGAGTAAATCAAAGTCAACCTTTTTTGTGACAATGCTGTGTGAAGGTCTGCGGCGTATCAACCTGAGCTTTACAATGGCAAATGAGTGAAACAGACCACGAGAGACTTCAGAGACCAAGATGAAAACCCTACGTCAGCTCAGACTCTGCAGAAATGGAATGCATCTTCAGGAGCCACATAAATATACCGCAAGCTGCATTTCCACTTTTAACACACTTCAGCGTATCAGGGCCGTTTCTAGTTCCTAGCATTCCAGATAGGGCGATGATGACTGCATTAGTTGTGATGGCTCTTTGGCCAATAGAGGCGAGAGATAATAGCACATAACTGTGGGTGTTGGTCCCATCCCAGATGTTGGTCCCATCCAAGGTTCCAGAGACTCTTAGGAGCCTGTAAATGTGTCTGCAAAGTATCTGTCATTATTAAACAGTTGAGGCCCTGAAATTACTTTGCACTTTCAGCCACCAAGAGGCATGCCTAGCATACAGATGAAAATATTTAAAGGGGTCATATGATGCCCATTTTCCACAAGTTGATATGATTCTTTAGGGTCTTAATGAACAGTCTGTAACATAGTTTGGTTAAAATTTCTCAATGGTAGTGTAAAAACACCTTTTTTTACCCTGTCAAAAACAGCTCTTTTCAGATCAAGCCGTTTTTGTAGCATTTCCCTTTAAATGTTAATGAGCTCTGCTGACCCCGCCCCTCTCTTCCGAGCTGCTCTCAGAGAGACTGTTTACTTTAGCCGCATTCATCGTGAAACTTGCTAATTAGCACATTATTAGGAAAGGCGATTTGCAAAGATTCATTACAAAACATTATACTCACTTCTTCTGTAGATGAGGCTGGATCATAAAAAAAAAAACACCAGGTGGATTTTTATCATTATATGGGTGGTTGTGTACACACACTGCCAACACACATTTCAGTTCAAACAACTTGTAAAAGTGCATGTAACATCCTATGACCCCTTTAACTGTTACTAATCTTCTACTTTTTGGCAAAAAAATAAAATGCACAAATGCTGTTTCCAGTAATGACGCTTATAGTGAAAAATAGTTCAGTGTAAAAAGAATGAAGGCAACCAACATAGGTTCACTGGAGAAATGCAGACTAACCTCAAACGATTTTACCATAGTGCATGATATGTAAAGTTTGTATCACATAACCAGCTCTATATATGTTGGTTTTCTGATGAAGTAAACTTGCTCAGTAGCTCACCCGGTTACAGCATTGCACTTGCGTTAAAAGAGTTCAAAGACTTGTAGAATCAAGCTAAAATGGCATGGTTGTTTCAGTAAATGTATTTTTAATCTCACGCTTGCTTTTCTTAACACTATTGGTTAGGTTTATTGGGTTCAGTTTAGTTAGTACGTTATTTCCAAATGCAATAGAGCATTAACCTTTTAACGCCACTTCATTTCATTTCCGAACTGCCGCGATGCCTACAATGTAATAAAACATTGGCAGGTTCAAGTTCATCTGTTTCATGGCCGATTTTTAATACTTGTTCAGCTTCAATCATAATTAAATTCCTTTACGGAAAGAATTCAAATGGTTCTACTTTTGTTAAACATCACATATGGATTTGATTTATAAATAAGATTTCCATTAAGAGAGTCTTTCCTCCATAATTTACTAATAAAAGAGAGCTAGAGGACAGATGTGCCCAATACATATGCAATTGCAAATGATAAATAATTTGCAAATAACTGAATAGTGACAGTGGAATTACAGCCGATAACTGCAACCAGTAATTTGCTATGGTTTGCCTGCACCAGTGTTTTTAGTTTGTACTGTAAATGTAAGTCCTAACCAGTGTCATATGTCAAGCAGCGAGTCATGACGGCTTTTAAAGATCATTTAGAGATTTACACACTGTAACATTTGGTTTGGGCTTAAGTACTTACATGTGCATATGAGGGGTTTTAGTGAATTAAACAAATACTCTCATTATATTCTACTTATCAAATCCTTTCACATGACCATCCAACTTGTATGATGTTTTTACAGTTTCTTGATATGATTATGATGATCATATTCGAATACTCATATTCTAATCAAGTTGGCCAGATTGCCTATATGTATTGTAAAGGCAAGTTTTTAAGATTGTAAATGACACACATTTAGGGTGAAGAGAGTGTTTTCTAATTGCTTAGTAATTAAAAGATAGTCATATTGAGAACAATTTACCACAAATTATGTTTTTGCTGTATTTTAGATCAAATAAATGCATCCAAAAAACAGCAAAAACAGTAATATTGTGAAATACTGCTATAATATTGTGAAATTTCAGCTAAATGCTTCTTTTGAAAAAATTGTACACAACTGTTTAATATATATATATATATATATATATAGCCCTACATGCAATAAAATATATGAATCTATGCAGTCACATAAATGATAATGTCATGGGCTTGTTTACATGGAATTATATATTCACATACTACTTTTCTGTCAAAAGATATCTGAATAAAGTGGATTAGTTTAGGGCTAGCACATTCAATGCCCTGAACTACAAACATCTCTGCTCCTCAACAATCACACACACCCACATCACTTTCTACGTGCCTCAGAGGCGGATCCAAAGTCAAGGCTGTTGGCTCAATCGCATGCTGTGCTATCGAGCTGACCGGAGCCTGTTTTGTTCCAGAGCTGTTGCGCAGGATCAACACCTCTTAACTGTCGTAATAAGCTGCAGACAGACCCGCAAGAAACAGCAGATCCCTGAAGGCCACAAGGGCTAAGCCGGGCCTGGTGCGGTCCACATATCAGAACCGTGCATGTGTTTTCCATCATTAATTAGCTGGGATGTTTGCTGCATGCATTCACCAAATAACCGCAAATTATTATGTAACATTTCTGCCAGTGCAGGCAATGCACATGGCAGCTAGCCAACATAAACTACGCGCAGGAATGCAAATGGCCTTTGATTTGGGCCGTGAGCCTGAAAACATATTGTAAGCACATATAAACTTGATCTGATATTTGTTTGGAATGGCCAAGCTGTTGTTGTCATTGTTTGCATTCCGTCCTCTTGATCGCGACGTTATTACATGAACATGACTGTTTAAAGAGAAATTATACACTTGTATAATTGCGCAAGAACTATTTGATTGACATTTTGGCTTAGAAACTATTTCAGCATCAAATGACGAACAGCAAAGTTCACCAGTATTTTGCTGTGACCTCTGTGAAAGAGTGCATCATTTGGAAAGCATTGAATTGTACCCTTAAGTGCTGTGGAAGTACCATGGTACAGTGATGTTTCAGATGGTAATACCATGGTACTGCAATTGCTTCTTGGTTTACCAGTTAATTCCAAGAATAAAGTTACTTTCAAAAAATCATAGTAGTGCCATGGTACATGTCAAAACAATGGTATGCAGGTCCAAAATACATGTAATATGGTATTTTTGGTACTTTGCACTTTATTATTAAAAAATTTGGTTGGTAAAACTTTTTAATATTTTTGAAAACATCTCTTATCCTCATCAAGGCTGCATTTATCCTAACTTTTGAATGGTAATGCAGGTAGTCAAAATCTATTAAAAAGAGCAAATTCACATAAGTAATAAACATCTTAAAAACCTCTGCTCGATGCTTTAACATTAAACGGTTAGTTCACCCAAAAATGAAAATTCTGTCATTAATTACTCACCCTCGTGTTGTTCCAAACCCGTAAGACCTTCGTTCATCTTCAGAACACAATTTAAGATATTTTCGATTAAATCTGAGGGCTCTCTGACCCTCCCATAGACAGCAAGGTAACTACCACGTTCAAGGTCCAGAAAAGTACCAAGATGATCGGCAAAGGTAAAGTTACGAAGCTACGAGAATACTTTTTTGCGCAAAGAAAACTACAATAACGACAAAGTTCACGACAGTATCATGACGTGAGCGTGTGGCGGCGCTGACCCAGATCCGGCGTAATGACGTCATTACGCCGGATCTGCGTCAGTGCCGCCACACGCTTACGTCATGATACTGTCGTGAACGCGCGTCCACAAGTGACGCAGTAGAGACGAAAATGTTGAATAAAGTCGTTATTTTTGTTTTGATCGATCATCTTGGTACTTTTCTGGACCTTGAACGTGGTAGTTACCTTGCTGTCTATGGGAGGGTCAGAGAGCCCTCAGATTTCATCAAAAATATCTTAAATTGTGTTCTGAAGATGAACGAAGGTCTTATGGGTTTCGAACAACACGAGGGCGAGTAATTAATGACAGAATTTTCATTTTTGGGTGAACTAACCCTTTAAACATTTTAGCTAAATGTTTCAGATGAGAAACCACTATAAACAAGACTTCTACATTTTCTCACAAACTGCTTTGTGTTTGCAGTGCATGCTGTTCTGGGTGGTTGCTTACTTTTCCAAGTCAAAAGAGTCAAATATTGTAAGTCTGAATGTTTAGAAAAACAATAGTGCACCTCTTCTCAAAAAGCCACATGATTTAATCATTCGTTTCCACATTGAGTTTCCTGTTGCAAAATAATTCATTTTTCTATAGCAGTAGTTCAGGTCGAGTTATGTGCCAAAGTTTAATAGGTACAGCGGTAAAAAGGAAGAACCGAAGTTTCTGAAGATTCCAAAACAAATGAAGCAGCCCAGTGCAAACCTCTCATGAATATCCACTGAAACACTGCAAATATGATGATATTCCAAACAAACATATTGTCAAAACAGGACTGATAATCCAAAGCGCAAGTTGTCCTCTTCTTATGATAACTTAGACAAAAGACGCCCATAATCAGGGTAGCCAATGCTGAGATACTACTAGAAGGATCCATCTGACCCTGAAGCCAAGATACTGTCAGTGATGACTATGTGAAGACATTGAAAATGTTGTTTTGCAACCACACCATTTATGTAACACTTCGATAAGACAAATTCCAGTGAAACAAGAGCAAGAGTGTTGAATGCTAAACAGTACTGTAGGTACGTTTACATGCAATCAAATAATGCATTTATAATCAGATTGATGATTCATGTAAACTGAATGAAATTTTGATCTATTTGAAAGGGGCGGTGTAAATCTAAAATAATCTGTTTAACATGAAAATTTTAGCTATGTAAACCCTTGAATCTGACTACTTTCTTAATCAGATTCCAAATTAGCTTGCACACACATACAGTGACTTGATATGTATGTTTCTTAATGCACTGCATCTTACTGGTCAGTGGAGGAGCCATTTACACGACACCGTTTTCAACTAAAAATGGAAAATGTTTTATGCGTTTTGGTCATTCATTTACACGACAATGCGTTTTGGAAGCCTGAAAATGCTAACTTTTAAAAACAGGTTAAAAAGGGCAAGTTTTTGAAAACAATAATATTATCGTCGCTGTGTAAACTACGAAAAATTAGTAAAAACAGTGACATCATATGCATATGCATTTACGTGTTCAGTCCATTGTTATGTGTGCTGGTGCGTAGCGTTTCTTTACAAAGTGACATAGCCAACTACTAGCCTGGCAATGCATAATACAGCATTTTTACAGATCCATGTGAACGGGGATCGTTTCGACAATGTTGTCGTCTGTGCACAAAACTTTTAAAAAACATTTTTAATACAATCGTTGTTGTGTAAACGTACCCTGAACATTTACTACATATTTGCTAAAAAGCTTTTCTGACGGGTATGTCAAATTTCTTTTCAGGCATATCATCAAGGCAAAAATGGCAATTTTGCTTGCAGTAGATATGGTGACGTTTTCACAGTGGCTTTTTCCAGTTCTGAATGCAGCAACTGGACATTGCACATGCACCGAAATCTTTCTCAGAATAGATGTAATCCACGTGTAAATGTTTTCCTGTGGCTCAGTGGTAGAGCATTGCATTAGCAGTGCAAAGGTTGTGGGTTCAATTCCCAGGGAACACACATACTGGTAAAAAATGTATAGCCTGAATGCACTGTAAGTCGCTTTGGATAAAAAGTGTCTGCTAAATGCATACATTTATTTATTAAACAAATATGTGAATTGGATTGCAAAGTTCAGGGTTCATATGAACAGAACTTTCAGAATCTCAAATCGAATTGATTTCATTCTGATTGACTGAAATTAGTGCACCACAGCTAAGAAACACACACACACACACACACACACACACACATGTTGTGTTTCCATGTTTTATTTCAGATGTGGGACACCAGGTCTTACCTTTCTTTGACTTGGCACCGATCTTTAGCTTGGAAGGCCATGCAATCTGAGTATCTGTCTCCTCCATGACCTGTGGGGCAAAAAGGACACACATGTTAAAAGGTCAAGGTCAATTCCCACTAATACGTTTAGTGTAGGGTTTTTTTGCACCAAAAATAGTAATAATTTGGATTTAATCACAAACTCTCACTCTCTTTCTGACACTGGACAATCATGTTAATGTGCTCATTGTTGTCATTGCCCAACTATTAATTTCAAATGTAATTTCAGCTATTTTCTTGGACAACTGTTTGTGCAAAGATTGTGAATGTTAGAGTATGTCCATATAGTAAACGAATGAAATAATTAATTTTTTTTTTACAATAATTACAAGCCTCTTATGCTCACCAAGGCTGCATTTATTTGATTAAAAATACAATAAAAATGGCAATATTGTTACATACTTTTACAATTTAACATAACCGTTTTCTATTTGAATATATTTTAAAATGCGATTTATTCCTGAAAGCTGAATGATCCTTGAGAAATCATTCCAGTATGCTTAAATTCTTATTATTACCAATGCTGAAAACAGTTTTGCTGCTTTTAATATTTTTGTGAAAACCATGATACACTACCATTCAAAAGTTTAGGGAAAAGTACAAAAAATAAATAAATAAAAAATTTTATTCAGCAAGAATACATTAAATTGGTCAAAAGTGACAGTGAAAACATTTGTAATGCTACAAACATTTTTTATTTCTACTAAGTGCTTTTATTTTGAACTATCTATTCATCCTGAAATAAAATGTAACACATTTTTCACAAAAATATTAAGCAGAAAAAAACTTTTCAACACTGATGATAATAAGAGCCATTATTAATAAATGAGCATCAGTGATAATTAATAATAACTGAAAACCAAATCAGCATTTTAAAATGATTTCTGTAGGATTGTGTGACACTGAGGACTGGAGTAATGATGCTGAAAATTCAGCTTTGCCATCACAGGAATAAATTACATTTTAAATATATTCAAATAGAAAATAGTTATTTTAAATTGCAATTGTCACCCTTTTAGTTGCCGTGGACACCTTGTTTCTGTGTTTTCCTGTGTTCTGTTTTGTTTTAGTTCCTGTGCACCCTTATTTGGTTATGTTCCCGGTCTTGATTAGTTTACCTCCATCACCTGTGTTTAGTTAATTATCTTCATCTGTCTATGTATTTAAGTTGCTCTCTTTCAGTCACTTGTTGTTTGGTCACTGTTATACTAAAGCCGAGTTCACACTGCATGATTTTAGCCCGATTTTTCACTTGCCGACAGGTTTTGCGAAATCGCCGACAAATGCCCGAAATCAGAGGCAAATCGGTGCTCGTTCACGCGAGTGACAATCATGCAGTGAGAATTATCAAAGACACGATCTGAAGGAATCGCCGACGCGTCGCAGACGCCCGTGAAATATTTGGCATGCTAAATATCTGGAGCTGTCGGCGATTCACAATCACGCTGTGTGAAATGAGTTCTGACTGAAAAACACATCGGTGATGTCCTACAGCCAATGAGAGACCAAGATACAGGGCAGCGGGAAGTTCGGGGAGGAGTTATAGACCAGAATATCAGTATTTTAATAGATATATATATACTTTTTTTTAAATAATTGCAGTCTTGCTTGCGAGAACTCCGGTCTGACGCACGCCTGTGATCTACGACGTTATAACAATTTATGCCGAGTTCACACTGCACGATTTTAGTCCGATTTTTCACTCGCCGACAGGTTTTGCGAAATCGCCGACAAATGCCCGAAATCGGAGGCAAATCGGTGCTCGTTCACGCGAGTGACAATCACTCAGTGTGAATTATCAAAGACGCGATCTGAGGGAATCGCCGATGCGTCGCCGACGCCCGTGAAATATTTGGCATGCTAAATATCTGGAGCTGTCGGCGATTCACAATCACGCTGTGTGAAATGATTTCTGACTGAAAACTACATCGGCGATGACCTACAGCCAATGAGAGACCAAGATACAGGGCAGGGGGAAGTTCGGGGAGGAGTTATATGAAACGTAGTTTGCGGACCAGTGTTGCCAAATCCGCGATTGCCGCCGGTTGTTTTTTATGTCAGCAGGTTGAAGCGACCCCAATAATGTGATATTTAGGCCCTGGAATGTGAATTGTACCAGGAGAACCCCGCCAAAAAAATGTGTATTTTACCCCCGAACTTGATTTTTACTGGGGGACCCCCTCGAAAGCAATTGGGCTATTTTCAGGCTAGTTTTGAGTAGTAATTGGGTGGGTTTTGTAGCGAAAACCTGGCAACCCTGCACCAGACAGAGCTGTCGGCGATTCTTCCTATTGTAAAGTCATGCAGTGTGTAACCTCCTGTCGTCGTTCCATCGTGCAGTGTGAACACAGCAACAACTGAATGCTACCCCAGATAGTCGTTCAGTGTGAAACCAACAGTGATGCGACGTCTTTGAGAATCGTGCAGTGTAAACTCGGCATTAGTTGTGGTTTCCCTTGTTTATCTGCCTGAGTTTTGAGTCCATTATTAAACAGAGTTTTGGACTTTACCTGTTGTCGCCTTCGCCTTGCTTCGCAACACAACCTGTGACAGCAATGATATTTAACAATATTACGTTTTTTTTTTTTTTACAGTTTTTTTTCGATTAAACAAATGTAGCCTTGGTAAGCAGAAGAGACTTCTGTCAAAAACACTGAAAATTATTCAAATCTTTTGACAGAGTTTATATCCATCATTCACACTCTTATTCTATTATATTAGCCTTTTAAATACTTGGAAAAAAAGGTACATCTACTGTATATAACTGCATCTTAACTATCCAATATTATGATAAAGCTGCTGCATGTAGCACTTTAGTTTGTCTTCACTTCCTCTCCATGGTAATGATCAACATCAGAAATTGGGCTTATTCACATTCCAATTAAATTGGGTTATTCACGTTCCAATAATCTGATGTTGGTCATCTGAAAAAAAAAGTCAAGAGCCTGTCTGCTTAATATGTTTTTAATGATAACCCACTAATTACAACATCACAGCAGAGCCAAAAAAGAAATGTGCATTCCTGTTAAGATTAAGATTTTCAGAGTACTGAACATGGGAGGAGTTTCAGACCTTTCTTTCAGATTTAGATGACAAGAAAAAGAAAACAACATGCATATACAGGTAATTCATTATCAAAATATGTATCCCTCAACCTTAACAACGCATAATGATGCTTTGGGAATTTTATTTAGACGACTAACTTTATTTCATGTGGTGTACTATACTGAAATACAGGTGTTTTGTAAGACAGTAAAGGAAAAGGTTTAGGTTTTAGGCTTTGGTTCTGCATTTCAACTTAAATGTTTAACTTTTACAAATGTGTCTGCGATGCATCAAGCTGTTTTTGAATGCAACCGCCCCTAAAGACACTATATGGTTGCAAGAAAAGAAAAGATTAATCACAATTCAGTATGCAATTGCAAACAGATGTTAAAGACCAACAAATTCTATATTTGACAACAGAAGATAATAATAATAAACTAAGAAAGAGCATCTACTGTAAGAATAAACCCTTTGCAAAAAACTTTAAAGTCTGTATGTTACAATTAGTGGTCAACCGATATTGTTTTTTTGACAGCCGATATCTTGGAAAGCAGGGTGGCCGATGGCCGATATAAAGCCGATGAAATTGTATTTATTTTAATAAATATTTAAGAAAATTTAAATCATTTGAAAATGGATTAAAAAATAAATTTGTAAAATAAACGTACTTATACTTTAGATGACAAAGTATTTTTCACAAAATAAATAAATATTTAATAAAAAATATAATTAAAAAGGAAGTAAACTTTAACCAACAGAGCACAACAGTATTCTGGGAAGTTTGTGTGCATTGGGAATCATATTTTTTC
>NW_015647124.1:33569-58203 GCF_001515625.1 Sinocyclocheilus rhinocerous
AGACTTCTATCCGTATTAGACAACTGTTAACGACGACAGCGAACAAGAGGGAGAATGTGAGTGGTGTGCGCTCAGGCGCTGCCATTCTCAGCACCGTCAAAATAAAAGTCCCGCCTCGAACGCATCGGCCAAACAGAAAAACTTATCGGCCGATATTTGAAAAATGCCAAATATCGGCCTATATATCGGCCTTGGCGATATATCGGTCGACCACTAGTTTCAACAAATGGTTTGAGTTCAGTTAATTGCAGAAAAAATTTATTTACTCCAAGAGTTGCACTACTGTTGCACAACTGTAAAAAAATTTTAACGGATTTGAAAGAAGCTCACCAAGGCTAATGCCCACCAAGGCTGCATTTATTTGGTCAAAAATACAGTAAAAATAGTAATATTGTGAAATATTATTAATTAAATATTAAGTAACTGGTTGCTTTTTGAATATATTTTAAAATGTAATTGATTGCTGTGATCACAGCTGAATTTTCAACATCATTACTCCAGTCTTCAGTGTCACATGATCTTTCAGAAATCATTCTAATATGCTGATCTGCTGCTCATAAAAACATTCCTTACTATTATCAATGTAGTTGTGCTACTTCATATTTTTGTGGAAACTGTGGTACTTTTTTCAGGAAAGTTCAAAATAGCAGCTTTACATTTTGATTATCTTGAAATTTGAAATCTTAATTAGATCAAACCAGTTAGACCACCTCAAAAGACATATATGGATACTTTAATACTGTCCTTATGTGCTTTTTGGAGTATTGGTCACCTATACATGCACTGAATGGACCTACAGAGTTATTTTTCTAAAAATCTTGTTTGGTTTGTGAAAGTTATATACATTTATGGATGGCATGATGGTGAGTAAATGATGATAGAATTTTCAATTTCTCAATACTTTGTTTGTGGAACATCAATATGGTATAAGCATTGTAATTATATTTTTATTAAATCCAGTAGGAATGAAATTGAAAATAACTTATGAACACCAAGTCACCATTTGTTCTCCAAATAACATCAATCCCCAACATAAAACTGTATGTAATATAATATGTTGAAACCACCCATGCTATGATCCATATTGCTCTTTCACATGTTGTTCAGTAAGAGTAAAATAATACCACCATATTAAAATATCTCAAAGTATCTAGAGCAATAAGTCAAAATCTCTGGAAACCAAGGAACTATATATGGAAAACAGAAAATATCCCTCTGAATATTTTCAGCATTACAAATGGAGCATGTAAATGTCCGCAGCCATCGGGAGAGAGTTTGAACAGGATATGGGGGCCAGTAAAGTGATTGTGAAAGTCTTTGTGCAGCTGTATCTAGCAAAACCAGCAGTGGCCAGTACAGTCCTCACTGATTCAGATTGTTGCTGCCTGCATAATTACAGAGTCTAAAGGTCTTACAGACGACTCTGAGGTGTCTTCACCAAGTACAGAGCAAATAAGCTGATTTCACTTCTGGGCAGTAGGCATTTCCCAGGGCTCTTACTAGCAGATGTCACTGCTGGCTCTGTTCTAAAACCTAGTAAGCTCCCTCTGTAGGCATCACAAGCACTCCAAGTTGTGAAGCCTGGTATAAAAGATTGGCAGTAAGCTGCATTATTATGCCTCCTAAGATGCCTTCCTTTTGCTGAATTCGAAATCAATATCATACAATATTGAAAATCATTGGAAATATGTGACTCTAACTATATTTTTGCAAAACTCCAAAAACGTACCTACTGTGTATATACAATTCACAGCAGTTTCCAGCTGAAATGAACACTAGAGGCAGTAAAACACCAACAACTTTTATTTCTTTTAAAAAAAATTTGGGGCAGACTATGGATTAATAAACACTTATTTCCGCATAGTTCCTTGCACAATACTATGTTATGACTTCAGCGCCTGGCATTTGCAACGCATAAACAGTTCCATATGTATGGCTTTTCAAAGATAGTAAACTTGCTCGGTAGCGCACCTGGTACAGCATTGCACTTGTAGCATCAAGCTAAAATGACATGTTTTCTTCAGCAAATGCATTTTTTTTTTTCTCAAATTTGCTTTTGTTAACACTATTGGTTAGGTATAGGATAGGGTTTCATGTTGGTGGTACGTTCATTTCCGAACTGCTGCAATACATACCGCAATCAACATAATAAAATGTTGCCTGATTCACGTTCATCTGATTTGGACAAAAATGAACATGCTTTTAGCACCACTCACTGGACATTTTTTTGAAAAATGCAAGAAACAACATAACATCATTTTGCAGAAATGTCACCACAGGCACGTATTTCCAAAGAGCCTGGGTTGATATTGCATGTATTTTTCACAGAGAATGCAAACCCAGAATGCACTGCAAAATGAAATCCAAGATGGTGAACAAAGTGAGAGAAATCTTGATAACAAATACTTATAACTCATCAAATAATGAAAACTATCACATTTGAACTTATCACTACTGAAAATGAACTATTTTACCTAGCATTTGTACTTTATGCTCAAAGTATCACATGCTTAGCAACCTGCTTGAAATCAGTTGTAATTCGAGTCTTTGTGTGAGAAGCACTACTTGTATGATACGTGAGGACTTGTTGCCTATCAACCGTGTTCAAAATGAGCTTTCATTTCAGATGCTGCTTTAGAAGGCAGCTGACATCAAAGCAGTACGTTATGCTTTGGAACCGTGTGTTGAATGCTATGGTGCCACTGTACAGTAGGCCTCATTTTCCTCTTTTACGGTTCTTTATCAATTACTCACTCGCTCACTTACTCACAGAACTCTGGCTGGTGTCCTACTATCCAACAATGTCCCGCATAAACGCTTCTGTGAATGCTGTTTTTGGCAAAGCTGTGCCCGCTTGAAAGATGTTTTCAAACAGACCACACACAGCTCCTGAAAACTTACACAGCCAAAACATTTTGCATGTTATAGGACACCTCCGTAAAGGGCCTAATGTTCTTACAAATTAAGTGGGCTGTTAATTTAACAAGCCCAGAATTAATACTCAACTCTGGTTGCCTACAGACACACTTTCAAGGATACTACATTTTTAGAGGCAGATTAAATTTCAGATTTATTCTATCAATTTATAAGTTGTGAATATTAAGGTGATGACAAGGCGCAAGGAGCCTAAGATGCTTTCTGATATCATAAAATATAACTCAAATATGAATAAACAATGTACAGCAACCTATGAAACTTTTATTTCTTTTAAAAAAAATTTGGGGCAGACTATGGATTAATAAACACTTATTTCCGCATAGTTCCTTGCACAATACTATGTTATGACTTCAGCGCCTGGCATTTGCAACGCATAAACAGTTCCATATGTATGGCTTTTCAAAGATAGTAAACTTGCTCGGTAGCGCACCTGGTACAGCATTGCACTTGTAGCATCAAGCTAAAATGACATGTTTTCTTCAGCAAATGCATTTTTTTTTTTCTCAAATTTGCTTTTGTTAACACTATTGGTTAGGTATAGGATAGGGTTTCATGTTGGTGGTACGTTCATTTCCGAACTGCTGCAATACATACCGCAATCAACATAATAAAATGTTGCCTGATTCACGTTCATCTGATTTGGACAAAAATGAACATGCTTTTAGCACCACTCACTGGACATTTTTTTGAAAAATGCAAGAAACAACATAACATCATTTTGCAGAAATGTCACCACAGGCACGTATTTCCAAAGAGCCTGGGTTGATATTGCATGTATTTTTCACAGAGAATGCAAACCCAGAATGCACTGCAAAATGAAATCCAAGATGGTGAACAAAGTGAGAGAAATCTTGATAACAAATACTTATAACTCATCAAATAATGAAAACTATCACATTTGAACTTATCACTACTGAAAATGAACTATTTTACCTAGCATTTGTACTTTATGCTCAAAGTATCACATGCTTAGCAACCTGCTTGAAATCAGTTGTAATTCGAGTCTTTGTGTGAGAAGCACTACTTGTATGATACGTGAGGACTTGTTGCCTATCAACCGTGTTCAAAATGAGCTTTCATTTCAGATGCTGCTTTAGAAGGCAGCTGACATCAAAGCAGTACGTTATGCTTTGGAACCGTGTGTTGAATGCTATGGTGCCACTGTACAGTAGGCCTCATTTTCCTCTTTTACGGTTCTTTATCAATTACTCACTCGCTCACTTACTCACAGAACTCTGGCTGGTGTCCTACTATCCAACAATGTCCCGCATAAACGCTTCTGTGAATGCTGTTTTTGGCAAAGCTGTGCCCGCTTGAAAGATGTTTTCAAACAGACCACACACAGCTCCTGAAAACTTACACAGCCAAAACATTTTGCATGTTATAGGACACCTCCGTAAAGGGCCTAATGTTCTTACAAATTAAGTGGGCTGTTAATTTAACAAGCCCAGAATTAATACTCAACTCTGGTTGCCTACAGACACACTTTCAAGGATACTACATTTTTAGAGGCAGATTAAATTTCAGATTTATTCTATCAATTTATAAGTTGTGAATATTAAGGTGATGACAAGGCGCAAGGAGCCTAAGATGCTTTCTGATATCATAAAATATAACTCAAATATGAATAAACAATGTACAGCAACCTATGACAAAATATTTCAGCAAACGGGGAAAAAAAACTCACCAAAAATTATAACAACATAAGCAGTTCTAGAAATTGATTAGTCAAATTAAATACATGATATGCCAATTAATTAGTCAAATGTACATTTTGATTTACTCTACAAGTATAAATTGGGATGTGCATATAAAAGTGATGACAAAAGCCCAATAAGCCCAATATGTCTAGAAGAAGTAAATTAAAAGCAAATTAAATACATGTTATGCAAAGTAATTTTTAATGAGAAAAGCCCCCACATGAAGATAATGTAAAGCCATTTTTGTGGCAGATGAGTAAAATAGACAAACTATGTCTTTTGAGATCAATATATAGTTACATATTTCCATATAATTGAACATTAGCCTATCTTTGGTCTTTAGTCCACAGAAATCCAATGAAGCAAAGTTCTATTAAAAACATGTGTGATATATGCATAAAACAGAGGTTTTAAAAATTAAAAATGTGTTGGAAGCATTAAAAAAAATGGGACCTCTGAGAAAAAGCTTGAAAATCACTAGTGTACACCAAAAGGAATTTGCGTTATATATTAAACCATGTGATTACTGTATATTTATGGCGTGAGCACACTCCTGCTGTGCTCCACCGTGAGAATGGACAAAATGATGCAAGACTGTGTTTGCCACCTGTTTCCTGTCCCAGTCCCGCTGTGAGGTGCCACAGGTGTTCGGCAAGGAATTCTGGGCCTTATGACCAGACTCATTTTGGGCCTTAGTTCACATAAACAACTTTAAGTGTCATTAAAAAAATATGGGGCCTTCTATTGACTCAGCTGAGGCTCTGAAGTGTGCTTGGTCCACTGGGTCGGGGATACACTGTTCCTGTTTTGTATCAAAGTTTGGGTACGTAGGGAGCGTGAACTTACACAAGTGAGAGGGACACGTAATACAAATCCAGCTCAGCATCAGAGACGTTTGACTTGTGCAGGGTAAATAACAAGAATCAGTTTTTACAGAATCACATGCTTCTACAGCAGAGGCCGGATCTTTATAATATGACCCTGTTTTTCTTGATCTCCTCAAAAATTGCTATCTTTGAAGATTCCCTTCCATAAATAGAAAGCATCGGGACAGTTGAAAAACAAACCAGGGTGCTTTATTCATGCTCACTGAAAACAAAAGCTCATCTACTGTTCAGGCGAAGAAACCAGATGATTTCCTAAAGCTGTTTTACATCAGTAAATCAACAGTGACTAAACACTCAACGTCACTCTGGACCTCTGAGCAGCATGGAAAACAAACTATTGCTAGTTTTAATGAATTATAGAGAGAAAGCAACCAAAAAAAGACAAATACTAGAACGCTCCCATCCTGTTATAATCAACAAAGCTGTCACTGAATGTTTATACAGCTTCGTGTGACTGTTTGAGCCTTGCAGTACAGCTTCAGTCTCTTCTGGATTCTCATCAATACTCTCATTATACCTGGAGTCTAAAATCTCTTCCATGAGTGATATTTACCTTGATTTTTCTTCGTTTTCCTCAGATATCATGTTTTATATTTCACCTCAATTAACATCTCAATTGTTATAAACTATGTGTACATGCACACCTATATTCAGGTTGCAGCCATATTCTGAATATGATGTTTATACAGTATGCAAAATGTTACTACTTTTTCACAATATTACTACTTTTTCACAATAATTTAATAACAAGGACTCAAACATTTCTAGCCTTCAAAAATGACTCGCACAATAAATGGAATTGGTCATACAATCATTAATTTGAATTGGAATCAGAATTTCTTAAACTAATTCAGGGAATCAGATTGTGGCATTTACATGACTAATTAGAATATTGCCAAATTCTGATTAACTTTGGAATATTGATGTGCATGTAAACATACACTCTAAAAAATGTGGGGTTGTTTCAACCCAACTTTGGGTCAAATATGGGCTAACCCAACTTTTGGGTTAAAAATGTAATAAAAAAATTTAACCCAACAGCTGGGTTAGTCCATATTTGACAGAGTTGGGTTGAAACAACCCTACATTTTTTAGAGTGTAGTCACTGACACTGCTGTCTCCTTGCTAAATAAGTACAGCGAATTTTGGGGGAAAAAAATAGGAGCAAAATTGATCAATGTGGTTTAAATGACTTTTTTTTATTATTATATAAATCACTTTCACACAATAGTTGTACTAATCAAGAACTAACCTTATTTATTAAATGAGTCATAACAATTCATGTTAATAATGACCATCTTGACTACATGTTTGTTAGATAATAATGTATTAATTAACAGTTTTCACACATGAATTCCTATATCTCATGTCATAGTTAAAGGGGTCCTATTATGCTTTTTCACTTTTTGAAATTTAGTCAGTGTGTAGTGTGTATGTTTGGGCATAAATAAGATCTTCAAACTTACACATCTCAAAGTCCACTCCAAAGGAAGATAATTAGTTTAAAAAAAAATCCCTTTTCAAGAACTACAACGAACGGCTCGTTTGGACTACAGCGTTGTTTTCCGGGTTTTGTGATATCACAAAGCGGCCCATTAGAATATCATTAAATAATTCCCCTAAGGAAATTCGAATGGTTGGAGGGTGGGGAGGTGCGAGGTCGTGGTTAGAACGCTTGGTTGAGTGCATCAGACAAGACGACGAAGAAGAAGTGCTTCATGTTTTGTAATGCATAAAGTAATTCATAAATAACTATTAAAGTTGACAGCAATGCATATTTACAGTAACTTTTGAATTTCTGAATTTTTGAAATAAACATAATACATTACCGTTGCACTTATCTGTACATAGTAAATGCAGTTATTTTTCAGGGGGTGGGGGGTGTGCCCGAAGCGTGAATCCGTATTCAGAAAGGCACGGAAAACAAATAACGTTTGCCTGTTTCATTACAGTACATAACATTTCACTTACCACATAAACAGAGTAAGTAGGAGAGATGACACCAATCACAACACATTTCGTTTTTCGAAATTAGCAAAAATCAGCAACCTATTGTTTACATAAGGTAAAAATAAAAGCTACTTGCGTTATATTTTTAATGTATATAAGTGTATATAATGCATATTTTAAAATTGTATTGTATACCTGTTGCTGCCATAATAATGGCCCATTTCAAATGTGTATGTGCTTTTCTTCTCCCACTCGCTGTGGTGGAGTGGTGATGAAATACTGTTCTAGTAAATACTTTCCAGTATTTCAGCAAAATAAAAGTGTATATCTTTTTGCATGCAAATTAGAGTGAAGTGCAACAGTTACCATACGGTGCTTAGCAGTGGTCAAAAAGGATTTAAACAGTTCATTTTGAATCGATCCCTTCTTGTAAACTCAGAGATGTGGATTCAGACAGCAATTGGTGTTAGTATAAACAGTAGGTAATTCGGCTGGGGATTTTTTATGTGGGTGGAGGAAAATAAACACTAACATTCTGGATTCGGATGGCAATAAAATCACTGACTAACCCCTTTAAATACTGGAAAATAGTTTGCATTCCCATAAGAAACAATTACCGTCCAAACAGGGCTTTTGTCAGGTTTTTCTCAGAACTTACAGTTTAGGTCCTTTACCGGATAAAATAACACATTTTAAAGTGCTAAGCATAATTGACTTAGGATCATGCATGTAAACACAAGCATACAGCAAAAAACACACCCAGGGCTCCCAGAGTTTTTAGATACAGTCCTGCATATAAAGACTGAGGGAGAGGTTGAATGAACCACTGAATCTTGAACCAGTTTTGCACATCGGCCAAACCTCTGCAGAGATGCTCCTCTGAGGTTCTAAGCTGCATGGACATCTAGACAAACGATCAAATGGAAACCTACACTGTTGATTGCGTTCAATAAAATGTGTCATTTAGAAACTTGGACAGAACAAGGCTGTTATTTTCATTGATGGTATCCATGATCAAAAAGCACATGGCTAAATGGCCAGATATCTGTCACTTGCATGGCTGAGCAAAGCATTACTCTTTAGCATAATATAAACCAGTCTGTTTGGAATAAAAAGGCTGAATCTCCGACATATATTATGACTGTCAATATGTAACCATCATTTTTCTGTATGAGCGAGTGACTCGTTCACTCAAACATGCTTTAATAACCAATCTTACAAATCCCAAAGGAAAATGAGCTCAGAGGATTTAATATTCAGTGGCACAGAGTTCCATTTTTTAATCAATCTTCATCTAATACGTTCACATTGATCTACACCCCATTTCAAATAGCTTCACTTAGGATCAAGGCAAGAAAACAAGCCATTCTTCATAATGTAGAACATTTCACAATGGAAATGTTTACAGCACAGTTTCTGTGAGATGAAAGGAGTCCCTAGAGGCCCAAAGCACTGTTAACCAATCAAAGATGTGCCTTTTGTTCCTTTGAAGGGATACAACTTCGTCCAACGAAAGGAAATGTACTATCATATTCAAAACAGCTCTCTCGATTTGACTTAACGAGAACTTATAAATAATATTCCCGACCTCACACACACATACACCCTGATCCAGGCTTGGGAAAATCCCTTGCCTTTTGTTTTGGAAAAAAATGCATGGTAGAAATGTCAAAAATAAATCTGGCTAACCAGAGCACTTCATTATTACACTCAGCGGAAATCAGGCAGACAGACCGTGAGCAAGAGCGAGTCAAGTCATCTATCATGAGGCGCGGAAAAAACCTGGCAATATTACAAACTCGCCGAGTAATTCCATATGATCCCTGTCGCAAACAGATTCTCTTATATCTGTGTGAGGCAACAAACACCCGCTGCGGGCCAGAAGTTTGATCCATCGCGTACCTCACAACTTGTGTGTGAATGGGATTGTGGGTGGAGGGTTAGGAAACGGCCCAAATCAGTGTTTCCATGAGCACACGGCTTCAGCGTACTGTGCGAGATGTTGTTGCTCACCCTGTGCATCGTTGAGATTGGCATCCTGTACGACTGACGAATCGTGTTTGTTTTTCTATAATTCATGACATCTTGTCAAATAAAGAAGGCAAAACTCAGACTCAGAGGAGAATCAGGCCAAATGTTTTTGTAGACAAAAACAAGGCTTCAGCAGCGAGAAGAAATCAAAAACAGGAAGGATCAGGTAAGGCTGAGACAGGTGCAAATTAGTAAAAGTAAAAAAAAAAAAAACTTCTGTGGAACACAAAATAAGAAATTGTGAATAGTGTAGAATGTTCATGTTGCTCTTTTCCATGCAATGAACGTAAATGGTGACCAGAGGCTGTCAAGCTCCAAAAGGACAAAAAAAGACCATAAAATCATCAAGAAAGTCGTCCGTATGACTTGTGCGCTATATTCTTCTCAAGTCTTCTGAAGCCATACAATAGAGTTCTGCAGGTATGATGTATTTTTGTAGACCAAAACCTGGAAACAAATTTGAATTTTAGCACTTCCATTTCCATCGTGCTGATAGGATTTTTTGAATGGGTTTTTGGTTAAATGCCTGAAATAAGGTCCGTCAAACAAGATATTTTCACAGTTTATTTTACGGCATAAACTAAATTAAAGCTTTTGCTAACAAGTGGCTACACATGTGGCTACAACTTTGGCTACACAAACTTCATCTCGCCAAACAGGAAAACTCATCCAATCAGTCTTCTGCTTGTACGGCTTCATTGTGTTTATAATCACATTCTTGCAAAGTATTTTACCTTAAACTTTCAGGGAAAATGTTTTTAAATAAAGACTAAAAGAGTTGTTGGACGCTTAATGGTGGTGCCGCTGAAGTCATGTGATCGTTGTGTAGTTCGAGCCCGGTCTCATGAAAATGCGTATAAATAGTACGCCAAATAAAAACGAAAACTCGTGGTATTGATACGCAAAAACGGACTTTGGCGTGCATATGATACGCATGTGTTTGGCGTGCATATAATATGCAGTTTTCGCATGCATTTGATACGAAATTTGTTGGCGTGCATATGATACGCAGTTTTCGCGTACATATGATACGCATCTACCCCACAACCCTAAACCTACCCATCGCATAACATATACATGCCAAAGTCCATTTTTGCGAATCAGTACCACGAGTTTTCGTTTTTATTTGGCGTACTATTAATACGCACTTTCATGAGATCGGGTAGGTAGTTCATGTATAGCCTACGTTTAGCTTTTTACTTCAGGTGATATTTATGCTTCAAATTTCAAAATTGTGTTAATTTGTGAAGATTATCATTATGAACAAAACATGTAAGAATCATGAACTTCTGTTTGTCACCGCAATAATCAAAAATCCTGTGAAAAAAAAAGTTATTTTTTTGTTTTGTTTTTTGTCGAGGGAACCAGGGTGATGCTAACTTCTGAGCTGATCTACAAAAATACTCCACTCTATTCCACGCTAAGACAGAAACTGAAGTTAAAAAAGTTAATTAAAAAGTTCATTGTTCCCATTCACTTTTACTGTATTGAAAACAGCAGCATGGACTTTAATGTAATAACAGAATTTTCTTTTCTGGGAAAATTACTCCTAAAGGGATAGTTCACCCAAAAATGAAAATTACCCCATGATTTACTCACCCTCAACCATCCTAGGTGTATATGACTTTCTTCTTTCAGACAAATACAATCAGAGTTATATTAAAAATGTCCTGGCTGTTCCAAGCCTTATAATGGCAGTGAATGGGGGTCGAGATTTTGAAGCAAAATAAAGTGCATCCATCCATCATAAAAAGTGCTCCACATGGTTCCGGGGGGTTAATAAAGGCCTTCTGAAGCGAAGCGATGTGTTTGTGTAAGAAAAATATCAAAATTTAAAAAACTTTATAAACCATAATCTCTAGCTTCCGCTAACTGTCGTACTCACGTTCACGAGAGAGTGGCGTTCCAGCGGATGACGTAGATCTGAAGCGAAGCGATGTGTTTGTGTAAGAAAAATATTAATATTTAATACTTTATAAACCATAATCTGTAGCTTCCGCTTAATGTCATGTGCGCTTTCAGGAGAGAGTGGCGTTCCAGCAGATGACTGCGTAGGTGTAGCGTAAGCTCCGGTGAGAAGTGACGAACATGGAAGTGCAGAGGAGAGAGCAAAACAAAACACCGGTCACGAATTAGAAGTACAAAACGAGGATTTGTAAAGAAAAATGTCGGAGGATTTCAATATAAGCCCATTGGGAGACTGGTTTTCCTTTGCTGTAAGCAAAACTCGGTTCTCGTGAGACCAGCATATTCTCACTGGAGCTTACACTATGCCACTCTCTCATGAACGCGCGTACGAAAGTTTGCAGAAGCTAGAGATTATGGTTTATAAAGTTTTAAATATGGATATTTTTATTACACAAACGCATCAATTCACTTCCGATTCACTTTCTTTTATTAACCCCCGGAGCCATGTGGAGCACTTTTTATGATGGATGGATGCACTTTATTTTGCTTCAAAATCTCGACCCCCATTCACTGCCATTATTAAGCTTGGAAGAGCCAGGACATTTTTTAACATAACTCCAATATTCGTCTGAAAGAAGAAAGTTATATACACCTAGGATGGCTTGAGGGTGATTAAATCATGGGGTAATTTTCATTTTTGGGTGAACTATCCCTTTAATAATCATAAAATATAATAAAAGTACCTCAAAGGGAGCTCAGATTTTAGAGCTGTTTAAAGGCCCAATATGAAATTGATTAAATTATGGCACACAGTACAATACAGGTCTTTGTACAGGCACAAGTGGCATGCTTACTTTTTATGCCCACCCTTCTTGTTGAGGCTTTTTGTCGCTGCTCCAGCCAGCATGCACCTGTTTTTCATTTCCTTCCCAAAATTCCACATCAGTCTGTTGACAAATAACTTTACAACAGTTTACAATTCATCCTCATTCTATAAACAACTAGGAGTGTTTGAAGGGGCAAAGAAGAGTTTATAAAATGCACCCTTTTTATAAAATCCGAGATGAAATAAGGCAATATGTAAGACCAGACGAACATTTATCAATTCATTTAATTGTCTAATTTGTCTAAAAATAAATAAACCATATTAAAACAGATGTTTACGTATTCTGAATCACATAAGCCTGTTTTACCACAATGCTAGGGTATTGTGGATGTTGTCACAGCATCGCTACGGGGTTGCTGAGGTTTTCTGATTGTTCATTAGCAAATTGCTTTGGCATTGTGAGTGTTTTATGGGTGGTTTCTATGTGGTTGCTTACTGGCTCAAGTCAAAATGTCATGATCTTCTAGGCCCTAAACATGGGACTTACAGTATTTTCTAGGCCTGCATGATGTATGGGGGAAACAATTAATTGCAATTTTTCTGATAAAAATTGTGATAGTGAATTAAAATGTGATAATGTGCTTGTTTGTAGGGCTGCACAATTTGGGATTTTGGGATTTATATATCAATATGTATTTTTTTATATTTTTATTTATTATTATTATTATTAATAATAATAATAATTTATTATTATTATTAAATAAAATATAAAACATACTAAATAAAAATATTACATTATTATAAAAATATTATTTGAAACCTGAAAATTCTTTTTTTTTATTTTTTATTGTGCAGCCCTAGTGTTTTCAAAAGCTGTTAAAAGTTATAGGCAAATTAAATAGAAATATAAATATAAATCTTTTCCATTTATAACTGTGCAGGACAAGTTACACTGAAAAAAAAATGTGTATAAATACATTAAGTAAAGTAAGTAAAGGCACTCCTATCCTTAACTCAATTTGCCCAATTTAAAGCTCAATTTAATTTATTACTCTTTTCCATTTATAACTGTGCAGGACAAGTTACACTGAAAAAAAAATGTGTATAAATACAAATATGAATGTGTGTGTTCTATGTTGTAACATTTAAATTAATACATTTTTAATTAAGTCAAATATATTATTCAAAATCTCAGGATCAACCTACCTACACCACCAAAACTAAATTTAAGGTAATATTATAGCTTGTTATTCACCCTCAACCCCCCCGCCCCACTATCCCAAAGTATGAGCAATAGGCCTAAGAGTGATTGATGCTTGCATTGGCAAACACCTCTAATAAATTCAATCAATGAAACGCTCTTTCATTCAGTACTCAAACAAAAAACAACGCAATAAATGCAAAATGCATTATTTTGTTGGCAATTAGAAAACAGTCTACAAAACGACTATTTACATAGCAGTATGAGGAGCTAAGCCAATATTCTGTTAAAAAAAAAAAAACTCTTAATATTGCTGCATTCTTTCAGAGAGATGAGGCGGGGTTTCCTGAGGTTTCGTCGTTACCTGATCGGAGCTCTCAGCATGAGGGAAACGTCTAAGCAAAAAGGGCTGAATCCCATCATTGTGCAGGATCACGGAATACCTGATGGCTCACACACGAAAACGCAGCCGCCATGATGGACAGGAACGCAATGTTGTTATTGAAAACACACAAAAGTTTAGCGGGCTGGCTGGTATCACTCTACCAAAGACATGCTCTTGGGGCGTGGGACGCGGAGTTGGCAGAAATATTTTCCTCCCAGTTAAAAGACTCCTACAGTCCTTTTTTATACTATTTTTAAGAAACACTCCTTTTAAAAGGATTGTTGTTGTTTTTTAACATTTGTGAGAATTTCTGAGGTCATTTTCCATGAATTCATTTGTGTCTCTGGGTGCAGGCTAAATTTCACATTTTTACATAGTGTGTTTAGATAAAGTATTTGACGTGAGCAG
Organism: Sinocyclocheilus rhinocerous; assembly: GCF_001515625.1. NCBI lineage: Eukaryota > Metazoa > Chordata > Actinopteri > Cypriniformes > Cyprinidae > Sinocyclocheilus > Sinocyclocheilus rhinocerous. The sequence goes on from NW_015647124.1 coordinate 47,803, forward strand.
AAAAATACCACTCTTATCTTTTGATCACATTTATAAGGTTCCTTAGGAGATACACTGTGTTATTTCACAAAAGAACTATCATATCCTTAATTTTTAACGTTCCCTAATTCAGATGAAATATAGGGCCCGTCCCAAAGTCTAATGTAAAGCTGTCGAGTAATCGTCTAGAGTACAAGTAGCTGCAAAAGAGTCACCCATGAACCTTCTGAAAGCTAAAATGAAAAATTGGATGGCCTACATTGTAGGCTGTATATAAAATGAAGATTATTAGAGTTTTACAATATTTCACATTTAAAGCAATAGTTCACCAAAAAATTTTTATTTGCTGAAAATGTACTCACCCTCAGGCCATCCAAGATTTAGATGAGTTTGTTGAAATTTAGCATTACATCACTTGCTCAACAATGGATCCTCTGCAGTGAATGGGTGCCGTCAGAATGAGAGTCCAAACAGCTGATAAAAACATCACAATAATCCACAAGTATTCCACTTGACTCACGAAGCGAAAAGCTGTGCGTTTGTAGTAAACAAATCCATCAAGACATTTTTAACTTCAAATCATTGCTTTCGGCTAAAATATAAGCACTCTATTCATAATATTGCTTTCTCCAGTGAAAAAAAAAAAAAAGTCCTGTTTGAATCAGGAGAGAAATATGCACAGATCAAGCACTGTTTACAAGCGAAAACAGTAGTTCTAAAAAAATAAGTCGTATCGATTACTTGTGGATTGCGTGTGGATTATTGTGGTGTTTTTATCAGCTGTTTGGACTCTCATTCTGACGGCACCTATTCACTGCAGAGGATCCATTGGTGAGCAAATTATGTAATTTCTCAAAATTTGTTCTGATGAAGAAACAAACTCATCTACATCTTGGATGGCCTGAAGGTTAGTACATTTTCAGCATTATTTTTTTCTGGGTGAACTATTCCTTTAATGTCATATGTTACATGGCATTCCTTTGTAATTGTTTGTGAAATGTACTAGCAATTTCTGAGTGAAAACAGTATCAAATTAAATCCTATACCTTTTTTTTTTTTAGTCTATGGAGGCGTGGACTTCATGGACGCACGCGATTAAAGTCCATGAAACTGCAAATCCACATTTAGGGTGTTGTTTGAGAAATGGCAATTGTTAACAGACTGTATGTGATATGATAGGTTGTGTTTATTTGAAAAGCAGGAACTGGCGTTCCTGAAGCTTTGCATCAGCTGCGACTACCCAAATTTGTGGCAGCCCGAGGCTTACGGTGCAGCCAGCCGTATCTTCCAGAACAGGCACTTTCCAAGCTCTCTTAACTGCGTCTGATTATTTTCCCACACCTTACAGGTTAAAACAAATGGAACATTGACATGGACTGTATTTCATACCAATATCGACTTGCCTGCGAGTGTGTTTATTTTGAAGGCCAGCATGCTCTGATTCAGGTGCTGAATTCCTGCCCTGAGCTGTCTGGCTTCTCCAGTCTGTATTTATTCACAGCCTGTCAATCAGTCTGGCAAGTGTTTGCCCCAAATACTGTTCTACCCCACTGAGTCCAAATACGCCAAGTGTGCTTGTTTTGGCGAGGCCATAAACGCACAGGAGACCTGTTTTGAGTATCCTTCAGGTAGAGGTGTTTTGTCATGAGTCACTGACTAGGCTCTCGAAGCAAATGCGATTTATCACACACTTCACACGTTTGCATGGACTTCCTGTACACTTTTGCAGAGATCAATTTGAATGTAGTTATTTTGCCATTTTACAATGCAGATTTTTAACAGGGGGAGTTTAGCACTGCCAAATAAATTAAGTAAAATATCACATATCTCACTCATGTTATTTTGGATTAATTTTTTTTTTTTTTATAATAAAATTTTTATATTTAATATGGTAATAATTAAGCATCAAGGTACACTACCGTTCAAAAGTTTAGGGGCACTAAAAATTTAAATGTTTTTGAAATAAGTCTCCTATGCTCACCAAGGCTGCATTTATTTGACCAAAAATACAGTAAAAACAGTAAACGTGACATATGATTAGAATTTAAAGTAACCGTTTTCTATTTTAATATATTTTAAAATGGAATTTATTCCTTGGATGGCAAAACTGAATTTTCAGCAGCCATCACTACTTCAGTGTCACAAGAGCCATCAGAAATCATTCTAATATTTTACTAATTTCTGATAATGTTTGGCCATCCAAGATTTATATGGGTTTGTTTCTTCAACAGAACAGATTTGAGAAATTTTGCTTTACATAACTTGCTCACCAATGGTTCCTCTGCAGTGAATGGGTGCCGTCAGAATAAGAGTCTAAACGGCAGATAAAAACATCACAATAATCCACAAGTAATGCAAGTAATCCACAAGCTGCATGCTTGTAATAAACAATCCATTATTATGACATTTTTAACCATCTTATTGGTTAAAAACCAGCTATAATATGAGTCATCTAGTCTGAGTATGCTTTCTCCAGTCAAAAAGTTGTCTTGTCTGATTTAGGAGAGAAATATGCACAGATCAAGCACTATTTACATTGCTGTTTAACATTGCAAAACAGTTCTAAACAAATATGTTGGTGGATTTTGATGTGAGAGGACAACAGGGGATGGAATTTTTCACTGGAGGAAGCATTATTATGGACTCTCATTCTGACGGCACCCATTCACTGCAGAGGATCCATTGGTGAGCAAGTTATGTAATGCTAAATTTCTACAAATCTGTTCCGATGGGGAAAAAAAAACAAACACATTAAAATCTTGAATAGTCTGAGTCTAAATTTTCATTTTTTGGGTTAAGTATTCCTTTAAGCATATGAAAATATAACATTCATTAAATGATCTCCTTTTGTGTTCTGAAGAACAGAGAGAAAGTCATACAGTTTGGAAAAAAAAAAAACAAACACATTAAAATCTTGAATAGTCTGAGTCTAAATTTTCATTTTTTGGGTGAAGTATTCCTTTAAGCATATGAAAATATAACATTCATTAAATGATCTCCTTTTGTGTTCTGAAGAACAGAGAGAAAGTCATACAGTTTGGAATGACAGAATTCTCATTTTTGGATGAACTATCCCTTTAAAGGATTTTGTTCGCCACAACGCAGAGCAGAGTGACTATTCACAATACAACACATGTGTCTCATATATTATATATTATAAAACATTGTTCATCACAAGCCATTTTCATAAAAAAATCTGAATTAAGACGCTTGTTTTTATAACTGACAGCTTTCTAAATATGCTTTTCTATTTGACATAGAAAGTGCTGTCATTTCCTCTTGAGATTGGTATGCTAAACTGTAACAGGCACAATATTTGCAATTACACAAATGAGAAAATGGAGTGAGCCTCTTTATGTTACTGAATCCATCATTTTGAGCTACACACTGAGCATACAACGCTAGTTATGGAAGTCCCATATTTATTCTATTACCGCAATGGTAGTATTTTGAGGCTTGAGAACCGCAAAGCTATTGCACTGCTGTATCGTGCGGCACTAATTGCAGAAATAATTACACATGCAACATGATGCTAACCTATTTTTGACTGCCAAAGCAATGTGGTTTTCCTTACCTTTTGAAAGAAGTCCTCACCTCCGTTGACTCGCCCCTCCGTGGCAGCTGCGGAGAAGAATGGGACATTTAAGAAAAAACGTAACATCAGGAATCACTTATGCTGGCGTATTAACAAAATCAGCAATTCATATCAACACATTCTTCCACATGGCCTTGGGTGGAAAAATTTCTGCAATTTAGGCAGGACGCGGGTTATTTAATGAAATCACAGCCTTTGATTTGATAATCACACTAAGCTACATCACGATTATAGTTTTATTTCAATTATTGGTGCAGCCAAATGTATTTATTTTAATTTTATATTCAGTTTAATGATTAGCTTTTCATCAACTCATTTGCGAAACCCTGTTGTAGATCACAGCACTACCAACGCTAAGTAATGAATTATACAGACAACACTGTATAAGGTGTTCTGTATAAAAGTGTCCGCTAAATATGAAAATGCAAAATGTAACCCACATCATACAAGGAAAGTGACATGCTTGCTTGGTTTTCCAATAACACATGATTTAAATTAATCAATAAAATACAGAGACATGACTTGTTGAGCAAATTTGGATGTTGTTACAAACTTCAAAACCACAAAATGCAGCTGTCGATAGACGTAAACCACTTTTTTTTTTTAGTTCAGATTTCTCCAGATCAGGAACATGACCTACATTGAGAGATGCAGGCATAGTCTTGTTGGGCCAAGCTTTAAAATATGTGTCTACTGTAATCCAGATGAATGCGACATGTTTATTTATATCCAATGAATTACAGGGGAGTTTTTTTTTTTTTTTTTTACAGAGCAGATTGACTGAAAATTACTCAAACCACAGGCACCGGCTGAATCAGCCCTGCTTTACCGCTAAGACATGCTATTCAGTGGAGGAACCTCAGGAAGCCCTAAGAACAAACTGAACTCTACAGAGTTAACTACATTCAGAGAGAAAACAGAATTACTCATTTTTCTGTGAATGGCCAAGAAACAAACCCAAACAGGATCTAATGGATTTATGAGACTGTGGAAAGACCTCAGAAAACTTTTCATAAACACCATAACCTTCTCAGAAAATTATGAACAGACTTTGACCATTTAACTCCATGTTGCTCAAAACATTTGATGTGTGGCCACCATCTACCAATGACAAGGGTGGTCTCCGCCTCACGCTCTTGGACACCCACAGATTGTTCTCTGACTGTTTGATATTGCACACGACACTGGAAAACACTTGTTAAAATCCAATCCAATCAGATTGCTCTCTGCAACTTTTCACATTACTGTAGCTCAAACAGTAGAGCATGGCGCTAATAGCAAAGTCATGGGTTCAAATCCCAGGAAATACAAGAAACTGTGAAATGTATATCTTGAGTAAATAGTCTCGTTGGACCATAAATTTAAGGTAGATGTATGTTTCAGGAGTTGGTTCACAGGTGTTTAATCGCAAAACCATGTTTAAAATAGTGATACACCAACATTTTGGCAACAGAAAATGAAACCGCAAAACACACACACACATATAAATGACAAAAATATGTGCACAAAATAAACGAGCAAAAAATATACAAGTAAACATATCAGCACTTCATCATGACCAAAAATGATGCTAGCAATGTGCAAAATCTGTTGCGCTAAAATATCGAGAAGAGACTCAATGTTGAAGAACTTGACTAAGAATGGTTTAGTTTATCACCTGAGAACAGCATAAAGAGTTTAATTACACAGATTTAATTACTGATACCTTTATTTTCAGCTTTGGATTTTGGCTAAATGAAAATGTTAATTTCAGTTTCTGAGTTTCTGTGCAAAAGTCATCTCAGTGCATCACTAGTTACTGGGTTGATATTATGAGCACTTCTAACTAACTAATCGTTGGTCTTGCTAAAGTTTCCCAGGTCTGTGGCATTTATTCTTTGAAAGATACAGTGTTGGTCAGATTGTCAGGTCTTGGCCAGAATAAGCTGTGGAACAAAGGTTTAGACTCCACTGACTTCCATAATATGGAGAACTGTTGAAACATTCTTCAAAATATCTTCTTTTAAGTTCTACGGATTACAGAACACTTTTAAAAATAACTGTTCTTTATTGCCATCTAAGGTTCCATCCTTTAACATCAATAGAACCTTTCAGGCTTCGTTTACACTAGTGCGTTTTCGTTTTAAAACGCATAACTTTTGCTATGGTTACGCCTGTCATTTACACTACTCCGGTGTTTTCGACCCTTGAAAACGGAGACTTTCGAAAACGCTGCAGACCCCGTTTTAGTTTGAAAACTGCGGAGTTGAGTTTCAGTGTAAACGGACCAAAACGGAGACTTTTGAAAACAATGGCGTGGCAGCCAACATTCGCTCTGCGTATCCTTGACGACTGTGTAAACAATAATATCATGCTCATTGTTGTACCTGCATGAATGGTCATGTGACATGCGTTTTCGGTTGTGTAGTGTGGACGGAGATCGTTTCTGAAACGCAGTGAAAACACAAGTGTAGACGAGGATCGTTTTCATTTAAAAACGAAAACACACTAGTGTAAACAGGGCCTCAGTTACACAAAAGGTTCTTTATAATGTTTTTTATACTCTTTAGATTATTAAAATGCTCTTCACACTAAGAAAAAAATTTTGTTTTAAGAACTGTTCACTAAAAGTTTCTTTGAGGAACCTAAAATGGTTCTTCTACGGCATCACTGTGAAACCCTCCTTTTGGAACCTTTATTTTTTTAGGAGTAAATAAAGAAAACCACAGTTTTGGAACGACGTGAGAGTGAGTAAATAATGACGGAATTTTCTTTTTTATGTGAACTATCCCTAAAGCATTTCATGTTCATAATATTTTTATAACATGTTTTACAGGATAAGCACCATTTGAAGCCAGTGTAAAATAGACCATAAATGTACACCTGTGACTGCACATCAGCTTAATTCTACATTACTGTGCCAAGGTATTAGTAATAAATATAAGTATTTACTGAACACTGGTGTAATTTATTCTATAGCTGTCATTGCCATTTTATAAAAGCAAATAAGCCACACAGGCAGTGTGTTACTGTGATTTTACCACACATAACATAAGGGGGTTTCAGGCACTCTTGTGGATTATTGTAGTTTGCCCACAGAAAGGTACATTTAACATATTTTTCATTATAACTACTCCTGGGAGTTCAGGAAACTGCTCTTCACTGTTCTTCATGCCAACTTCTGTTTAATAGCTTCAAAGACGGATATCTTTTTGTAGTTGACATGATTTTTACTTGGCATTTAGTATCTTAGTGCTTAGCACAGCGTGCCAACACAAGCCACAGCCTTATGGAATATAAAAATAAATCAACAAAATGCTCAGCTCCACAGACAAATGTCAAGGCTTTGTCCATCATCACATATAGTGAATATTAAAAAATATCTATGAATTGCTGGCGCAGGTAAAACATTCATTCTTATCCAAGATGGGCTGTGTTTCCCAAAGCAGATTAGTGACCCAAATGTCTTCTTTGTGACTAGATTTCTTCCCTTCAGAGCAAAGTGCAAATTTAAAGAGTATAGCACTGCCAACATGTTAGTGGTTAACCTCACTGTAAACAAAGAAGGCCGCCAGGTTCCTGAGTCTGGATAGGCTACACCGGTATAAGAGCAGGCTTTTAGAAATGGGTTCTTTCTTTACAGAGAATTTAATCTTCATGTAATATCTCACACCATTATGGGAAAGCTAAACAGCAGTCATTTTGGTTGATTTCCTCCACTTATGTCAGCTTATATTAGGGTGTGTTACTATACCTGGCAGTGCATCTAGAAACAGAATAATTCCAGTAAATAAATGTATATAAGTGACGTTTTACTTACATATTAAATTTGTACTTACAGGATGAATCTGTAATCGCAGAAACTCTGTAATAATATTTTGATTCAATGTATTATAGGAATGCACTGATGTTAATGATGAGGCAATAACTATTTTCATTTTATGGCCGATAACATTCATTTTCATAATAATTTTAAATACTACAAGAGAAGTTAGGAACCACAACATTATAATGCAGAGAATGAAAAACTGAAATAAAAAAAACGCTTCACAAGATGTTAATTGATAGACTGGAGTGGTGTGAATTGCTTGTGGATTATTGTGATGTTTTTATCAGCTGTTTGGACTCTCATTCTGATGGCGCCCATTCACTGCAGACCATCCATTGGTGAGCAAATGATGTAATGCCAAATTTCACCAAATCTGTTCTGATGAATAAACAAATTCATATATATCTTGAAACTTCTTTTAACAATGAGCCAATAAAAATGTCCTTTTTTTATAATATACTCTCCACATACATCATTTCTTATCATTTATCATGTCGATTTTCAGGAGAGCTACTGTCATTAATTAAGATGAATGGGAATCCTAATGGACAGCTCCAGGTATAATATACCTCCTTGCTAAGATCAGTGGTAGTCTTTTAGTAAAGCTTCTGTCTCAAGTAGATTCTTATATGGAAAAATATTGCTGTTTATATCCTGCTCTTTCACAACTGTTAACATTATTACATATTATTAACACTCCTGATCTTACTTAAGGCACTGGGATTAATGGTCAAAGTCTTGGCCTGCAAAAACAAGGGTTATAAGTTCAATTACAGGAGGGAGTTACCCATGAACTGAGAATTAATGAGATCCCATTCAGTTCTTTAAAAATTCTGGCACTTGACACAAGGTTGCTTCAGAGGGACTCTGTCTTTTATTTGTGCACTTTAAATTGCTTATGATGGAAAGCGTATCTATTAAATATGTCATTACACTGGTTCAATGGACCTCTGCGGGAACAATGGCCCGCTGTTGCCTGGAAACTACCAAACAATCGCACAGATGTGTGATGCTGCCGGGTCCGAGGCTCCAACTGGATTTGCTGACCTCAAAATTGTTGGCTACAATAACATGATCTTTCAAACTGATGTCATGGAAATGTTGCATAATGCAAACAGCAGAATACTGATAGTCTGATGGTTTTTGAATGCATAAACAGTGGCAAGTTAAACATCACAGATTGCAAACATTTTAAAGCCTCTAGAGACTGCATTACATTGTGTCAGGAACCCTGAGCCCATGAGGTTTGTGACATTCAATGACATACAGTGACATAACTTGCACAATAACATCTAGCAATGCATAGATGAATAAACAATAAAATAATTTGGCTTCCCATAGATGCAGGAGAAAATATCAGATCCTGCGATTATTGGTGCTTCATCAAATGAAATAAAATACACTTGAGTCCAAGATTCCCAATTCATGCCACTCGCTTGATTAATAATAATAATAATAATAAATAAATAAATAAATAATTTAAAAAGAGATTAAAAAACAATAATATTTGAATACACCCCTCCTAACTAAAATCCATTTAGATTTTTTTGTGTGGCTTAATTTTTGACATTACCATAATGACCATTTACAAAGTGTGAGTTACAAAGTTGAAGTATACTATTTTTATTTTAAAATATTATATTATATTATTGGGTTTTCAGATATCTGGTGGAATAACTCCTCAAAATATTCATCATGATTAGTACAAATACTTTCAACTAATAAATATAATTGAATTTTTTTTTTGAAAATAATTAAAAACACTTATTTACATAGACACACTTATGACATTCAGTCAGGGTGCAAGGAAAATACTGTATTTTATCACTTTTAATTGATTACACCACTTGACATTTTTTAGAGTAATTGGGCCTTATTTATGTTAACCAGCAAACTTGAAGTAATAATGAGCAGAAATTTGTTCTGCTCATGTTGCATGAGCAAAACACTTTAAATAAAACCTATTATTAAAAATGGAATAAACATGTCCCCCAAAAAAGTATGAAACCAACATGAATAGACTACCATGATTACACTTCCATGAACTTGGCCAGCACATACAGAGTTTTACAAGATTTTTCCTTTGATCATATCGTACATCCTTTGTCTCTGACCCATAATGAGAGTTAACGGAAACCATTAAAAATGATAAACAAAGCTTGCAGTTTGTCTGCAGATTGTGGCACATGGTTCACATGTCCCAGCTGAGCGTGAGTCAGTCTGGAAGAATGCACGTTTTCTCCAGATTATCTGTGGATGGAGGGTACATACCATCAACGTACGCACTATCCACCAAAAGCTGGACCCAGCAGGGTATTGAGAAACCATTATCGGCAGCTGCCTTTCTTGGCTCTGTTTACTGGGATAAGCATCCGTCAACAGAAGTGTTCTTCTATTTAAAAACACACGTACTGTAGATTACCTGCTATGGGGTCATATAATAATAAATACATTTAAGTTTAAAATGCACATGTATAATGCCATGTTTACAATTTGTCTATTTTCTAAGGGCCCGTTTACACGACAACGTTTTCAGCCAAAAACGGGAAACTTTTTATGCGTTTTGCCTGTTCGTTTACACGACAACGGCGTTTTGGGGACTGAAAATATTTTTGAAAACCGGTTTCAAAGTGCAAGTTTTTGAAAACGCCACCGTTGTCGTTTCCGTGTAAACACCCAATACGGGAACTGCGCGTGCGTAGTACGTGTTAGGTATGTAGACATGCGCAGTACGTGTCGATTTTAAAGGCAAGCGCAAACATATTTTTGAAAACGGGTTTCAAAGTGCAAGTTTTTGAAAACGCCACCGTTGTCGTTTCCGTGTAAACACCCAATACGGGAATCTTTGAAAACGGTGACGTCATGCGTGTGCGTAGTACGTGTTAGATATGTAGACACGCACAGTACATGTCGATTTTAAAGGCGAGCGCGTACAAACATACACAACAATGGCGGAGTACATGGTACTGTTGTTGCTGCTCAAGAGTTTGCTAACGCTTCTTCAGCAAAGTGTGGATTT
>NW_015647124.1:58365-64256 GCF_001515625.1 Sinocyclocheilus rhinocerous
AGCGGAGACGCATCATATACAACATATAATCTTCACTTCCATACAGATACTGTTTACTAACAAGGTGACAGCGCCAACTACTGGCATGGCATACGTAATACAACGTTTTTGGCCGTTGTGGATATGTGTAAACGCGAATCGTTTTGAAAACGTTGTCGTGTATACATGAAACTTTTTAAAAACGAAAGGGAAAAACTTTTCTGTTTTTGACTACATCGTTGTCATGTAAACGTAGCATAAATGCATGTTTTAGATCTTACTGTGAAGGATTCATCTACCCTTACAAAAATTAACCATGGTTTTACCACAAATAAAACCAAAAAACCATGGTTACTATAGTTAAGCCATGGTAACCACAAATTTACCATGGTTTTGCTACACTAACCATAGTTTAACCATGGTATTTGTAGTAAAAATATGGTTATACTAATGGTAATCAATACGCCAAAAAACCATGGTTACTACAATACAACCATGGTTAATTTTCGTAAGGGTATGCATATGTGTCATTTAGACAACCTATTTAATAAATAAATAAATAAATAACACATCTTTACAACAGACTCCTTTCCAGTGATGTATGCAGGACTCCAATCATTTCCTCTGCTTAAACTCCACCCCTTTCTTATAATTGACTGCAAGCTCACATTTAGATCGACCTCCATCCAATCAACAACTGATGGATAGAAAGTCCCCACCCTATATATATTTTTTTTATTTGACAATCAGATTCACTAAGATGTTTGTCAAAATATATCTGTCGTAGGGGTGTGCGATATCACGATTTTTGATTGTGGACGATTAAAATGTCTCCACTGTCTGCTTTTGAAGACATATTGTAGTATCATGCTACAGCGCACATTCTATCATTTGCAGTTCTTGCATCTCGGTCTCAATATACTGTACAATGCGACATACATTCACATCAAATGTTAACTTAGTGTTACACTCTCGGGACACTCCACTTCACAACCACAAAAGTACATTACTTGTGTGTACTTATATGTGCTTTAAAGCCTTGTTGGTTAAACATTTCATTCGCATGCTTTTCTTACATGCACTTTTTCTGAGCGCGTACACCTGAAGCTCGCGCACACTAAAAAGCCTCTCAAACACCGTCTGATTACTGGACTAAGTTATCTTTCACGTCTGATACTGTCAAAAACACACAAGGTTTACATATAAACACAGTTGTTATGTCTAAAGTGAAAGTAAAGTTGTTAAAAAAAAAACGGATGCGTGCAGCTCTTAAAGTGGCAGCAGACTAATAGTACTAAACATGCTGCCGCTTGTCATTAAAGGGATAGTTCACCCAAAAATGAAAATTCTATCATTATTTACTCACTCTCATGTTGTCCCAAACCTGTATTAATTTATTTCTTGTGCTGAACACAAAATAATATATTTTGAAGAATGTGGGTAACGAGAAGTTGCTGGTCTCCACTGACTTTGATAGTAGGAAAACTGTTTGGTCACCCACATTCTTCAAAATAACTTATGTTCAACAGAAGAAAAAAAACTCATTCAGGTTTAAAACAACTTGAGTTATGTCTAAAGTGTAAGTAAATTATGACAGAATTTTAATTTTTGGGTGAACTATCCTATTAATGTTAATAAAACAACAAAACACAAAAAATCACTCACATTAATACAGTTGCTTTAAGAATCAATCTATAATTTATACAGTGAAGTGTATATAGTGTTTTATTTTTATATTTGTTCATTCAATTTATTGAATGCTACTTGCCAAATACACCTACTGTACCTGAAAAATAAAGCACTGTTTGTTTTATTTGTATATTAGGTGTATTTGTAATGTGTATCTTTGTTCTTTATTTTTTAATAACAAAGATAAAATAATGACACAGATTTTTATCTTCGCCCACTTTGTCCTAAATATCTGCCATTCTTTTTTATTTTGTTACCTTGTAAGGCTTTGTTTTTAAAATTAGTCTGGATGTGATAACTTGCAAAATAGTAAAACTAACTGAAAAAGAATCGTGATATGATATTTATGCCATATCGCCCACCCCTAATCTGTCAGTACTAGGGATGTAATGATTAACCGCGAGCTGGTCGAAAATCGTGACGAAAAAAAAAGTGACAATTCAAATCGGTTGAGATGCCAAACAAATTGCGATACAATTGGAGTAGGAGTTTATATGAATGTATCTCTGATGTGAACTGACTATCTTTAGAAAAGTTTACATGGTATTTTCTTTTCATCTTGCCTCTGAACAATGCATATTAAAGTAGTGTTCATAAGCGCAGCTCTGCTTTGTTTACAGCGGTAACCAAGGAAACACTGTATTATTGCTGTTCATAAGCGCCACCTGCTGTCGCTTCAAATTTCGAAATTATACAGTCTAATTTAGATTAAAAACTACACATGCTGCATGTATGCTGCATCTTTGTTTGGATCATTATTAAAATCCAGTGGTTGTCTCTAATTTTAAATGGAAAAAGCACAGACAAAGCCTTAGTTTGTTCATATTAAGAGATTTCTTTTATTTGTGTAACTTGTTTGATTTGGGGTTTGTTTTAAAATTCCAATTTAGTTTTGTTATATTTCAATTTCACAAAGAAACGTGCAGCAATAGCCTAATAAACGACACCTTTTCATTTAATGTATAATGTCTTAAATCTCATTTTGTAAAAAAAAAAATAAAATCGTGAGAAAATAGAATCCTGAAATCAAAATCGTGAATCGAATAGAATCGTGAGTTGAGTGAATCATTACATCCCTAGTCGGTACTTCTGTTATGTTGCAACTTTAATGTCAAGTGGCATAACAAATACTTTCAAAAACATTTTCTTTTTCTTTTTTTTTTCACAAATATCAAGATTTTTATTATCATTCCTTGGTTACTCCATTTGATGTTTGATAATCTAAACATAACTTGCCATTCCAAAAAGGGGGGGGGGGATCCCGCGAATTTATATCTCGCAATTCTTTTTTTCTCACAATTCTGACTTTTTTTTATCAGAATTGCGTTTTTATATCTCACAATTCTGACTTTATAAATCGCAATTGCGTGTTTGTATCACGCAATTATGAGAAAATAAGTCAGAATTGTGAGATAAAAAGTCACAATTACCTTTTTTATTTTTTTATTCAGTTGCGGAAACGGGGTTCCATAAAGGACAGTACTACAGTTTTAAAGAATTTCTGAATTTTTTTTTCTACATTTTGATTACACAATGACCTACACATTACTGTGATGCAAAATAAACTGAATTTAAATATGACAAAACAAATAATAAAAACTATATGAGTTTTAATATAGAAACTAAAAATATCTCTCACTGCATAGACACATAAACATACTGCATGTGTAATGTATTTCTGAACAACTTCTGGACCAAAAAAAAGTGCCATGTCATTGACTCCGCAGGCAGCTTAAGCCAATATCTGGGAAGCCACAGCCAGTAGGCATGCAGAAATCCTGGAATCCTGGGAAATAATCCATCCTATAACTTATGCCTTAAACGGATTTTTAAGCGCAATAATGCCAATGACATTACACATTCTGCTGGGAAACACTTGGGTGGATTCTACAAAATTGTTTTAAATGAACGGAGAGGATCACCTAAACACAAACTATGAAATGTAATTACTGATTATTTTTGTATATAATGTCAATCAATGCCAGTGCATAAAATAACTTTTTTTTGTCTCTTCAACATAACAGGATTGCCAATAAACAAAATGTGACAATCCAAGATGTATCACATTTACAGGTTTGACTGCTTTGAAAAACAACCATTTGGTTTTCAACTCAGATGAGTTGAGTTAGTAGCTGTAGTGTAATGGCTCGTTCTTTTCCTTGTCATAACAAAGTCTCTGGTCCACGCCAGCATTTTTTTAAAACAGAGACTCTCCAACAGCTGCAGTGAATTATACGCTGTGAGCACTGGGACTCTTCGGCCCACCACCTCTCAAGGGTCTCTCAGACCTGAACAACACAAGCCAGGGTTTCCTGAATGGTCCCAATATACTTGATTCAACCACCTTTTACAGACTGATTTCCATTCTTTCCAACATTTATTGGCCTTTTGCATTGTATTAGGCTTACTACGTGCCAACTGAGTTGCTTTGTCTGTTAAATGTGCTTAAAATGCCATATCGCTATGAACTCAAGATTGAGGCCACAAGCGATTCACCTCAGCAGTAGTTCTTGAGGAAAATGCCACGTTTACCCTCTAAAAGCTACAAAGAAAAGTTTCCCTAGGCCTTCATCCAGAGGACAGTTAGCCCCAAGCACATTCCTCAGCGGACTCACTTCCTGTCTCTATACTTTCATCCAACAGACAACAAAAAGATAAACTTTTAAACCAGGCTTTGGCCAAGCATACCCAGAACACAGTCAGCCAAAGTACACTTAACACACAAGCAGTTTCAGAATGTACTCTTTGTATTTCCATAAATAGAAGGCTATTTTTGTGTCTCAGTTTACTAGGAATTTAGTAAGAAAGGATACATAGTAAATAAATGATCGTCAAAGTCTTTAAAATGAAAAAAAAACGAAGCCAAACCAAAAAGCTAATGTGTTGGTGAAACAAACTTTCACCTAAAATTTCCACATTATAAACACGCTATAAAAACTGAAGCGTTTTACAAAATCACCAGGCAGCAACACTGTTTTATTTGGACTCCCCAGAATGGATCAATCCCATCTGTGATAAGAGTTATGCTTGTTAAACAAGGCATTTGATCCCTTCCTGTTTGGACTCTCTAACAGACTGCTAGTTCACTTCGGTGCCCGACTCTGACTTAGCGGATCAAAAATGTTGACTCTATGAGCTGTCGTGTAAACTTGTACGGGAATTTCTTTTGCAAATCTCTAGCCAAGATGTGGGAAGAGAAACCGTTTCCGTCTTATCTAAGACGTAATGCAAAACAATCTGGGCTTTGGAAATTTGGAAAAACCCAAAGCCCTTGATGTAGACTGGACACAGAGAACTACTTAATTGTGCAAACACTATCTAGAAAGTCAAGAAATTGTAATAAACAATCATCTCCAAAATACGGAGTCAGTGACTGCTAGACACCACTGCATTCCTACAGTACAGCTTGAGCAATTGGGTTGACTGCTCCAACTCTGAATCCATCTCGCTTGTTTCCATGAGTCTTTGCCATTTGGTCTCAGAGCAAATAAAGCAGGATATGTTACAAGAATCAGCTTAAAAAATCTTGATGCATGAAGAGGAAATTAGTTTAGTTGTATAGCTACTATTTATCTTTACCAAGGACTAACTGATTTAAATATTATTAACATGTATGCCTCTGTATGAAAATCTAGTGGGTTACCATTCTGTCTACTATACAAGAGACCGTCTAAGGTAGCATCCTAACTGGAAGGAACCTCATAAGTTTCTGACTTGACCACTACATTGCCACAATTGATTCCGATAGAGTTTGACATTAGCATGTTGCTAAGATAATGATGTAATGCTCTAATAATCATAAAGATACATCGTAGACACTTTTAGGTAAATTAATTGTAAGAATTTTCTTGCCTCATCAGCCAACAGAAACGATCTAAAATGCAACATATTTATTATGGATGCACCAATTCTAAAATTCTGTCCCATACCAATACATTGATAATTATTTTCAGGTTATAGCCGACAAGTGATATTAAATTTCAATACTATTTTGTCTAAAAAAAAACAAAAAAACACAACTCTAAACACTAAAAATTATTTATTTAAATGCAAGTTCATTTAGGAATCACCACATATTTATATTCATTTTGATTACATTTAACAGTGTTATTAAATTATTAGTGTTTAATGATTAACTTGTGAGCTTTAGAAGGCAATTGAAATGTAAAAAATTGAGAAATGAGCGTGCACAATTAAATATTGAATGTAAAAATTGTATGTAT
>NW_015647124.1:64266-75725 GCF_001515625.1 Sinocyclocheilus rhinocerous
TTGTATATATATATATATATATATATATATATATATATAAACGTAAACGTACGATTAAACAGACTGCTCACAATTCATCCTGGTATGAACACATTCCTTCTCAACATAATCTACACAAATTTAATCATTAATACACATCTGGAACAGAAAACAAATTCAGACCTCCTTTATGTGATTCATTACTGATTCTTGAGAATTCCAGAATGACAGTGAGCCATTCCTCCACATGAGCCAGCTAAAATAGTTATAAAATGAAATGATTAATAGGTGTTCCTATCCAAGAGATATAAAAAGCTTCAGCAAAACGGTCTTGAATGTTGCTTAACTCTTCTCATTATATCTGATGGACTAAGTACTTTTGGAGCGAACACCTGCGATGCTAACATTTCTGAAAACAAGCAGAGATGAGCAGTTCACAGCTATTAAAGGTGAAGATTGAACCAGGAACTTTAAAATATGTGAAAATTGGTCTTATGATTAACAACTTTTGAGTCCTTCTTCAACAAAAAGACACTAAATCTTGTAACAGCTGCCAATGAAGTGTGCATCCTTTGATAAAGTGGTACAATCTGACATACCAGAATGTCTATTCGAAGAATAACAAAAACATCTTTTTTTTTTTCTTTCTTACAATAAAAGTGCTTTCTACTTCTATGGATCACAGAATGGTTGTTTTGGATATGTAACACAAGGTCCCTTCATGTTTGTACTCTAGTTTTATGACTGATCTTAAATCGAATTGAGTAATGCTGAATTCCTATCATTTGGTTTGGCAAATACAGCTCATAATATACACAAGCTTCTCTGTGCATCTTCTAGGAAAATCCCAATCCTAATAGCATTCCTTCAGCAAGCAGGTTGATCAAATACACTCTAAAACCCTGTGAGGAGATGCTGAATGACCTCAGCAGGAAGGATTGCTGCGGTTAACTGAACTTAGAGACTTTGTGAGTGTAGGATGATGATGATGTCCCTTTCTGAACTCATTCAGAAACATGAAACAACATGGAAAGCATGACCCGACATGGACAAAGTATTACAGCAGAGAGCTTCAAAGCGTTTTACCATCCATACAGAGCCGGGGAATGAGAAGCCCCTGTCGATTTCTATCAACTGCTTGATAAATCCACTAATTGAAAAACAAAACAACTATAGATTAAAGGAAAAAGTGGCCTTTATAAATGACTTGTGTCTCTACTTAAACCAATACAACATTTTTCTTTGCTCGGTTCTGTGCTCTAGTAAGTAAAAGCCACATGCAATCAGAACTGTAAGCCAAAAATGTGACAATTCATCGTCCAAAAATTTAATTTACTCTCATCCTCCACTTTTCTGAAGCAGTTGACCACACTGCCATTTGTTTTAAAATTACTTCAACAAATTGAGAAAAACACAACATTCAAGACCAATGTCAAAAGCAGAAATGCGTTACCACTGCCCCCTATTGGTTGAGTTGTTCACTGCACACACAGTTCATGTCCTGTGAAAATATATAGGCTACAGTAGCCAGTGTTGGGCAAGTTACTTCCAAAATGTAATACATTATATATTACTAGTTACTGTGCCTACAGTCCTCTTTCTTACATCGAAAAAAATTGGGATTTTACACTAAACACCTAAATATCAGAATATCATAAGAAAGAAAAAAAACACATAAATCAGTCCTTAAAATATGTATAAATGACATGACATTTTGTTATGTCTAATTTCAAACTATACTACAATACACAAACAATTTGAAAACAATCTCTATGTAAACTGAACAATGGAGCCTCAACTACTGGCTTTTCTTAGTCTGGAATGATTTCTTAGTTAGATTATTTTTTCTAAGATTTTCATTATACTATTTATTTAAACTTATGTTTCTGAAAACAAAATGGGCATGGAAGCGAGAATTATACATAGGAGTTGAACAAAGGAGAAGAGAAACATAAATGGCTCTGCAGATGCTGGAAGCAATGCATTAGATTTGACATTACTATTGTGTTTGTTCAGTTAAACAAGACAATTCTTAACAGCAATTGTGCATTTTGAGTAGTAAACTTTAAGTTTTACTTGCAGAGTGTTGGTTTATAACTCTTTAAACTCTCTAAAAATTGACAATTGTTGTCATGGAAACAACAGTTTTACCTAATAACATGATCTCCAGTTTTTTCCGGTCCACTCGAAACCTCTCCTCGGTCCACTCGGGGTCCGGAGGTGCAGTGGGTCCGCTGGAGTCATCCTCAGACACGGGCAGAGGGGAATCAGCGCTGCGCTCGCTGTTGGAGCCCGGATCAGACTGCTGTAAGTATCCGCTTAAGGGTTCACACTGAGCGGCCATGACTTTCATAGAGCACCGCTGACTCTCCGCAGCCTTCAGATCAAATCATTCCCCGCGGAGAGTGAGCGCCATTCATCGCGGCCACGGGCTCTGTGTGACTTACATTGACCGGAGGAGTATAAAGTGAGGGCAGGCAAAAGCAGAGCGCCGCCCTTTGTTCAATATGAGCCAGAAGAAGGGTGGATGGAAGGGGTCTGTCACAAAACTTAGTGAGCTGCTACTAGACAACATTTTTGGCCCGATAGGAGTCAGCTGAGCCGAATATGATGCCCCAAAATGCGGTCTAGTAAGCAGCTCACGTTTATAGTTTAGAGACACAGCCAGTGTGTTTACAAATATTTACTTTATTACTGCATGCTATGTTTAACAAAATATGTATAGATATATAGATTTATTTATATAACTGTTTTATTTTCATATTTTTTTATAATCGTTATATTTGTATTTTTACTATTATAGGAATTATAATTATCCTAATAGCCTAGGTAATACTACTAGGTAATACTACTTGGGAAGTTTTTAAAACGATGTACAACACGAGAACACAGCAGAATTACTCAAGCATGATTTATCTGATGAGTGGTGGTTTCATACTAACAATAAACAGTTTAAGACACCATAAGACTATATGAGATAAATCTAAACTGTTTCTACAATTAAAATTTGCGCACCAGTTGCACCTTACGCATCTCATCCACCGCCGCTGCTTTTAAATTAAGCTAAACTATTTTACTGATCGACAGAGCAGCGCTAACCATACGTTTCTGTGCGTGTGTGTGTGTGTGTGTGTGTGTTTGCCATGGGTTTCCCTGAAAATAATTGCACACCTTAGAACAGAGGTGTCAAACTCAATTCCTGGGGGGCCGGAGCCCTGCAGAGTTTTGCTCCAACACACATACAGTTTAAGATTACGAAAATGATGATGCCATATAAGACTACAATGTATAAAAATAAATATATTCATATTTTTACAATATAAATACTATAAATTATTATTATATAAAGTATGAATTGTCTATTAATGTGATAAAATAACAGTGTATAAAACAATGCAATATAATATAAATAATATTTAAATATGTAACACAATATAAGTAATATAGTAGTAATAAAATAGTTTACAGTTTAATAGTAAGACAATTATGACACAACATAAGACAATATGAGATAAATATAGACTAATAACATATTTTACAATATGCATTAAAATATATTATTCATTAATGTGATAAAATAACAACAGTACATAATAATATACTATAATTTCTTTTGTGACGTGTGATTCTTTGGTAAATCCGGACCACGTGACCCACGATGCTTCTGCAAGGATGTAGCTGTCAGCTGGACGAATTTAACAGATATGACTTAAGGTGTTTACACCAATTTCAAGTACGTACGGTTTTTAATTTCACTTATATGTATTCAGTACAGCCGTATTTCCGTCATCATTCCACGCATTTCCAAATCCGCCGGTGCAAATGGCATAAACTGGTATTAAAGGCTTTGTTTTGATAGCTTAGGTTGCTAACAAAATGGAGGCGCGCGCTTCTTGAATTGCAATCTCTTGTGTTTGAATGAACGTTTGTTTTATATACCACCCATAACTCTTCGAGGCTCGTTTTACCATTGTATCACTCTGAGAAATCACGTTTGATGCCCAAAACAAATGTCTATGAGGGCATCTCACTAGGGTTGTCGTTTTCAGTAAGTGTTTCTGGGTTTTGGCAGGATGTCTGAACATGGAGATGGAGATGGGGATGCAGAAGCGAGCTCGTCTGCCACTTTCAGACCATCATATGCTCTGGGTCGAGGACTGCCAGGCCGAATAGCACTGAATCCACCTCCACCAGGCAGACTGACTTCTCTGCGCTCCAGAGATCTGACTCTGGGTGGCTATAAAAAGGTTTCACCTTCTAATGTCAACGGTTCAATATCAAATGCTTTGTTTAAAACACAAAAATATTAGATGAAGTCAGTGTTATATTCACAATACACATTGTTTTAAAGCAGCTTTATAGAAAATATATATTTTACTGTAATGTTTACAGTATAACATCTTATATACTTATCCAATTTTATAAAGAGAGCTGTCCGATATAGATAATATAGTATAATATAAATAATTTTTCCCCTACAGAAAACCTTTGTTCCAAATGTTCACTCTGTTCGCAAAACTAAAGATGAGTAAGTATTTTAAACCTCGTAATAAACTTGATTTGTCATACTTGCCATATTCACAATCCATTAACATTTTTAATTCAAGATACAAACATATAGTTGAATTAGAGTTTTTAATCAGTTATTTGAAACTTAATAATTCATTCAAACCCTTTTTTCCTCCTAAAGTTTAAATACCAGAGACTCATTTTCACGTCATATTCAGCTATTATCTGAAAAAAAATATGACTATGTGGCTTTACCATATAAATCACTTGTTTTCTGGAGGTTACAGAAGGAGACTCGCATTGCACCAAAGAAAGAGAGAAGAGAGAGGGAAGACAGACAAAGAGAGAGACGGCGGCGAGAAAAGCCTCAGACCATTCAGTCTCACTCCATCTTTGAGCAGGGACCAGCAGACACCTACAGGAAGCTAGGTAAAGCATATTTTTTAAATCACTCAGTTATTGACTTTCAGTTAACTCCTCAGTTAAATTGTTAAGGGGTCGGCGATATGATTGAAGTTTTAACCCTGTCATTCATATGCATCATTTAACCTTGATGGTGATATGCATCACAATGTAGTAATTAGGCTTGTTGTCACTACATCAAATCGTTATAAATCCTCAATATAATCCTCAATAACACCACATAACAAATAATAATTCCAACCTACAACTAGGGCTGCACGATTAATCGAATGCGATTGTCATGCGCATTTTGATAGTAATGCCGGTTCTGTAATCAGGAAAAGAAAAATACTGAGGATGATGATGATGATGAAATTTTACAAAAACTCCAACGAGATGATGTAAGACCCAATGAGCCTTTATCATTTGACGTATTTCATGGAGTCTTGAAAGTTAATCAGTAGCATTTTAATATTTTTCCTGGTTTAATTGAGCAGTTTTTGGATGATCCTGGATTAAAAAATGATCCCAAGCAAAGACCAATCAGACTTCCATTCTATCAATCATGCAACTTTATGTCAACAGATGCAGCTAGTTCATGTAAGTTACCGTTTATGCTAACAATAATGTTATGTGGCTTGTTTTGTTGCTAGTTTTTGTTCCGTTTACAGTAAACAAAGAACTAAATCCAAGATATTTTTGCAGTTAAAGAAGAGACAGCGTCTGATAAAGCACTGAAATCAGCCAGAGCTGAGCAGACATACCCTGTGCCAGGGAGGGGCACGCCTGCATGCCCGCAGCAGCCAACGCTTGGAGAACTGTTTCAACAGCTGACTGTTTCAGATAAGGAAGAACTACTGTTTATTCAACTTCCTGATACCATACCTGGTCAACCTAAAACCTTGAGCCCAGAGAAAACCAGAAAGGATGGCAAGACTGAAGACAAGCGCTCATCCCAAATTAAAGCTCTTGTAAGATTTTATACTGTGCCTTAATAAGGGGTAATATCATATGTTTACTGTATTGTGATACTTTTTACCCAAAGAGTGAAAGTTTAACTTTTCATTATAATTTTCCAAAATCATCATCATCATCTTTTTTTTTTTTTTTTTTTTTTTGACTGTTTTGGTGAAAAAAGCATTACAATAAATCACGTTACCAATGGTGATTTAATCTAAATTAGTTTATTTCACAACAAACCGTGCAAAATTATTATTATTGTTATATTTTATTCTCAAATTGTTAATGTTAACAACATCAGCATTACGTGAGTGTGTATAAGCCATCAGATTTCAATTTCTGTACAGTCTAGTCTAATCTCTAATTGTCATACCACTCGAATTTCATATTAAGAAATTCTTTTAACCCAAAAAGCAAATTATGCTCCCTTCGAACTGGTTGTCTTTAAAATAAATCTTGTAATCTTCTGTAATCGGAAGCACATTTAAAACCGGAATATAATTTAATTTCATTCACATGTGTTTCATAAACACATAATCCTTTCTGGATTACAATCCACCATCAGAATGATACATTTAATTATTCCAGCTGCTGTGAGAAAAGGCTATAAACGTATCGCCGAAAAGGTATCGGCCACCTGCAGGATCCTCACATGCGATGGCCTAGTAACCAGGACAACTTCTTTATGTTTACAAACGTGACGTAATGACGCAGTGCCATGCTCGAATTTCCGGCGAAAACCTACCCGAATTAGAAAACATTATTATAAACTAACCGTTGTGAAACAGGCTAAAGTAAGGCGATAGTTTTGAACACTGGCTGGTTATGTACTTGCTCAAATATTGATTTCGGATCATTTATAACCAAAAAAAGTTACGGACTGCAGCTTTAATTAATATTACTCGGTACTTAAATGTATAATTACACTGTAACAAGGACACCTTAAAATAAAATGTAACCACTGTTTTTTATGAAACTTTTTTTATTAATGTATGTTCGCACCGGAATTTTGATTTATGATTTCAAAGCACTCGTTTCAAAAGATCAAGGAGTTCAATTCCTCATTAAATTGAGCATTTGAAGGCAAACTACATTCATTTGTAAACATTTAATATCATCTTCAGTGTCCTCTTAACGATTTTAATGCTGTTTTTATATCATTCTTCAGGATCAGCCTGATAAAGCCGCTGTACCGATGCTGTCTGACTTCTCAGAGGGCCTGATTGGAAAACTGCAAATTAGAAAGTCTGGTAAAGTCCAACTGGTCATGGGAAATGTTACATTAGATGTCTCAGAGGGAGCAGCCTTCTCTTTCCTACAGGTGAGTTAACACGTTGTCATTTTTAATAGATGCAATGTAGCAAAATTAAAAATAACAGTATCAGTTGTGAAAACACATCAGAATAAAATCATTGGACATAACGACCAAAATATCTGTATGACCAGGCTATATTATTATTATTATTTTTTTTTTAATTGTGGAAACAATGTAATATGCGAGAATATGTAAACAGTGTTATTCTTCTGTATTCAGCTTTCCTCTAGTTTCTGCATGTTTATAACATACATTATTTGATAGCTATTCTTTTAAAATACGATTTTTTTTCTTCTTCTTTTTTTCAACTTTGACATATAGTAAAATTGTGACAGCTGGGCCTGTCAATCTCCAAAATGCCATTAATACCATTAAAGTACTATTAACCATAAAGCACCATTAAAGTAATCATAAAATTTGTCATACAACTATTTAACACAGAAGTCATATGGACCACTTTTCCAATACATTTTGTTGATTTTGAAGCCATTGATCAGTGTAATTATAACATTTATTTTGTGTTTCATGGAAGAAAGTAGGGTTTGGGCTTTATGGTAGCATTCAGGTGTTTATATTTTTGCACAGCTAATGTTGAAGTCGACTGGATCTGTTTAATTTATTAAAGCAATAGTTCACCCAAAAATTACAATTGGTTGAAAATTTACTCACCCTCAGGCCATCCAAGATGTTGATGAATTTGTTTCTTCGTCAGAACAGATTTGGAGAAATTTAGCATTACATCACTTGCTCACCAATGGATCCTCTGCAGTGAATGGGTGCCGTCAGAATGAGAGTCCAAACAGCTGATAAAAACATCACAATAATCCACATGACTCCAGTCCATCAATTAACATCTTGTGAAGTGAAATAATTTGTAATAAATCCATCAAGACTATTTTAACTTCAAACTGTTATTATGGATTATTGACTGGTATTTAAAGTTAAAACACCTTAATGGATTTGTTTCTTACAAACACAGCTTTTTACTTCACAAGATGTTAATTGATGGACTGGAGTCATGTGGATTATTATTAATTTTTTTATTTATATATATATATATAGCAAATTTTCATTTTTGGGTGAACTATCCTTTTAATGGACTAGATCTCATTTATATGAAGTATGTTTCATGGGATATGATTGTTTTTGTATCTGCAGCAACTTGTGTGTGTGCGGCTGTCAGAGGGCCTGACCGGGGACATGACTGTGCTCGGAAACATCACACACAAGCTAGTGTGTTCACCTGATTTTGAGACTTTACTGCAAGAAGCCAAACTGCCATCTGACCCCAGCTCGGCTTCCAAGTCCTGATTTTATCCCTCAAGAATATTTTAAATTATAATGTAAATATCTGTTAAATGTAAAAGTTTTAAATGTGAAGTTTCATGTCCTGAGTTGACAACTGCATTATAATATAATATTCAACGTAAATCTGAGGCCACTTGATTTGTATTTAAAGGGATAGTTCACCTAAAATGAAAATTGTCATTTATTCACCCTTTATGCTGTAAGAGAGAAATTTTGAAACATCTTCAAGATGCTTTGCCCCCATACAGTGTACATTTGCACATTTAGTGATTGAGGCATTGCATAGAAAAGAGCAGCTTAGACATTCTTTAAAATACCTGAATTTGTTTTACACAGAATAAAGTCAGTCATACAGGTTTGAAACGTGAGGTCAAATGACTAATTTTCAAATTGGGGGAACTATAACTTTAATCTTAGCACACTTATGAAATTTTTAATGAAGTTGTGTAGCATTCTTTTGTAAATACCTCCTGTTGCTTTTATAAAAAATGTTAATGTTTATTTTGTAAGTAAAGACATACAAAACATGGCGTCCTCTTTTAAAGCATGATATACAAACGCATTCTAAGAAGCAAATGAAAACTGATGTCAGTCTTAGTTTCATAGCCAGTCAAGAAATTCTTCGTGACTTCAAGAATTCTTCATTCTTGAGTAGCTTAAAAGCAATATAGCACAATAAAACAGTCATAGTCAGGAGCTAAAGGATGGTTTACATAACACAGTGAGTAAATGAAAGCAGCAAAAAAAAAAAAAAAAAAGGATTTACTGAAAAGATGAGACTTCACGAAGGACTCAGTTTTCAGTTTAAAACCTTCATGCTTTGAACACTATATAAATGCAGCTCTACTAACGGAAAGCACAGGCTTTGTATTGAGGACGGAACTGGCCTTTGTACAGCACACTCTGTGTAACAGAGTCATACACATCATCTCACTTCTTGGTGCTCTTCACAGTCTTTTTCACTGCTGTTTCGGTCTTCTTTTTTGGCGCTTTTGCCTTTAGCACTGTTACTTTGGATTTCTTCTTTCTGTCTTTAGTGGCTTTGGCTTTGATGGCTCTCCTCTCTTTTCTCCGAACAAGGTCTTCCCTTCCAATCTCTATCATGTGTTCCTCCCACGATTTTATTTCGTTCTTGTAACGTACTTTGTCATCCTCTGCCAGCTGTATGTACATCTGAAAATGGAGCAGTGAAGTCAGATAAAGGATCGCTTTCAAAACAGTAAGCTTTCAGTTTTTCTAAAATGCCTAATTATAGTGAAAATTTAAGGCAGCAACACGTATCCTACACAGAGAAGGAAATCTCAGAAAACATTTCAAGCAGCAATTTCTATTTTAATATATTTAAAAATGGTATTTGTTCCTGTGATGGTAAAGCTGAATTGTCATCATCGTTACTGTGGTCTTCAGTGTCACATGATCCTTCAGAAACTCAAGAAACATTTTTTTTATTTTTATTATCAATGTTGAAAACACTTGCTGCTTAATATTTTTTGTGGAAAATGTATATTTTTTGATGAGTAGAATGTTCAAGATAACAGCATTTATTAATAGAAATATTTTAAATCAACACTGTAAAAGTCTTTAATGTCACTTTTGATCAATTTAATGCATCACTGCTGAATGAAAGCATTAATTTCTTTCCAAAGAAAAAAAAAATTGTACAGAACGTTTGAATGGTAGCATATATTTAAAGAACTGTTTTTAAACCAAATTAAAAATGAACAATTTTAACCACTATTTTCAAGCATTTGTTTCGTTCAAAGAAAGGGAAACCTGTAAAGCCCTAACGTTAAGTCCTGTGATGCAATCCTGAGCATGGCTAACAAACATTTTCTTGTAAAATGTGAGGTGTAATTTAGGGATGGGCGTATCGATCCAAAGTATCGATATATCGATACTGACGCGAGTATCGAAAGTATTGATACTCAAACAAAAAATATCGATACTAAGGTGTGTTTTATTTACCAGTGATTTTGTTAATTTAACAACAAAACAAAAAAAATAATGCGTACAATATGCATTGAATTGGATGAATAACCTTTGTTAGCGAGTAATTGTGTAGGATAGAACTATTTCCTGCTCATCTGAACACACGCAAATGTTGCAAGACAATTGGTATCGATGTTGTCACTAGTTTAACCCCTAATTGTGAGTGCTATTTATATGAGTCGCAGAGATACTGCTCAAGTAGTGTTTTTAAATTAGCTAGTTTATGAGGTGCCTTAGAAGACTGCAGGCAACTCACTAGATGATTGAACAGAGCCATAGTTTGAGCTACTGATGCTCAAGGCAAAACTCACTTGTTTCTGTGTTGCATTGAAACGCTCCCAGTCGTCTCTCAGCGACTTCATCTTTGTCTGGAAGGAAAAAAATGACATTCAACACACTTGTTGCAAACAATAGACATTGTATGAAATACCTAAAATGCATATTATGAAAATATTTTTTCGGTTATAATGGTCTGTAATATCTTTGGTTAAACTGAGAACTTCAAATATATTAATACACCAGATGCAAAAATAAATAATTGAAATTATTTATACAAAATACACTACAGTTTAAAGTTTTAGGGTCAGTAAGATTTTTTTTTTTTTTAAAGAAATTAAGAGTTTTATTTAGCAATCTTTTTTGTAATCATTTTTATTTTTGTAATATTGTAATATTTTATCAAATAAATGCAGCCTTGATGAGGATAAGAGACTTCTTTTCTTTTAAACTATATTCGAGCTACAGTGGGGAAAATATTTGATCCCCTGCTGATTTTGTAAGTTTGCCCACTTACAAAGAAATGAAGGGTCTGTAATTTTTATGGTAGGTTTATTTTAACGAATAGAGACAGAATACCAACCAAAAAAATCCAGAAAAAGCACATTATATAAAGGTTAGAAATTGATTTACATTTCAGTGAGTGAAATAAGTATTTGATCCCCAAGCAAAACATGACTTAGTACTTGGTGCAGAAACCCTTGTTGGCAAGCACAGAGGT
>NW_015647124.1:75793-84812 GCF_001515625.1 Sinocyclocheilus rhinocerous
GTTGGTCACCAGGTTTGCACACATCTCAGGAGGGATTTTGGTCCACTCCTCTTTACAGAACCTCTCTAAATCCTTAAGTTTTCTTGGCTGTCGTCGTTTGGCAACTCGAAGTTTCAGCTCCCTCCACAGATTTTCTATAGGATTGAGGTCTGAAGACTGGCTAGGCCACTCCATGAGCTTAATGTGCTTCTTCTTCTTGAGCCACTCCTTTGTTGCCTTGGCGGTATGTTTCGGGTCATTGTCATGCTGGAAGACCCATCCATGACCCATCTTCAGTGTACTGGATGGAAACGCCAAGATGCGCATAAATTCTAAAAAATGCGCATAAACTTTTGAGTAGGATACACTTTTTATACGATAAGAAAAAATGTGCATAAACTACGATGGAAACACATTTACCTTTGTAAGTGGGCAAACTTACAAAATCAGCAGGGGATCAAATAAATATGTTCCCCACTGTATATTTTAGATGCAGAAATTTTTGCATACTGTATGTAAGTCCATTTTCACCTGTATATTATTTCCTTTTGCTTCCTCAAAGTGCTCCGACATGAAGATGTTGAAAACGCTCCTAGGGCGTTTGGGCTTTCCAAGACTGTTCAGCTCCTGCAATTGAAGTACAATATTCCTTTACTAAAAAGTTAATCAAAATACTTAAAGGCAGGGTATGTGATTTTTCAAAAACACTTTAGAAAACTGATTCGGGCCGAATAGCAAAACAAACTTGTAGCCAATCATAAAATAATATTTTGTCAGTGTAAAGATTCTTATTGGGTTATTAGAGTAGTTACATGATGAAAGGCAAAACTCACCTTCTTTCTCCTAATTGCTTTTCGTTTGGCCACTTTTTGTCGTTTTTCTATTGCAAGAGCAGCAGTCTGTGCAGGAGTCAGTTGGGCTTTGTATTTCTCCACCGCAAGCTTATAGTGCTCCTTGGA
Organism: Sinocyclocheilus rhinocerous; assembly: GCF_001515625.1. Classification (NCBI taxonomy): domain Eukaryota; kingdom Metazoa; phylum Chordata; class Actinopteri; order Cypriniformes; family Cyprinidae; genus Sinocyclocheilus; species Sinocyclocheilus rhinocerous. The sequence goes on from NW_015647124.1 coordinate 76,732, forward strand.
TGTCAAAGATGCATCCTGAAATGGCTGCAAAATGAGATATAGCTTAAATTAGTGGCTGACTAAGAATTTTTTTTTTAATGGCCAATGATATATTATTTATATTGAGTGTTATATCTAAAAATAAATAGCATATATATATATATATAGTTTACAGTATTAATAGACAGATTTTTTCCTTAAGAAAAATTAACACTTTCTGTACCTGATTTATAACCAAATTTAATTGAATATATCCATGAAATATATACAGCCCTAGGTAAAAACGCCCCATAAATCAATTCCATTCTGTTAAATACTGGCTCTTAACTTTAAATTTTTCACATTGTTATTTTGTTGCCTTATGTTAAACTACTTTAAAATTATTTTTCACATCAGTCTACACTCCATACAAAAAAAAACAAAAAACAGATTTGTGAACTTTGCAAAAAAAAAAAAAATATATATATATATTTGCAACTTTGAAAATAATTTGCAAAAAAATTACATTGCATAAGTATTCATACCCTTTTCTGGGACACTTTCTGGGAAATTTAACTCAGGATCATTCTGATATCACTTGTAGATGTTACTACACTTCAAGTGGAGTTCATCTGTGGCAAATTCAATTCAATGGATATGATTTGGAAAGGCACACACCCCTCAATAAAAGGTCTAACAGCTGAAAATGCACATCAGAGTAAAAACCAAGCCCTGTGGTCAAAAGAACTGCCTGTAGAGCTCAGAGACAGGATTTGTCAAGACACAGATTTGGGAAAGTAATGCTGCTGCATTGAAGGTTCACAGAAGCATGTAGCCTCCATTATCCTTAATGAAACAACCAAGACTCTTCCTAGAGCTGGCCTCCTGGCCAAACTGAGCAATTGATGGAGAAGGGCCTTGGTTAGAGTGGTGACCAAGAAGCTGATTCTCCATGATCATATATGGAGATGGGAGAAAGTTACAGAAGGACAAACATCACTGCAACACTCCACCGAGCTGGGTTTTATGGCAGTGTGGCAACACTCAGTGAAGACACATGAAAGTCCGCTTGGAATTGCAAAATTGCAAAAAAAACACCTAAAGGGCTCTCAGACTGTGAGAAACAAGATTCTCTGGTCTGATGAACCTCAGTTCCAAGCATAGAGGAAAGCAGGCACTGCTCATCAGCTACACAGTACCGGTAAGCTGTACCACAGTAAACTGTGGGAGTGTTTTTCAGTGGCAGGGACTGAGGGACTCGTCAGAGTAAAAGGAAACTCAATGCACTAAAATATAGAGATAGCCTTAATGAAAACCCAGTCCAGAGCATTCAGAACCACGGACTGGGCAGAAGGTTCCCCTCCCAACAGGACAATGACCACAAGCACACAGCAAAAGCGGCTTAAGGGCAACTCTGTGAATGCCCTTGAGTGGCCCAGCCAGAGCCTGGGCTTGAACCCAATCGAACATTTCTGGAGAAACCTGAAAGTGTCTGCAGGCCCCCCATCCAACCTGACAGAGCTTGAGAGGTGAAGAGGTGAGGAGAAGAATGGCAGATAATTGCCAAATTCAGATGTGCAAAGCTTGTCGCATCATACCTCAAAAAGACTTGAGGCTGTAAAGATGCTTCAGCTAATTACTACTAGTTATAATTACTAATTATTACTAGTTAATACTATGCAATTATGGTATATGGTGCATGTAAGTATTGATGTAAAAAAAATTAGGTTAACAAGACAGCAACATAAAATGTGGGAAAAAAAACTTTTTGCAAGGCACTATATCTATCTATCTATCTATACACACACACACACACACATATATACATATACTGTATATATATATATATATATATATAACAATTTACAGTAATGGAGATGAACACATTTCATTTAAGCTGAAATTTTGCACAATATTTCCTCAAAATACAGTAAAAAAAAAAAATGAACACACATATGACGCAAGAATGTACCTGCTTCTGTTCAGGAGTCAGCATTTTCCACTGCTGTGCTAACTTTCGGACAATATCCACATTTTTGACTCCTGAACAACACAGATTGTTCATTATCTTATTTCAAAACAAATCAGAAATGCAAGGTAGCCTTGCGACTAAAGTGGATACAGTAGTAACCCAGAAATATTCCAAAATACCTGGATTTTGTCTGTTAATGGTGGGATGCATCTCTTTCACATATGTCATGTATGCTGTCAGGGGTCTCTTAGGTGGACCCCCGGTTGTGGTGCTAAACCTCTTTAACACTGGAGCTACACATGAACACCTACAATGGCAAAGTACTGTCACTGATGTTATATTATTATTATTTTGGTAAAACAGCACAAAACGCTTCTTACACTTTACAAAAAAGTTAACTAACGTTATAACTTTAGCTATTGAGCTAGTGCAGCGTTGTCACTACATCTTACATTAACTAATATGTATGGCTGTTCAAATGTGAAAACATGAATGTCTCTATTGTAGCTGCATTTAAATATAATCCATTATATATGGTGTATTAACTAATAAACAAGTCATGCATCAATAACCTTAAACTTGAAGCATGCTCACCTCACAACAGATGCAGTCGAGAACAGACCCAGAGACTTCACCAGAAGATTAACACCGACTGACATCAAGCTGAACGGAGCCATCATACACGTGCTATGATCTTCCCAATAATATTAATCAAATATTTAATATGCACGGTGAGAACAAGATACACACAGGCTGTCTTGAAATGAATGTTATGGTTGTGAATTACAGTTCCACCTCCACAAGTAAAGGCGCCATTCCATCTGCCATCTGAGCGAAGTGCATTATGGGAGAATTATTCGTTTAAAATTTCATTGAAGTACTTGCACTAAATGAACATTTGTGAAATAGCTAGATTTACCAAATTATTTTAAAATTTTTAAATACCAAATTAATTAGTTTTGTAGGAAGCACTGTGTTATTGTGCTAATAACCCTAAAAATATTTTAACCCTTTGAAGCCTGACAAATAAAATAAAAGTTAGGGGAAAAAAGACCCAAACTAAACCAAAATATGCTGCTGCTGTTATTTATATGGTCAAAAAGTAAGACATTCTGATAGATCAATGAGATTTTTATAACGGTATTGCAGATTACTTACATAAAATGCATATAAATATCAGCTGCACGCTATATAATTTTAATAGAATTTAATTGTTTATAATGCAATGATGATTGAGAGATGTACAAACAAAAACATTCATCGAAAGCCTGATGTGTCATATCTGATACTTACATGATATGATTTTTCTTAATGAAAAGTAGATACATAATCAAGTAAATCTAAGTTGCTTCAATCCACCAATGAAGCTAAAATATTATTAACAATATGAAAGTATTCTTACGTTAATACTTAATAATATTGAATATTTCACATTAGAAAAAAATACTTTAAACCAATGGGGAACGCAGTGGGTTATTTAAAAGCGTATCATGTCATCGCTAAGTTTTGTTCAGTGCTAAGGACTTTTCTTTTCTTTTTCTAGGTTTATTATTATTATTATTGTTGTTGTTGCTGCTTTTGTTGTTGTTGATACCCCTTTCCCTTTTCGTTTCCTCTGTGTATTTTGTTTGCGTTGACTTATTCTCTGTATCTTTAATTTACGTAATTTACGCATTTTGGGAATATTGTAAACTGCCAAAGTTCGTGCACATATTTTCAGCGTCTTTCTTTGAGCTTCTCTGGGGGTGCAATAATACATGAGGACTTTTATTTTGTTTCCCCCAGCTCCGCACCGGAAGTGTGAGCTTGCTGAGTTACAGCTGTCTCTCTTTCTCGCCGCTCACATTTGTTTTTTTACTCAGGGAAACCCAGTATCGCTGAGCTGTTTCGTAGCAATAATATCGGACAGATAATATAATCGCGTAAATCTGGGGCGGTACACACAGTAAAGCAGCATGGCATTAAAGAGAATACAGAAGGTAAGACCTTGGTGCGTAAATGACCAACATTAGCCAAGTTTTTGTTAACCTGCTAGCGCTGTTTATGTCGATAAAACATAGCATTTTTGTATCAAACTAATAAAATATCATTTATTTTTGTTTTGCGTTGGTAGTCTGTATCAAGTCAAACTGTTTCGGAATAATGTAGATCTAAAATGTCGACGGAATGTAGCATATAACAGCTAGCTAGCAGTGTCTCCTCACTTGATCATGACGCTTTTTCACTGTTGACTGTCTGCTTGAGGTAATACAAATACATATGGATTTTCCTTTACTGTCAATTAAGTTGGTAAACCAAAGCATAATACGACGCGTCAAGGTTGTCAGTCATCCATCGTATTGTGTGTGCTAGCAACGATACATTTATACACGTAAAAACCAAACAAATAATGAGTAAATGAGTAATTTGTTTACATCTCCACGTATAGTTTATTAATTTCCTCACCGAGGAAATGAACTGAAAAGATGTATCATTTTAATAATAAACCTGTTATGTGGTCTATTCCTCCGTGTTCGAGAAGGCCCAGAACTGAACAAAGACCGCAAACCTGCTCCAGCTTCGGCAGCAGCCGCACTGAACGAGGCCGATCTTTGTGTGGATTCATCCACTTTCACAAGCCACTTTTGTGTGCTTTGTTAAACCTCACAGCTGATGTGACATTTCGAGGGACTTTGGCTACAATTGATTTGGTGTAGTTTATCTGTATATGGTCGGTAGGCGCTATTGTGTTTGTCGTGTTGTGTGTTTGACACAAAGCAGCACAACCTGATTCTCTGAAGTTCCAGCATGACGCCATCACTTTGTCATTTTGACAGTTTCTGTTTCGCAACACTGCGATGTGTATCGCACTCCAGCAGTGTTGTTAAACACCCTTTAAGGTCCCAGAGTCCTTGCCAGAAGGCACATAATCAGATTATCTACGTTTATTAAAATGCGTTTATGTTCAGAATAATTATGTATAATTATATATTTTGTCTTCTAAATTAATATTTATATTATTATTGCATATTGTTTGTATTAAAATCTTAACTCTGTAAAACCTAGCATGTGGAATAATAGTCAGAAAGTTTATTATTTTATTAAACAGTTGATTGAACCTTTAGATGATTTCTTTTTTTTTTTCCTTTATAGCATTAAAAATACATTTTAAAATGCTGTTGTGTATATGGACAAGTAAGATGAAGTTCTCTTAATGTAACTCTTATATACCAGTTGCATAAAATGCATATAAATATCATATGTCACTATATCTCCCATTAATGTCTTAAGATGTTTTTTTTTTTTTATGCTTTTATGATCAAAGCTCGGTAGTTTTCATTATCGGGGCAAAACATATAATGCAATACAATTATACAGTGATGGCTGAGAGATATGAGGGACAAAGACGAAAAGGAGTTTTCAAGCATCAAAACAATATAAGTTTAAAGGGGTCATATGATGCGATTTCAAGTTTTCCTTTCTCTTTGGAGTGTTACAAGCTGATTGTGCATAGATAAGATCCCTGAAGTTGCAAAGACTAAAGTCTCAAAACCAAAGAGATATTCTTTATCAAAGTTAAGACTCTGCCACGCCCTCCTAAAACGGCTCGTTCTAACACGCCCCCACATATCTACCTCACTATGTGGAAATATTTGCATAATGCACCCAAATGTGCACGCAAAGTAAGACGACGTGGTTTCAGTAACCGTGTGTGTGTGTGTGTGAGAGAGAGAGAGAGAGAGAGAGAGACAGACCCCTTTAATACTTTTTTTATTTGTTTGTTTTCCCTGTGCATTAAAATATATATTGTAAAGATGACTCACACATTTTTAGCATGATTTACAGAAGACACCCACTAAAATGTCATTCAGTGGAATAATAGTTTGTATACCAAAAAATCTTGTCAGGCATATTTAGCACAAGAATCATTATTAGATGAAGACTCTGTTTAAGGATCATGGTTCTGCCCCAAAAATAATTAATTGTAATTTTAATCTTTACCAATTCCTTTAAACCACTAGGTTTTACCGATTTGTCAGTAAAAAATGTTTTTTTTTTTAATCATTTAAAATATAGTAAAATTTGATCACTTTTTTCTTTTATATATTTTAATAAGTACAGGTCGGAATAAATATGTTGTTTAATTTTTACATAAATATATCTGTTACACTGAATGGCAACAGAACATTATTTAACCCATATTTTGACATTTTATTTTCATAAAAGTTATTCGAAACATTAAAGTAGACACTTAAATGCACAATATGTGTCATTTTCGCCGCTGGGGGGCGCGTATTCAAAATAAACAAAGAAGCAAAGGCGTAGTTTGATGACGCCGTGACTGAGTGTGGAATCATGGGAGTTGTCGTCTTCATCCCCACAGCTGATGCAATTCGACGGGACTCGGGCAGAAATCATGTTCATGGATGAGCTAATGATTTATTAACGTAGTAGAATGAAGCAGAGTGAGGCTGAAGCCGTCGAAGCGAAACGAGGCTGCTGAACGAGCGCGACACGCGGCTCGAAAGCATCGAAGCTTTTATTATGCCACAGTCGACCGCTTCCGCTCCTTCTGGTTGTTTAAGTTGCATTTAATGTTTTCTATGTATATAGAAATCACTTTTGTAAATTTAATTTGATGCAGACACCAAAATGAGATGGGACATTTCGTCTCTGACCCATGAAGAAATAAACAGTCCTCAAAAGCCTGATGTATCATAATTGATTCATTTTAACATATTTTTTTTTTCTAAAAAATAATATATGAATAATCAAGTAAACCTAAGATGCATCAGTCCAGTAAGAATATAACAAGCTGTTATTGGTTACTTCATTAAAATCATTGAAGATTTCACAGCCCAAAAAAAAAAACGTAAGGTTGGCTTTTTTATAATTATACTAAAAAGTATTTTACTTGCTAAGAAAGTATAAACTATCAGTCAGACGACAGAAGGCACTAGTGTTGGGCGATATGCTCAATTTTCATATCGTCCTATCGTCAGCCTGTGAGATCGCCGATACATGATATTATCGTGCTAATTTATGTAATTATTTACATAGTTTCATTGCGGGAAAGTGAACTAACTCCAGCTTAAGGCTAAAAGCAGCCTAATGTTTTTAATATGACTGAATTTGTATTTAACATGATAACAAATTAATAGAAACATACTTTAAAAACACTCCCGTTAAAATCAGTGAATATACACTGTATGATGAATAAATCTCTTATAGTTACATCGCACGTAGATCTGCACTTTATTTATGATGAGAGAATTCGCGAGTCAGAATTCAGTCAGCGCGCGCTGAACAACGGAACTCCGCTGTTTCTATGATGGCTCATCTGAACGCCTTTGATTGGCCATTGCATTCATAAGCTCAGCATAATCGTGTGTGATTGGTTAAAACGCGCAATACTGTAAAAACGTGGAAAAAGAAATATAATGCAACCAATAAGCCCTAATATTAATTAGATAGTATTACCAGCCTGATAATAATAATAATAATCGTCTTGCTATCGTCAAAGGCATCAGCCACAGGCAATATCTCTGACTATCGTCGATACACGATACTATCGTCTATCGGCACAACCCTAGAAGGCACGTAGTAGATTTTTCAGCAAAAAGTTTTGTTCATGTTGATTTAGATGCCTTAGAAATTCACATATCAAATGTGATACTGTATGCTTTATAATGTTAATAAACTAAATTATATAATTTGTTCAAAGCACTTTTAATTAGGGCTGTGTATCGGCAAGAATCTGGCGATACGATACGTATAACGATACAGGGGTTGCGATACAGTATGTTGCGATATATTGCGATACTTTAAGCAAGACGATATATTGGGATATTTCTTATTTTAGGAATAGGAGAGTAGGATATAATTTTTGGAAATCTGTCATTTAGAACACCACCATATGCAAACCTTAGCCAAAAAAAAAATCCATTTACATACATGCATACATACATACATACACACATATGTCAGATTTGACTGATCATGGGTCGAGAGGAGGGATGACCTACAAGACCGTGGTGGAGGATTTGGTACTCAACGGATCTGGAGCTCATTGGCAAATATCATATATCGTAAGATGCGCTCCCTTTACACAGAGTGCGCGTGATCGCGAAAGTGAACAGCACAAGCGCTCATTCAAAAGAGATTTAAAAAC
>NW_015647124.1:86456-107431 GCF_001515625.1 Sinocyclocheilus rhinocerous
CCCTTTACACAGAGTGCGCGTGATCGCGAAATCGAAAGTGAAAGTGAACAGCGCGAGCGATTTAAAAGAGATTTAAATACTCCCCATTGATAGCGGCTCCCTGATACGCGAAAATTATATGCAATATTAGAATGTTTGCGGGAGCGGGCGGGACTGGACAAACCTTGCAGGAGCGGAACGCACACGTTGTCACTGTTAAGTTCAGAGGTAAGAAGACTGCTATCTAGCGGTCGGGATATAAACTCAAAACGAAACAACGGCCATGAATCTTGTATACATTTTTTTTTAAATTTTTATATCGATATTGCGTTTTTGAGAATCGATACAGTATCGCCAAACAAAATATCGCGATACTCACATGTATCGATATTTTCTTACACCCCTACTTTTAATGTTGACAATTTAGATTTTTTTTTCAAACTCAATTTGGATGCCACAAAACGTACCTGAAGCCTAACTTAATTATGATTGGCATTTTATTGCACAACAAAATATCAAGCCAGGTGGCTTTTATTTTAATGAGCTACAACTGTGGTTCCTCTGCTAAGACACGTGTGTGAACTTGAGGAGGACTGACTTCAGCCATCCACTAAAAACCATCTTGGCACAGGAAGTCTTTTAAAAGCTTTTTCGAAATGGCCTTGAGAATTGAAGTTCGTTAACCTAAATTAGAAAAGTTTTTCCACATACGCCACTTGACATTAGAATGGATATTAAAAATACAGTATATAGAGAAACGCAAGTGTAGAGTAATAATGTAATTGTATTTAATTTCTTCTTCTGTTTCAGGAGCTTCAAGACTTGCAGAGGGACCCTCCTGCTCAGTGCTCTGCTGGACCAGTTGGTGATGACTGTAAGTTCACTGTCAGTCTTTTTAGTTGAGTTGTTTGACATAATAACATCTGACACATTGGACAAATTTTCTTCTTTTATTTTTAGTGTTTCACTGGCAGGCAACAATAATGGGACCTGTAAGTACTCACCTCATTAGCCTTTAGCAGTTTGCTTTGCTTAATAATACATGCAAAATATGATGTTTTAAAGTCGATTTTGGGAATAATTTTGGTTTGAACATATTAAAATAAATAGAGTATATAATCATTTTTTCTGTTACTGCATATGTCAGATAGATTGCAAACAAACCAATGAACCTGACTGCTGCTTTTCTTATATCTATTTAAAGATATTTTTCTGTCATAACTTCAGTTGTGACTTCACTTATGCACTTATTATTTGTTACTAAGCAACAGCATCTTTTGTTTAAAGCCGATCTTAGATGTATGTAACTTATTTTCATACACCTACACAGTTTGTTTGTACACTAATTTCTAGTGTCATTTCCTTTGATTTGTAGAGTGACAGTCCATACCAAGGAGGGGTCTTCTTTCTCACAATTCACTTTCCAACAGACTATCCCTTCAAGCCTCCAAAGGTAGAGACGCTACACACCACCTCCGTGTACTTGCCATGTTTTCTCAAAATGCCATTTTCACACCCATCTCGATTGAACAGGTAGCGTTTACAACAAAAATCTACCATCCCAACATTAACAGTAATGGAAGTATTTGCCTGGACATCCTGAGGTCGCAGTGGTCTCCAGCTCTAACAGTTTCAAAAGGTACATGTATTTTGAATCTTTCTTGCTTATTAGTTGAACTACAGAATTTGTAATTCCCAGTTTGCCCATATTTTCATGATTGTGATTATTGTTTTTATCTCTTTTCAGTTCTTTTGTCCATATGTTCTTTGCTTTGTGATCCGAATCCTGATGACCCCTTAGTCCCAGACATAGCACACATCTACAAATCAGACAAAGAAAAGTAAGTATTATATTATGTTATTAAAAATATATTACATAAAAAAAAATCCTAATTCGTTTATTCCCCTCATGTTGTTCCAAACCCATATGATTTTCTTGGACGGAACACAAATCAAGACAATTTGAACACTGTGCTGGTTGCTCTTCCGCACTCAATTACAGTCAAGGAAAACAAGCATCAAAGGGACACAAAGCACCATAAATCTATCGTAAATCGCTCAAGTCAAGTGCTGCATATTTGTGTGCTATATTTCAAGTCTCCTGAAGTCATACATTAGCTTTGTGTGTAAAAGACCAAAATTTAAGCAGTTATTCACTGATAATATTCTCCTTCAGTGTGTTCGGATCATTTGGTGCTTCTTATTGTGCTTATATACTCTCTTATATATATATATACACTATATATGTGAGGAAAGGATGCAAGGAATGAAAATGAGGATGGAGGAAATGAAAGTACTTAGTATATTGGAATATTCTTGAACACTTAATCATCACTTTAAAGCATTGCCAACTGCGCTCAATAAATCCCTTGTGTTGTTGAGGTTAGGTTATTAAAAAAGCAAAAAGCCTAAATGTATGCATTTGTATATTATTAATAATTGTATTACCATTATTATTATTATTATTATTAATAGTTAATAATAGTTGATCATTATTATTATTGTATTGTTAATCATGTATTATGTATTTGAATTGCATATAAAATTTGAATACAGTTTTAACATAAACTAATAAACCTAATGTGATGCATATCTGTCAGTCATGCATAAATTAAATGGGTAAGAATCTGCACTCAAAAAAAATCATCATAGCAATTTTCCCTCAATTTTTTTTTTCTTGCTAAGCAAAACTTTTCTCTATTGGGCAGACATTTCAGCCACCTGAGCAAAAACATTCTTAATACTAGACCTGTACAGCGCACACACACAAAAAAAGTGTTTAACTTTTAACTTTAATGTGCTATTTGATTTGACCCTTGATGTAACTAAATGATGCACATTTTAGGATACCCGAGAAAACTTTTTTTTTTTTTTTTACAGTGCTGTTACCACGAAATTCTATTAAAAATCTTTTTTTTTTTTTTAATCTCACGCAGAACAGTTCAATTCTTCGTAATAATATTATATATTATAATATAATATGAACAAAATAAGCAGATATTGCTCATGAATTCCCTTTTTGAGGTCAATTATTTATTAGGTTTATAATATAATGTAATTATAATATGATGTAAAAACAAACTGAAGCAAACTATTAGAACAGAATAGGAATCAAACTGAATCATTTAAACTGAGATCTGTAAGCTACATTTCTTTCAAAAACATCAACATAGATAACTTTTAGTTATCTAAAACATCCCATGCAGTAGAGTTTGCACACTACTGTACTACACCTGTGTGTGACTGTAAATGTCTCAGAGTTTTGTTACTGTTCTGTGCCCATCATGCGCTATTTCCAGCACTTAATCAAGCCACTTTTCTTTAAAACATGATGTTTTATTTCACATGTCATTACGTTTGCGTCGGCTCTCGTGTTGAGCTATTTCATTCGCAACCATTAAAGTATTCGATGTCTACAGCGACTGATTTGGCGCACATCATTCTCTTTCTATGAAACCTGTAAACCGCATTAACCAGTTCTAAATATTTAGCAACACCAACTCTATTGTGGTTTGCCCGAGCATTGCATTTATTTTGTAGTTACTAGACTTCAATCAAATGGCTTTCCCAACTAATTGTTGCGTTTGTCCTGTGCGCGGCATATTATTTCTTCTGCGCGGTCACGGCACGATCATAGGCCTATATTTTATTGACTGTTTGCATTTATTCAAATAATAAAACCATATTTTCAAAATGCATTGATGCATATTGCTTATATTCGACATAAATCTGTTTACAAATTTAAAACAAATGTATTCAGAACATGGTTAAAATATAGCTAGCTGTGAAACAACCGATATTCAATTAGTTAAATAAATTAGATTGAAACAAATTGGAGTTATTAGTGATAAATATATAAGCTTGATTACGGTGTATTTAAAACATGTTCGGTTCATTATTACTATTACAGAAATCTGACCCGTTTCTTATTTGTTTTATGTACTGTATGACTGACAAATATGCATTACTTCACATTTATTTGTTTTAAAACTGTGTAATTCAAATGGATGGAAATTTGATGTGCAATTCAAATACATATACTTTGCCCTACATATTATTTGAGTGTATGTGAAATGTAAAGATTGTTTAAACCGCAGTGGTAAAACTGATGGTGACTGATGTGAAGGGGTGGAGAGTTTATATGAGTGTCAGGGTTTTCATCAAGAAACACTTCCGCATAGAATACAGCTGTGTATCCTTCCTCACTCCTCGTTCCTTGCCTACTCCTGGTGCAATTAGAGAATTAACATATCCTTCAAGATGGCTGACTTAGATCGATTTTCAGGTCATGGGTTGGAGGATGGAAGAGGGAAGAAACGAGGAAGCACCTGTTTGAGAATTAAAGGGTTAAAAATGAAAATTAGGCTGCGTTTTACTCACCCCCGATGCATCCTAGGTGTATATGACTTTCTTGTGTCCATTAAGTCTCGAGACCAGGATCAGTCCAATTCATGAATGAATTCAGACCTGTTTTTTTTTAACTAGATTATTTGATTCATTGAAAAGATCCAATGCAAAGTACGATTCTTTTACAACTTGGATGTCGCTACTACACTAGCTAAATGCGTGAAGCAGTGAAAGTGCAGATATCAATCATTTTATTGAACAATTGTTCAATTTTTTTTTCTCTATTCCTGCAGAAAGCTATCATATGACTTCACAGGACTTTAATTTATTGCAGACTACAGTATTTTTACTTGGCTACAGTATTTTCACTTTCATTATATTGACAAGAGTCACCAGGTTATTCTTCAGGAATTTACCTTTTGTGTACCATCAAACAGGTTTGGAACATCACGAGTGTGAGTAACATGGACCATACGAAGTTGACTGTTTATGAACTTAATTTATTGATTTTTTTTTTGTACCAGGTACAACAGACTAGCAAGAGAATGGACCCAGAAGTATGCAATGTGAAGACTTAATAGACAATTTTTTTAAGTCACAAATCACTGTAAATTCTAGCATCTAAAAGTAAGATTAGGTTATATTATTAAACACATTGTACTGTTAACATTTACCATCTGAAATGACCAATAATAATAGCTGAACTAGTATTTTGAAGGGGACTGTGCGCTGCACAAAATGATATTAAGCTTTTTATTGGTTTTGTGCATTTTGGTCATTCCCCGCAGTGGTGTTGGGCACTTTGTTTTCTTGTTTCATAAATCCTATTTAAGATTGGCATGATGTTATACAACTACAGTTACCCTACAAGAGGGCAATTAAGAAATTGAAAACCGTTTTATTGTATCTCTCATTCAGTTGATTACATTTTCTTTTTAGATATTTTTATTGTATAGTTAAGAGCAACTATACTGGATCTATTTTTTTCTTTTTTTCTTTTGCATTAAAATTTGTTTAAAAGCGTGCATCTGTGTTTCTGATATGTTCATTTGCATTTGCTCATATTTGTACACAGTAGTGTTTTTATTTGGCTTTGTTGAAATGCTATTTGAGCTGGCTTTGAGTACAAGTTGCCATCAGTTCAACAAAAAGCCTTGATTTCCACTAGATCGATGCAGTGTTGTAATATTCAGTGTGTCTTATTTCAAAATTAATTTAGCATATTATGTATCCATCTGAAACACAATGTTGCTTCATTCTTCCTTCATCATAAGATTTAAATTTATTCTATTGCTTTTTTGTCCATTAGGACCTAAACAGTAAACAAATGACTTAATTAGAGGCTAATTTATATATCCCCTTAAGTAATGTTTGGCTATAAATTTGGTTGCTGTTTATAAACAAGTCCTGGCATATCCATAACTACGATATTCCCAGTAGGATTACACAAATTATGCTTGAGGGATTTTCGCAATTGCTCAGTACGCTGAGAACACAAATCATTATGTAAAATATTTTCCATTTCGATGTTTGTTTACTAGTTCGTTTTTTTATCAGCGTTCTCATTAGTCACAATAACTGAACGTTCAGCCACATAAACAGACTTTTATCGTATTTGAAGATTACACGTTTTTCTACCCGGAAGTATTTACAATTAAGGCGAGCCTGCTATCCTCCGGTATTAGAAATATTTTCAATGTTAGAGTTCATGTTTTTGCAACTAATGTGTTTTCATATTCCCGAAATGATACCCTATGTAGACGTTTAATGAGGAATAATACAAACTAGCTCAACGTATTCCGTGTTGTCTCCGCTCGCTGTGCGTCGTGACATCACACGCAGCGCGTCTCTCGGGAGAGTGTGTGTGTGTGTGTGTGTGTGTGTGCGGGGCGGAAACAAACAGCGAAGCGTTCGCAGAGCCGCGAGTTCCCGTGCGATATGACTAACTCCGCCAGAATATCGTGTCGATCTTTGTATTCCGCTCGTTCCGTATCTAGCATCTCGTACCAATTACCGCGGGAGGAGTGTAAACATCTCTGAAATCAGGAAGTGGGATGTGGCCCAGGTGAAAAGCTCGTTATATGGTCGCGAGCGTGGGCACCGTGACTGATGGCACGCGATCGGTCACACACATCAGGATGACGCGTCGAGAGTGTGCGATCAATATGTGAATTTGTGTGTGGACAGTAGTTTAGAGAAATAAAGAGCCATTGCAGTGAAGTCTTCGGTGTGAGTGTCAGCTCAGCATCATTATGGACTCGTCTGTGGCGCTGGGGAGGCTGGAGCTCGCGCGTCCGGTAACGACCCGCGGCTCGTGTTTACCGGAGGGCGCGCAGGGCGCTCACCTGAACGGCTGCGTGCCGCTCTCTCATCAGGTGGCCGGACACAAGTATGGCGTGGATAAAGTGGGTCAGTACACATTTGATATCATCCCTTTTCATTTGAACCATGATTCTGTCATTTAAAATTGTGTGCGGGGCTAGTTGTCAATATTTTTACCCCAATAAACATTTCTCAGGGTCGGTTTGTGTACAGTAATAATAATGCTGTCTAATAAATATTATCGTTATTACTTACGAAACAAGATGCAGTTGTTATTTTGTCATATGCTTTTTAGTAAAAATTTAATTATGGAGCACAAAACTATTAATGAAAAAGAAAAAAATGTATACTGTACCATTTAAAAATAATGTCAAATTAACAATATTAATATTACATTATACACCAAACCAAACAACCTTTCATATGTTTTTCAGTAAAATTTAAATAGTAAAACAATTATGAAGCTCAAAATTATTAATGAAAAAGCAAAAATGTATTTAAAAATATTATTAGTGATAGATATATATGCTTGATTACGGTGGAATCTAATATTATTAAAAAAAAAATAATGTAAAATTAAAAATCTTACTGCTACTTTATACATTAAAACAGTTCAATGTATAATGTAACATTGTAAATATCAAACTCTTGTTTTGGCCAACAAATATTGTAATTGCACAATTTTATAAAAATTCCCACATATAAAAATCAGGATATCTTGTATGGTGTCTGTATAGTGCTGCTGACTCGATTTGGATTTGTCTCATGACTTGCAAAAAACAGCTCTACATGTAAAACCCATGTAGTGAGTCGGTGGTAATGCAAATTTAAACAGAATTTGACCAATGCGGTAAAACACAGCATAGATTTTACTTGCATTTGCGTCTACAATTGTTCTTTATTACTGCAACATACTTTTTGGGTGAACCTCACAGAGCCTGTCAAACATTTGTTCGGGCCACACAAAATGTTATTTTGCATATTAAAGAGTCTTTAAAAGTCTATTTTTAGGACTCTCAAATTGTATTTTATTTTTTTTTGCATTGTTGCAGTATTTTAATGAAAATTAAGAATATTACCATAACTTCTTAAAAAAAAAAAAACTAATTACATAATGTAAATTTTTTACATCGTTCACATTAGTGTTTGTTACAATTTATGCTTATTTCTATAAAGTGTGGACTGAATTATTTCTATTACTGTATTTTTATTCCATTATTTAATTTGATCCTCATAAACACTTTCTCATAATAAATGTGCACAGTTTTACATTTTTTTTGAATGAGCATAATTATTCAAGATAATAAAATAACAAACAAACTGAAAAGTAAACCATCCAGATGTGTTACAGTAATGAAAATAAGAGGGAAGTGTAAATGTATACATTATGTACTGTGAGTCACTAGAAGAATTGCTTCAGGTAAAATAGATGTATGGTATGCATTTAAATAAAGGCTTTATAGAGTGTGTGGTTGCAAATTCCCCCTGGTTGATCACGTTTGTTGTCATAAATTCACGCTTGTCGCGTTTGCTTTTGTTTATCAATGATGTGTATAGCTTTTAAAATAGCTATTTTTAAAGAGGGGGAGCCTGACCTAAATCCAGAGCTTTACAGTCTATGACCGCGTAATCTCTAAGCCCTGTCAACCCAGTTCTCAGCAGCATATAGGCCGGCCTGTGATGTCATACACACACTGCTGTGATCTCCCCTCATATCAGCTTCAAAAGGGCCTATTCGCAGTCCTTCACTTAAACAACTCAATGGATATGAGCTTTCACTCAACTACATGAATCAATGTGTTTAACAAAAATGTTAGCATGTGCTTATTCGTTTGGTCAACGGTAATGATTCTGAGCTGTTTTTTTTTTAATAACAGGCATCTTGCAGCATCCTGATGGTACGGTCTTAAAACAGCTGCAGCCTCCTCCAAGAGGACCCAGAGAGATGCAGTTCTACAGTATGGTGAGCGTTACAGGAATGTTCTGAGTTCAAGACTGGTTAAGGTCTGACAACAGCATCTGTGACACGCTGTCCATCACCACGGTCACTGTGACACGTCCTTCAAAATCAAAAATAAGCCATATTGCATCCGGATAACCCCGGATAATTGTCCTGTCAAATAGAAAAGTTATATTTCATCATACGTGCATGGATACCAGAAGGGTATTGATTTCATAGAAGAAAATTCACACACAGGAATTACATTAGTAAAACATTTAGGACAATAACTATAACAATAACAACGTTTTAATAATCGCTCAAACTCTATGAGAACAGGGCTTAAAGGTCCCATGACATGCTGCTTTTTGGATGCTTTTATATAGGCCTAAGTGGTCCCTAGTACTGTATCTGAAGTCTCTTTCCTTTCGAAAGCGTTTTTGAAAAATCGCTTACGCCACCTTTAACACTTACTTTTTTTCTTAGGGAGCACGCGTGCATAAGTGCATTAAAAAACTTTACAGGCCCAATGAAAATGTATCAACAAATTTGTTTTTCTTAATAAAAGGATACAAGACATTTACAAGCAAAATTATTTATATTTTTTTAGAAAACTAAAAGTACACTAGATTTTTAAATATTTCTTCTTCAAACTGTATTTAATACTTAATGTGCAACCAAAATACCTATATATATATATATATATATATAAAAAAACATTTTTCAAAATATCTTCTTTTATATTCCACAGGTTTAGTACGACATGAGGGTGTGTAAATGATAACAGAATTTTCGTTTTAACTTGTTTAGAACCCAGAATTTTCCTTTCGGTGTATTTTTGTGTATAACATTTGTCATCTGTTTTTGTTGGTGCTATTAGAAGACTGGAGCAGAGCAGAGCCATTAGCGTTTCTGACGAAGTAAACCCATTAACGCCTAGTAAGATCCGTGTTAGTCATGTAATCAGCTCTATGATGGAGTTTGAAATGTTTTGTGATCTAATCACTGAAACCACATAGTCACACACAAGTGAACGTGTAGTATTTGTAGTGCAAACACTAATGTCCTGGACAAAAGTGAAGGGCCACCTACTCACCTATCAATCAAACACTGCACTAAAACAAGGGTTTACCCGTATAGGCTTTTTTTGATGGCCAGTGCTGATGTCTTACAGAGCAGGGTGGCGAATATAAAGCTGCTGTGTGATATCACACCATTTGATTTGAAGACAGTAAAACCAAACATAATAACTGCTGCGGTTACATTTATATTTATTTTACATTTTATTTACTAAACTAATTGGAAATAAATCATTCAAAAACAAATTAATAAAAAAAAAAGATAAAATCTGTAAAAATAAATGGCTTTATTCTTCAAATAGGAACTTCTTGATTCTGTAATACTGCATTTTTACAAAAATAAAGAAATTGAAAATATAAACACATGAAAATAAAAATTAATAAAAAAACAACAGTAAACTCTTTAATCAAGTTTGTGTGCACTGGGAATCATATATTCTCAAATAAAGACCAGGCAACACAAATTTACCAATTTGTCTTACAATACCCACAGAAAACATCAAAGCGGGAAACCTGATATAGCACAGCATAGTTTGATAGTTTGAGTGTTTTTATAGTGAATACAATGTGCTCTTCAGCTGGATTTGCCCAAGTTTGCAAGGTTTTTGGAATTAAATGTTTAATAGGTATTCAAAGACTCTTTTAAAATGAGATAAATATATATTTTCTGAATGCTGATGGTGTGTTAAAAACATTACAGCCTTTTTATAATTCCCTGCGTAGATTTTGCTTGTGTTCAAGTTGGTCATGAAAATTCACTGCATTGGGCAACAGAAAGCTGCTTGGTTTGATAGTGACTTCTGTGTGAGCTGTGCTTCCTGGATCAATGCACTTTTTTTTTTTTTGTCTGCGAAATTTAGCCTAGTTTCGCAAATTTGGGTACATATTTACAGGCTTGTAAGTGATGTATGCATTCGAATCTGTTCCAATACTACCGAAATTTCACAGTGTGATCTTGTTGTTTATGTCAGGTGTATGCTGAAGACCACTGCGACCCCTGTCTTGTAGACCTCCAAGCGCAGCTTCCTAAGTACTACGGCACATGGTCCTCACCAGACGCTCCCACAGGTACACAGATGGGTGCATGGAGCCATGAGGAGATTGGTGGATTTACTGTACAGCATGAGTTTAGTCAGCATGTCTGCTCGCTCTCTTCCACAGACCTGTACCTCAAGCTGGAGGACGTGACACGCAGGTTTCAGAAGCCATGCATCATGGATGTGAAGATCGGCCAGAAGAGCTACGACCCTTTCGCTTCACAGGAGAAACGGGAACAGCAGATCAGGAAATACCCACTGATGGAGGAGATCGGCTTCTTGGTTTTGGGAATGAGGGTATGTTTTCTTCTTTAAAATCAATGCGGATTTTATTGATTATTTCTGAAGAGCTAATGTGATGCATTATATTTAAGTTTTGTCACCAGAATAGTATGCGCGTACTGTAAGCGTGCCAACCGATTTTGTGTGTTTATGATGATATACTGACGTATTTCGTGCATACTGGTCGATAAATGTGAAAGAGAAGTCAGTTCTGGCCCGGAACAACCTTAGTGGAAATGCACGGAACAGTTCGAGAACGGACACGGGTCGGGAACCTGCATCGGCACCACTGTTCTCTGTGCTCGCGCTTCAGATGTGTGCGCTGCACGCAAACAGTGTGCAAGTTCTTTCCCTTCCTGCACTTAAATAGTTTAAAATCACATTAAAATGTGAATGCGGGAATCGTTAAGCGGAATCGAAATGCACATGTCTTATCGAATACCCGATTATTGGAAATATGGAACCGGTTTTCGATACCCAACCCTAGGAGAGACATGAAAAATGAAAGCAATATGTGTTCTAAAATTAGCTTAAAATTTAGCAATTTTTTATATATTCCGACTGAATGGAATCATAGTCTGAAGCTAAAAAATCAGAGTCTGTGACTATCATACACTGCATGATTTTCTATGAAATCTGCCAAATCAAATCTACAGACTGGCTCTGACGTTTGGCAATCAACTTGTACAGACTGTAAATCGGGCCAAAAATTTAGGCAAAAGTCATGTTGCATCCCTACTTTCTTTCATAACTAGTCATGCAGATATAAAAGGTTCATTTTAGCGTGTGGTAATAGCAAGGTCCAAAGTAGGTCTATTTTTGAATGCGTTTGAAGTGATAGCTGCTGTCACATTCACATCGTGAAACTTGTGAATTATGCTGTGTAATGTGAAGCAGAACCACTAGGCTTTGTATGCAGCAGACAGACAGAGTCACAGACTCACCCAACACGTTCAGAGGTGGTTGTTCCACTCTCTACCAGCTCTTTTGAATCATCACTACTTCCTGTATACAACCCAAACACTGCTGTCCTCAAACAGGTAGCCCTTGTCTTTTCGCAGATGCTCTTATCCGAAGAGAAAGAGGCATAGTACTTATTACTTATAAGTGCCTTCCACTCAACTCAAGTACTTATTACTTATAAGTGCCTTCCACTCAACTCAAGGCACATATATTTAAAATATTTTTTGATCTTTCAATCCTGAATGTGGCTTTGCTCTTCCAAAGGTCCTGCCATTTCATCTAATGATGAGCTTCGGTACGGCTGGTGCCAGAGCCTTGTGTTTTAAGAGGTGTTTTAATTAACGGTCAGCAGCTTTAGAGCAGACAGAAGGGGGTAAAGCTCAGTGGTAGAGCCACAGTGCTGTGTGCACTAGAGTCTCAGATTTACCGAGCTCTGGACACAGCAGGCTGTAGCAGCACTGCCATCAACACTGCTGGAGTGAAGTGTTTGGATAGCTTGGGAGGGAAATTTGGTTCATATAATCAAACGGAGCATGCAAGAACACTTGTGAAGAATCCTAGTTTAAAAAAACTGGACCCAGCATTTACTGCAATAGTGGTTGAAGAAATCCTCTGTAAGCTGGTGAACTTTGATCATCTTAACCACTGTAGTTAAGCTATAGTAATGTTGTTTAAACAGTTATAATTGACCACAAAATGGAATCCAGGCTTAAAAACCATAATCACAAATTTAAGAAACATCTGAGATCTGCTGTTACTGCTCACATAAAAATGCATGTAGAATTTTAAACTTGCATGTAATGTCTAACATGAAATATTTTAGAAAAATTTATATTTTAGTCAGAATTGTTGCACAGTTATTCCGTTTATTGATTATTTACTCTTATCGATTAGTTGTTGCAGCCCTGCTTGCGTTCATACCTAGTCATGCCGATATAAGGGGTTCTTTTTGGTGTGCGGAAATAGCAAAGTTCAACAAAGTTCTATTTTTGAATGTTAGATACTGTGTTAGATGCTGTCATATCCACATATGAGAATGTTCATTTACTCTATGCACACACAAACACACTACCGGTCAAAAGTTTGAAATAATTACGATTTTCAATGTTAATGATTTTTAATGAAAGAAGTCTCTTATGCCAAAAAAGGCTGCATTTATTTGATCAAAAATAGAGTAAAAACTGTAATATTGTTAAATTTTATTACAATTTAAAAATAACCTTTTTCCATTTTAATATTTTTTTTTTTACATTTAATTTATAGTGGTTCAAAGGATCACAAAACTCACGGTTCGGATCATATTATGTTTTAAGTCACTGGTCAAATCTTTTTTTGGACTAGCGAGAATTTTTTTTTTTACTTTGCTATCCATTTATTGCTTAAAGCACACTTAAAGTACTTCCATACCACAGCAAAAACTACTGGCCTTACAAAGTTCAAACAGTATTAAAGGCAAGTGAACAAATACACAAATTACAGGCATAGATAAATGCAACAGAACAGAGTTACAAAAGTAAGTAAGGTCAATACAGTAAGGTCTAATGGTGTGTGCACAGCAAAAGTGAATTTAATAATTTGCATGAGTACATTACATACAAAGTCAATGCAAAGATGTGAATAAACGCAAATTTGTGCCGGGCGAAGTGATTGACACAAATTTGGCGATGCGATTGCCACGAATGCGCGAAATTATCCTCAGTCACATCCTCCACGCAAGTTGAAAAATTTCAACTTAAGCGGGAAATTCACATGACGCATTGTCACACAAGCCAATCAGTGAAGAGCTTATTGACACCTCCGGTTGTATCGGATTATGGAAGAGAGTACGCGCGATAGTTTTTATTTGTGCGAGTAACACGAAAAACATCCCGCGAGTAATGCGATGTGAATATTCACTTCACTTTTGGTGTGCACCCACCATAACTTTAGTATTCAGGTACATTGACTAACATTAAGGACACAGACAGCAGCAGGTATTTATAGGCTGCTGTCACTTTAAGACTGAACGCATGATCCAATATCATGAAAGACATCTGATTTCTTTCTGTTTATGTTCACTTGAGACATAACCGACTGTGTTTATGAGAATACTTGCAGAGACAGGTATTTTGACAATTTTGTTTGTAAGTGTTTTTTCAAGCGCAATGAGATGAGAAAGAAGAATCTTTTTTTTGTGTGTGTATGAAACTCGCTTCTGTGTGTGTGCGCACAGAAAAAAGTGCGAGTACCGAATTGAGTTTTCTTTTGTGTGCTGAACCGTGGGGCCTGGTCTGTACAGATCACGGATCAACTAAGATCTGTTTAACCACTAGTCATTTATTCCTGTGATGAAAAGCTGTATTTTCAGCATTATTACTCCAGTCTTATGTGTCACATGGTCCTTCATAAATCTTTCTAATATGCTGATTTGCTCAAGAAACATTACTTATTATCAATGTTGAAACTTTGGAGCGGTAGTGTATGTGTATTAATGCTCTTGAAGATGTTATTGGTCTGTTATTTTATTAATGAGCATACAGTCATGCACATGTGCTTGTGTTTGGTATCCATGTTCTGTAAACGCTCCGTGTGGATCTGAACGAGGTCTCTGCACCAGCTGTCTTGTGTAACACATCTTGTTCATTTAGCTTACACTACCGATCTGACTTGTTTGTTTAGTCACATGTTTTCTTGGCAGCACGTATATGTGAATAAATCTTGGAAATAAGACAAAATTCCAGAGCTATCTGTAATTTCTCAAAGCTTAACAGACTTTTGGGGATTGACGCAGATGATGACCACTCTTCCCGTTTATTGTGTGTCATTACATATAGTATGACAACAGCGATGGACTAATGACGTGAAAGGAGCAGCTATTCTAAGGGCCCACAGGTCCAAAAGGGACCATAACAACTCCAAAAAGAATGAATCCCCAAATCATCTTCTATGTAGTGCAAGTAGTTTTAATAATTCCATTTGTGGTCTCCAAAGACATTCCATCCTCCTCTGCTGCACATTCTAAAATTGAACGGATGAGAGAAAAATACCTGTTCACTGTAAAAGAGAAGAAGCATGTAACCAAATTATATTCACCATAACAGAGAAGGAATGTTGCCACACAGGTCTGGAGAATATGTCCAGGTTTACCAGTTCTCTGACAAAACAGAAAACCCTCGTTCAAAATTAGAAGAAAAACACCAGATTGGTAAAACAAAGTGGCTTTTAAAGGTCCCATATTGTCAAAACTGAAATTTCCTGGCTTTTTTCATGATAACTGAGGTCTAGGTGCTATGTAACTACCATATAAGTTTCAAAACTGTCAGTCCACAGTAAAATGCACACAGCCTGCTTAAAGTAGCTGTGATTTTTCACGAACCGTTGTGACTTCCGTAAAAAGTTGACGTCAGAACTACACAGTCACCGCCTTCAGTCATCACCCCGAGCACCGCCCACCGTCCCACTCTCCTTTTGCCAAACCCGCAGACAACATCGCGTCCATGCTATTCGGCCGACCTGTAAGGTTACAATCTCACTCTAAGGATGGACGATCTGACAGGATTGTTACTCTGAGGTGGATCACATCTAACGTGTATAGTAAAGACAAACTCACCGTGTCTATCTAGTCATGATGAAGATGTATATACATTTCAATTTCAGCAAGCAACTATTTTTACAGCTACATTATTGTTCCAGCCACAATTAATCACAACAATATACAATTACAAATGATTATATATAAATCGTCAGTTTGTTGTTTTACACACATGCACACAGACATTAGTTCATACACGACATAGTCGTGAGAATTATGTATTAATTATTGTGTATGCTAATTATCATGTAATAAGTCTATTTTAATATATTTTAAAATTTAATTTATTCCTGTGATGCAAAGATGCTGATTTGATTATGCTGATTTGCTGCTTTCTACCTCTTATTTTTTGCAGCTTAATTTTTTTTGTCAAAACCATGATATACCGCCATTAATACAAAAAAATGTATTTAGCTAGAATGCATTACAATGATAAACAGTGACAGTAAATACATTTATAATGTAAAAAAAATATGTTCAAATAAATGCTGTTCTTTTGAACTTTCTATTTATCAAAGAATCCTGGAAGACGAAAAGTATCATGGTTTCCACAAAGATATTAGGTGGTAAATGCTGTTTCCAATATTGATAATAATAAGAGATGTTTTATTTTGCAATATAATAATAATTTCATAGTATTACTGTTTTTACTGTACAGCCTGTCAAAATAAAAGTACGGTTTAACATGTAACAGAAATATATTACTCTTGTATTACTTTTGTACAGTATAATGTACATCTTTAAATATAAAATTTTCTATCAAATTTAAATAAAACAATTAAATGATAAAAATAAATATTACAACCAGATTAATCACTTAATTGTAGAAAAAAAATACAATTATTAGCCTATTAAAAATGTTTTAAAGGAATAATCACACAATTTTTCTTCCATGTATTAATTTCAACAGTAAACCTCAGTTTGTTTGCCAAAAAACTAAAAGGGTTTAATTTTCATTTGATTTAAAATAAATGTTTAATGCCTTCATTTGATTTTCAGAAAAATTAAAACAAGAATTTCTGGGGGGGGGGGAAAAGAAAGAAAGAAAAAATTTGTAGGGCCCTATTGTTCAAAATGTTGAAATTGAGACTTTTGCACTTATTTTTTCACAAAAATAAATGTTTTTGTAATTGCACAGAGAGTAAAGTACCGAAAAAAGGTACCGTTGGGTACCGGCACTATAAAGCACATATTAATGCCTTATTTTAGATCCCTTAATCCAATCCCATACCTAAACATAACAACTACCTTACTAACTATTAATGAGCAGCAAATCAGGAGTTTGAGGGAAAATGCTTAGTTAATAGTGAATATGTGTTCCCTATCTAAAGTGTTACCGAAAATACAGTTTGTACAGTATAAAAACCATTATGCTGATGGAATGTCCCCATAATCATAGGAATACCAGTGTGTATGTGTGTGTGTGTGGGGGAGAGAGAGAGAGAGAGAAGGATATGTTTGTATATCTGTGCCATCAGACAGGATGAGCTTATCACGCTGTGGCCTCTCCCAGCATCCTCAGGGTCTTTTGCTTCTCTCTTGAGAAACACGGGTGGAGACCTCTAAACTCTTTATCATCAGCTCATGATGGATGAGGTTTACTCAACACCCTTCACTTATGCAGAGCCGTGTCGTTCTTTATTATCTCAGAGGCAAATGTGCAAGTCCTCTGAGAACAGGCTTTATATGAATTGCCTTTCTTCGTTTGTACATGGATATAAATATCTAATGTAAAACCTTTCTGATCGTATCGCATGCAAGAGGTAAGATGTGTCTGTGCATCGCCCCTTTAATAAAATAATGTGTAATGCACAAATAATCTGCATTATTTTTCGAATAATTCAACGGACCGGAGTCAATTATTCCTCTCTTACTAAAGTTACCACACCTTAAGACATTTTTTCAGATGATGTATTTCAAGACATTTGTCAGGTTTTTGTCCTTAAAATGCTCTTAGGAATAATTTCTTATGCATCTCATCTCAAGCCTCCGTTGCTAATTCCATAATGTCATTTTAGAGCTATATAGAGGCTTGAGCCACTGATAATGCACTCTAATGCAGTTATTAGAAAGAGAGAGAGCTCAGTTGTAGATGTGTGGAGCTTGTGTTAATAGAGTGCTGCAGGGATGACATCAAAACCCGGAAGACTAATTCACCATGGGTTCCCTCGAGATTTTCATATTGGGGTTTATAATGTTTTTTTTTTTTTCAATTTATGAGTAAAATAAGGTCTGTGGTAAACATAACTTAACGATACTTTAACGTTTTGCTCTACAGTGTAAATTACACACACCTATAACGGAAAACACACATTTTTGAAGATATGATTAATTTAAAAAAAATACAAAATAAGCATTTTTCTACACAATAATTTTTGGGGTGGGAGTGTGTGCAGTTTATGTTGTAGAACAAAACATTCAAGTATTATCAAGTTATGTTTAACACAGACTTTATTTTACTCATGAATTGAAAAACTCCATTATAAAACCACATTATAATGTTCAGCAAAATAAGAAGCTTTGTTTATCTTGTATTATCAAATCTAGTGAAAAAGTGACGTTCATCGGTTAAATATGTATAAAGGGTAAGCATAATAAGCAAGGCTTCTGCCTACACCTTTTTGGGAAGTTATGTTCATTTCTTTTATTTATTGTGAAAAGTTGTCTGTAAGGACTGAAATAAATAGAATTGATTCATTGATTGAAGCTTTTGGGGTAGTGCATTAATACATGTTTTTTTTTTTTTAAACAATACATCTGTTCTTATTTTATTTGAAATGTCAATCCTTTATGTATTTCCCATTGATTGAACTTGGCACAGCTTAGGAGTCCAATTTCTATGTTATAGAGACTTTATTGTCTTGTTTGTTTTACCGCTCTTGGCTCAAAGGGCAGCTGAAGTCAAAGAAGCACAGTTCAATAGTTTAAGGAAAATGAGTGGTTGACCTTTTACGGTGTAAAAAAAAAATGGAAATTTGAAGTCTTCAGGATAGGAGTTGTCTAAAATTGCACATAGAAAGGGCAGCGAGGTCCAGTTTCTTGGTGAAATATTGATGGGGAGCAGACGGTATGTAAATTCTCAATCTCGGGCCGTCCCAGGGGTTTAGCTCTCTGCCAGCCTGTACGGAAAAACAGACGGATGAAAAGAGCCGATTTACATAACCACCAAGCAAACAGAACCATTACTCATAATTGTGCCGTTGATTTGGATGATATAGAAAGGAACTTAATGCCCCTCTCAAAATAAACCCAAATTACACAGTACGATATTACATTGGCTCCCTCGTCACCATTTCCAGAAGTTCAACTTGAATTTCATTTCCTTACTGGAGTTAATTCAATCAGAGGAGATACTGTAGTGACCTCACATGTCCTCTAGAGGGAGAGCCAGACCTCTGAAGAGACTATTCATATTCAACGCTAGCTTAAAATGTTTCTTGCTGTCTTTTAGGTGTATAAAGTTGGCTTAGACAGCTTTGACACCTATGACCAGCATTATGGAAGAGGTCTCGTGAAGGACACGATCACGGAAGGTAAGATCGACCACAGGGTCAAAGCATCATGCTATTTACACCATAACACTGTTACTCAAAACAGACCGTGTTTCTGGTGCGTTTATCTATGATGAATAAGGAAAACGAGCTTAATTTACTTTTTAAGACCCCTTGAAATGCTTTGACAAGCACAGTGTTCTTTCCTGGATTGAAATTTTGTCTTGTAAAATGCAACTGGGTTGGGACGTATCAAAGCTTTTCTCTTTTTTTAATAACTAGACGTCTACTTTGTGAACCAACTTGTTATTGTTAGTCACAGGCAGCTAGTATTAGCCATTGTTGCCCAGTAGATTAAAATGTTTAATAGAAGAAGTGAAATAAAGAAAGTAAAGAAGTATTTCTGTGGCTCAAACAGGTAAAGGATGTTTCTCAGGAAATGCATTGTACATAATAAAATTTGCAGATTTAGTGCAATATAAGTCGCTTGGAAAAAAAATGTGTGCAAATGCATAAATGTAAAATACAGTAAAAAAAAACAAAAAAAATCTAGTTAAAAAATAAGAGGCATGAACACAAGGAATAATTATATGGTAAAAAGTTTTGAATAATTAATACATTTTTCACATCTCTTCCACTCACCAAGGCTGCATTTATTTGATCTACAAAAATACAGTAAAATAATATTATTAAAATTTAAAAAAAAAAATCTCTTTGAAAATAGTTGTTGTTTAGTTGAAAATAATTTTTGATGTTGAAAATAGTTTTCTCTCTTTTTAAAAAATGTTTCATGTTGTTGTTTTTTTTCAAAATTTTTGGGTTAAGTAGAATTTAAAGTAATAATAATAACATTAAATTCAATCAAATTAATTGATCAAAAAGCAACAACAAAAGACATTTAATGTTACAAAAAAAATTATATTTCGAATAAATGAAATGCATAAATGTAAAATACAGTAAAAAAAAACAAAAAAAATCTAGTTAAAAAATAAGAGGCATGAACACAAGGAATAATTATATGGTAAAAAGTTTTGAATAATTAATACATTTTTCACATCTCTTCTACTCACCAAGGCTGCATTTATTTGATCTACAAAAATACAGTAAAATAATATTATTAAAATTAAAAAAAAAAAATCTCTTTGAAAATAGTTGTTGTTTAGTTGAAAATAATTTTTGATGTTGAAAATAGTTTTCTCTCTTTTTAAAAAATGTTTCATGTTGTTTTTTTTCAAAATTTTTGGGTTAAGTAGAATTTAAAGTAATAATAATAACATTAAATTCAATCAAATTAATTGATCAAAAAGCAACAACAAAAGACATTTAATGTTACAAAAAAAATTATATTTCGAATAAATGCTGTTCTTTAGCTGTTTATATTTATCAAGGAATTCTGAAAAAAAGTTTCACTTTTTTCCACAAAATTATTAAGCAGCAAACATTGAAAGTAATAAGGACCGTTACTAATAATTGATAAAAAATTACCATGCGACATTAAAGACTGAAGTAATGATGCTGAAAATTCAGCTTTGCATCATAGGAATAAATCGCATTTTTATATTCCAGTAGAAAACAGTTGTTTTTAATTACAACAATATTTGAATTAATCAAATAAATGTAGCTTTGGTAAGCAAAAGAGACTCCTTTCAATAACATAACATAAAATAAAAAAAAACTTTTTTACCGGTTGTGCATTTACGTATGTTTATATGTGTATTTTTTAGTGCTGTCAAACGATTAATCGCGATTAATCGCATCTAAAATAACAGTTTTTGTTTACATAATATATGTGTGTGTACTGTGTATATTTATTATGTTTATATAAATACACACACACATGCATGTATACCTTTAAGAAAAATGTTACATTTGTATATTAAATATATTTATATATAAAATAAATATAAATATATGCATGTAAATACATGTAAATATTTTCAAAATATATACTGTATGTGTGTGTAT
>NW_015647124.1:107447-135106 GCF_001515625.1 Sinocyclocheilus rhinocerous
GTGTGTACTGTGTATATTTATTATGTTTATATAAATACACACACACATGCATGTATACCTTTAAGAAAATTTTTACATTTGTATATTAAATATATTTATATATAAAATAAATATAAATATATGCATGTAAATAAATGTAAATATTTTCAAAATATATACTGTATGTGTGTGTATTTATATGTACATAATAAATATAAACAGTACACACACATATTACATAAACAAAAACTTTTTTGGATGCGATTAATCGCGATTAATCACTTGACAGCACTAGTATGTTTATATGCACCAGTATAACAGTGCATAGTAATGAGCAGTAGTATTAATTTGCATACATTTTTGCTAGAAGTTGTGATGCCACATGAGGACGTGAACACATAGGTGTGATGATGCAAAGAAATAGTTGAATTTGAACAGGTTTTTTTTTTTTATTACATTTTGTCCATTGCAAATTTGTGTAAAGGCATATTTTCATTGGTATGTCAACTGGGCCAGATACATGGCCTGCATATAAGATTGAAATAGTTTCAGATTGACTGTCACAGTATAAATCATTCGACATCTTCTGTGCTTGTTTCCTGACTGATCTTAATTCAGTTACGAACAACATCCTCATTGTACTGCAGGTTTATCGAAGTTCTTCTACAACGGCGACATTCTTCGCAAAGACGCCATCACTGCCAGCATTCTCAAAGTCCAGAAGATCCTTCAGTGGTTTGAGGGCCAGAGTCGGTTCAACTTTTATGCAAGCTCTCTGCTCTTCGTCTACGAGGGCATCTGTGCGCCCAGTCTTGTCTCTCAGAGCCTTCGGGATAGCCAGATCGCACCCGAGGCCTGTGAGCAGAACAACAACATCAATCAGAGCATGATGCAAAGAAATAGTTGAATTTGAACAGGTTTTTTTTTATTTTTTTTTATTACATTTTGTCCATTGCAAATTTGTGTAAAGGCATATTTTCATTGGTATGCCAACTGGGCCAGATACATGGCCTGCATATAAGATTGAAATAGTTTCAGATTGACTGTCACAGTATAAATCATTCGACATCTTCTGTGCTTGTTTCCTGACTGATCTTAATTCAGTTACGAACAACATCCTCATTGTACTGCAGGTTTATCGAAGTTCTTCTACAACGGCGACATTCTTCGCAAAGACGCCATCACTGCCAGCATTCTCAAAGTCCAGAAGATCCTTCAGTGGTTTGAGGGCCAGAGTCGGTTCAACTTTTATGCAAGCTCTCTGCTCTTCGTCTACGAGGGCATCTGTGCGCCCAGTCTTGTCTCTCAGAGCCTTCGGGATAGCCAGATCGCACCCGAGGCCTGTGAGCAGAACAACAACATCAATCAGAGCCTCTCTACGATATACTCCCTGCACAAGAAAAGCTGCGTCCGGAGCCACTACCAAGCCAAACAGGACAACGGCGTTTGGAGCTGCTCACAGCAGCCCAACGGCAACCGCGGCTTGGCAAGACTGGAAGAGGACAGGAAGGAGAGCAAGAGCGAAGCGGGACAGGAAACGGTCAGTGACGTGGAGGTAAAGATGATTGACTTTGCACATGTCTTCCCTAGTGACGTCCCCGACCAGGGTTACATCTATGGCCTGAAGAACCTACTGAAGGTCCTGCATCAGATTCTGGAGGAGTGATGGAGCGGTTCTTGAAGGTATGAATTTTGTAGCGACTTTCATGTCCGCCTACCCGTCTTTCTCTAATTTGCACTACCTACACCATCAGTGAAGTAACATGTTTGTAATCCTTCGTATTAGACTTCGTATGTGCTTTAGTCTTTTAACAGCTTTATATAGTTTGTTATGATATCTTACTCAGGTAAATGAATCTATAATGCTCGTATATTTATCCAGACAAAAGAAGAAACACTCTCATCATATTATGCCTCAGATATTGCATATTAGTTCCTGTTTCCAGAGCCATTGCAGGATTTTTTTTCTTTTTATTATTTAATTTTAAAAAAAATCAATGTTATTGAAAATAGGAATTTGATGAGTGAAGATATAGGAAAATATATTTGACGTTTCTTTTGCATATGCTGCCAGTATGACCCTGCCTGTTTCAGACCTGTTGAATTGTGAATTTTATCTCAATTTTTTAAATGTGATTTGAAAAGAATTAAACCTTTGTGTGTTCATGTTCTGTGATTACTGATGCAATATGACTGAAACGACAATGAAAGTAATGAAGTTGAGATCATGTATTTTTTTCATTGTACAGCCCCCGTGGTGTGTCTACACCAAATGCCAAAGTTTCCATAAATTAAGTGAACTTAAATTGTTATTTTAATAATACAGACTTTCTTGGGAATACTAACCAATTTACTTGGGTGTCCAGGTATTTCATCAAGTTGTTTGTACACATTTATTTAGTGACTGCATAGGACATGATAGGAACAAGAATACCCTCAAAATTATAAACAAACATTTTAATCTCAGAAATGGATTTTTCTTTCGTTTTCTTATTATTATTTTAGCATATGTGATTCGTCAGTAACCATTTAACTTGTGTTTTTTGCATTTGCAGTTTACATGTTTATTAGCAGCAGAGACTGTTTTTATTATTTTTTTTAACCAAGGCCTATTCAGGGTTCCCACAGTCATAAAAAAAAAACTTGCAAATATTAGAGAATTTCAAAACTAAAAAAAAAACCATTTTACTTTTTTTTTTTTTTTTTTTTTTTTTTTTTTTTTTTTTTTTTTTTTTTTTTCCCAATTACACACTTCTTCTGATTGGCCAATCACTGCATTCTGCTGTCAAATGTTTCTGAATAATGACTGTTGTCTGGGCCGTTGTTGTATAACTGACCGTTCATTCTGTAAATCATTCTGAAATGCAACCAACTGACAAAACAAATCACAAAATAACCCCTTCAGATCGAAGACCCCTTTGCTATATGCTGGGTCGCACTGATCATCCTGTTAGGTCTTATTTTGTGACAGTGACAAGTTGACCATACATATACACATGCAGCTGTCTCTTGATATCAGTGTAAATCATTTAAAAGTTATAATACATACTTCTGTGCAGCAAAAACCAACACAGTTTCAAATACACTACACTACAAAACCCTCCTTACTTGGCATCATGGGATGTTCATGACAGTTTTCAGTAGCCTACAGTCCTAAACAAGCTGCAGCCTCACGTTAAACAATGCACTGCCGACAACACATTGATATTTAGCCCTTAACATCTGAAAGATGATGACAAAAGGTAATAGCATACAGCATCACTGGGCAGCAACAACATAAGAGATTTTCTTCATCCCATGCAAATGCAAGGCTGCTGCCCCTTTAAGAAAGCAGCTAAGATGGTGTCTCTCCAGCGAGCTGCATTCGGCGCGCTTCCTTCCTGCCTTCGCCGCTTTAAACCAGCACTGCAGATATGCGACGGCTCTGACAGATGTGCCACACACCGACTTTGTCACAAGTTGCACAAGTATTTCAAATGCACCAGCGTTATCGTTAGGAGGCTTTCGGATAAGCACGGGCTCAGAGCCGCATGCACAGGAGTGAAGTAATCACCCAGCAGCTCAGATATTATCGGCTCATTACGGTTAACGGCCAGCAAACCGAAACCGGGTGACTGCTCATAGATGAGGAACTGAGGCGGAGTCCTGCAGAATGGAAATCGGACAGCGACAGCCGTCAAAAGCAACCGGCTGCGTTTTTACTTTTTTTTTTTTTTTTATTATTATTTTTTATTTTATTTATTTATTTTTATGCTCAGAAAATTTAATTGGCTAGAAATAGCTCATTTTGAGTGCTGTCTTATAAAACATAAGCATATAAAAAAATATGTCCTTCAATATTGGCCTTTACTGAAAAAGTCAGAAAAAGCATGGAAAATCTTTTGTGTGGGAGCCCCGTCTATTGCATCCTTTTTCAAATCTCAGGCATAGCATTTTAATAAATTGGTCTTATGCTTGCATGTATAACAATCATTAATTTACATCTCAATATGTTTAGCTGAACTCATCAGGAAATAGTGTCCTTTTTTTTAATTTCACATGGATCTCTTTTGTTTGTAATTTGTGCGTTATGTTTTATTAGCTTGGTTGTGACTGATGTCAAAAGACCACAGCTAGTATAATGCGGCAAGTGTACGAAAAACAATTTCATATTCTTGTTCACATGCACCTTTAAA
Source organism: Sinocyclocheilus rhinocerous (assembly GCF_001515625.1). NCBI lineage: Eukaryota > Metazoa > Chordata > Actinopteri > Cypriniformes > Cyprinidae > Sinocyclocheilus > Sinocyclocheilus rhinocerous. The sequence goes on from NW_015647124.1 coordinate 111,602, forward strand.
GTGGCACAACATGGGGACTGTTTGTACCAATAAAGATAAAAAGTGCATGAATAGCATAGCTCTGTGGAAATACGTGTCTTCGGGCAAAGTAAAAAATTGCCTTTGTGCCTATCAAATAAAAAATCGTCTTTTTGCAGCTCCTGGTGTAATAAAGGTTTTCAGTAGACCTCAAGAACTGCAGTGGTCTACTCAAGCTCTGGAATACTATAGTGCTCTCCATTATTATATGCTTTTGTTCACAAATAAATGAACTGATGTCATGTTTACATTCTACCTTTACGGTTATCTGGACAAAGACACATTGTTATATAGTCGTACATGCATAACTCAATAATTTATGTCCATTAATCATTTTAGCTTATTTATGCACTGAAATTATAAGTGGAAATACTATGTGTACATTTATTCTTTTTGTTAATTACTAAAAAATATCTGTCATTTCTTTTTCTGATTGTTTTATATAAAAAAGACAGAATTCTGCAAATGAAAACTACAACTCAAATGTTATCACAGTCAGATGGTTTCCAAATTAATAATGTATTGTAAATGTCAGCCATGGTTTCCTGGCTAGAATCAAAGCCCTGAACTGTTTTTATAATGATTTTTCATGAAAATCAAATAAACTAAAGTTGCTGTAATGGGCATTCGTCACGGAAAAGTGAACAAACTCAAAACCGATCAATGAACACTCTGGTTTAAGCAAATCTGATGCTTACTGACCTGTATAGTGTGTAGTATTTGGAGATATAATATCTGTTCAACCCTGACCTAATAATTCTCTAAACAAATTACCACTTTTGAATATAGATACATGAACTTGATAATTACTCTGTTGATATTGGGTGTATATTTGGCAAATTTTCATTAATAAAATCTACATTTAATACCAGGTTTTGTTGCTTGTGCTTATTTAATGGGATGTTCTATGCATTTAAACTTGGGAAATTCATAAGTCACACATAGTCGTAGGTTGATTTTCAACCTCTTGAAGGAATAGTTCAACCAAAAAGGAAAATTTACTCACCCCATGCCATCCAAGATGTTGAGTTTGTTGCAATATCTTCTTTAATCCACTCAACCCCAGTCCCTCAGTTAATATCTTGTGAAGCCAAAAGCTGCATGTTGTAAGAAACAAATCCAGCAAGGCGTTTTAACTTTAAACCATTGCTTTTGGGTAAAATGCCTGTCTATAATCCATAATAACGCTTCCTCCAGTGAAAAAGCCTATCCCGTTGTCATCTCGCATCAAAATCCACCAACATATTAATTTGGAACTGTTTACGTTGTTTGCTCTGTGCATATTTATCTCCTGAATCAGAAAAGACTATTTATAATGATTTTTCATGAAAATCAAATAAACTAAAGTTGTTGTAATGGGCATTCGTCACGGAAAAGTGAACAAACTCAAAACCGATCAATGAACACTCTGGTTTAAGCAAATCTGATGCTTACTGACCTGTATAGTGTGTAGTATTTGGAGATATAATGTCTGTTCAACCCTGACCTAATAGTTCTCTAAACAAATTACCACTTTTGAATATAGATACATGAACTTGATAATTACTCTGTTGATATTGGGTGTATATTTGGCAAATTTTCATTAATAAAATCTACATTTAATACCAGGTTTTGTTGCTTGTGCTTATTTAATGGGATGTTCTATGCATTTAAACTTGGGAAATTCATAAGTCACACATAGTCGTAGGTTGATTTTCAACCTCTTGAAGGAATAGTTCAACCAAAAAGGAAAATTTACTCACCCCATGCCATCCAAGATGTTGAGTTTGTTGCAATATCTTCTTTAATCCACTCAACCCCAGTCCCTCAGTTAATATCTTGTGAAGCCAAAAGCTGCATGTTGTAAGAAACAAATCCAGCAAGGCGTTTTAACTTTAAACCATTGCTTTTGGGTAAAATGCCTGTCTATAATCCATAATAACGCTTCCTCCAGTGAAAAAGCCTATCCCGTTGTCATCTCGCATCAAAATCCACCAACATATTAATTTGGAACTGTTTACGTTGTTTGCTCTGTGCATATTTATCTCCTGAATCAGAAAAGACTACTTTTTTTTTTTACTAGAGAAAACAATATTATGGATAGCAGACTCATATTTTTGTTTTGAACTTGATGATGGATTTGTTTCTTCCAAACACACAGCTTTTCACTTCACAAGACATTAATTGATGGACTGGATTCTGGATTATTGTGATGTTTTTATCAGCTGTTTGGACTCTCATTCTGACGGCACCCATTCACTGCAGAGGACCCATTGGTCAGCAAGAGATGAAATGCTAAATTTCTCCAAATCTGTTCTGATGAAGAAACAAACTCATCTACATCTCTGATGTCCTGAGGGTGAGTAAATTTTCATTTTTGGTTGAACTATTGCTTTAATATAACTGGAGACAGAAAACCACTGCACCATAGCATGTAATGTCATTATTAGTTAGTGGTGTTTGGCAAGGCAAATTTAATTTGTTATTTAAATAGAATCACTGTTCAATTAAGCCATTGTAATGTCTTGGTAATGAGCTCATCTTTATGGAGAAGGGTGACTGAAAGCGGTGAACTGGTCTAGAACTCATGATGTATCTACCATGCTGCAAGCATCAAATTGATCTGGGTGGGTGTAGGTGATGTGATGAATGCACAGACACACATACACACAGACTCATGGTTTTTTTTTAATGTCACATGTATGACAGACTAGTGCTGAACCGCTTGTCTCTTCTCGTCTGCACGTGGCCAGGTGGACCCGAGTGCCATGTAAATATTCATGAGTGGCTGATGTGAAGTTGAAAGTTATCGCACAGGGATCGAGATGTCTTTTGACACGTCATGTCATATTATGTCTTTGCAAGCCTACTACTGTACTGTGTATTTGCACTGAACTACCTCCACCTACCATTTTTAGAGCCTAATATCATTTCCTGTTTTGTTCACAACATAGTTTTAGGATATGAACAATAAAAAAAGGCTTTATTAATGCAAAACTTCATTAAAATTTAAGTGTGATGTATTTGTATTTAATTATCTGGAATGGTAATGCATTATAGGAACACTTGGATGTACTAAAATCTAAAATATCTAGGGTGGGTGTAGGTGATGTGATGAATGCACAGACACACATACACACAGACTTTTTTTTTTTAATGTCACATGTATGACAGACTAGTGCTGAACCGCTTGTCTCTTCTCGTCTGCACGTGGCCAGGTGGACCCGAGTGCCATGTAAATATTCATGAGTGGCTGATGTGAAGTTGAAAGTTATCGCACAGGGATCGAGATGTCTTTTGACACGTCATGTCATATTATGTCTTTGCAAGCCTACTACTGTACTGTGTATTTGCACTGAACTACCTCCACCTACCATTTTTAGAGCCTAATATCATTTCCTGTTTTGTTCACAACATAGTTTTAGGATATGAACAATAAAAAAAGGCTTTATTAATGCAAAACTTCATTAAAATTTAAGTGTGATGTATTTGTATTTAATTATCTGGAATGGTAATGCATTATAGGAACACTTGGATGTACTAAAATCTAAAATATCTAAAACTAATACTGAAATGTAAATAAAAACTATATAGACAAAAAAACGAATAAAAATGACAATTACGAGCGAAAACAAAAAATATAAAAAAAAAAAAAATTCTAAATATTAATGAAAACCATAATAGTATGCCAATGACATTAAAATAACACGGTTTGTAAGGGACACACACTCTTGAAACCTAATAGCCTAATTGCCATGACTGTTTATTGACAACAACTGACAATAATTTCTAGTGCAAGTAAGTTTCTGACATGAAATCTATGATGTCTTTTTTAGAATTTTCACAAACCTGTGATAAAATCTCCAACTCCAACACCGAACTCACTGTCAAGACGGCAAAGTTTTTTTCTTATTATTTATTGTTAATATTTCCCTCCATAGGGAATCTATTTACATGCGTTTAGAAATCAGCGTCTCTTGGGATTTTGGTCTCATTTTTCAGCAGGATGCTCCGAAGCAATGAATCCGGTTCGATCCGGGTATCCACGCACACTAGCGCATGCTACGAACATAACAATTCTTCCTTCTAAAGCCGACCGGTCGTAAAGGTAAAGTTTCCCCTTTTTCAGGTAAGTGTCTCTTCGTGAAAATGTTTATAATTGCATTTGCGCATAGTGGGTTTGTTAGTTTTCTTTTCGATATGTGTTTATACAATATCGTGCCCAATTCTGTTCCTGAACATTTACCTTCCTGCCTTTAAAGTTCAGCTCCAGTCCTGATCAAACACAACTGAACCAACTAATCAAGATCTTCAGGAGCTCTTAATAATTACAGACAGGTGTGTTTGATCAGGGCTGGAACTGAACTCTTCAGGTAGGTAGATGTCCGGGAAAAGTATTGGGCACCTCTGCTCTAAGGTTACTGTGTTTCAAGTAAGAATGTATATTCTGTGTTTGGAGTTGCAATTACACAACATGGTTGTCAGCAACCTCAGGTTGCAATTACACAACGCAGATGTCAACGATCTTGGTCAGTTAGTTACGTTTTACATTAAGCATTATTATTGGAAGGTTGGCATGTCATGACTTTTGCAGACTTTGTACTTTTTTTTATGCATTTGGAGTTGTGTCTTCGGTCGGATAATTGTTTACACAACGCGGTGGTCTCAGTCAGATGGTACTTTAAGATAAACCTTTCCAAGCGTGTGCCTCATCGTTCATTCGTTTGTGAAGCCATGATGCATCGACCTTCCTATAGTACTGTTTATGCATAGACTGCATAGTTTGGCCAATATTGTGACGATTGCGCAGAGTCGGCGGTCCAGGACGTGCTCGAATATCTTCACCGTGTGGCACAGCAGATAGATTGGCAGGTATTTTTGGAGCAGCCGTGACATTGCCCGTCTTCTTCCATATCAGCACCGTGATGCTGTCAGCCAAGTCCTACATGGCCTACCAGAGTTCACAATCTTATAGAAGAGCATCACAAGCATCTCTGCCTCTTGCATTCCCATAAGTTTCCACATATTGGCATGGAGATCTTCTGGTCCAGTTGCTTTGCCCATCTTCATTTTGCTGATTGCAACCATAACTTCAGCTGCCGTGATTTGCGGGACCGGACGTAGATGCGCCACTGCACTTGGTATCGGTGGATGCTGGCGTTCTTCATTGCAAATGGTATTCATCATTGCAAACACAGGCGAAGTGCTCCTTCCACTGGTGAAGGATGTCCGGCGGATTTTTCAAGAGATGCCCATTTATGTCTCTGACATGTTTGTCATGCCTGATATTTAATGCATTGATGGCAGTGCAACCCGAATGCGGTGCGTAAGCGGAAAGGACTCAAAGGACGTTATTGCCCGTCTCAATCTTGACCGACATCAGGTGGGCAAGGATGTGCTCCACAGACGTTGTGTTATCGCGGTACTTCTGGCTCACAGCCACCACCACACGGTTCCTCGTTGTTGATGTACCGTTGTAGATGAGCTTGAAACAAGTCCCCGGTTTTCTCAAATTTGCCGCCTTTCCACTTGGTCTATTGGATGCAGAGGAAGTCCACCTTTCTGCTTTTCAGGCCGTCAGCCAATTCTCTGCCTCTTTCAGTCTTCGTTTCAATGTTGGGTTTGGCTCAAAGTCATAGCCATTGGACTCACTTCTTTACCCTGTCCTATCCATGGTAAGGGAGCTCTCATCCACTTGTCGCATCGCGCTTCTCAATCTAAATTTTGGGCTGCTTGTATTGAGATGCAACATAGAATACCACCAACCGGCTTATCGCTCCATCTGATGTCGTGGTGCCTTCATTGTTCACCAAGGTCTAGGAGGAACTTGCCCAGCCGGTATCATGTGGAGGTGATGATAGGACTTTACTGGCCATCAACAGTCAATAGAGTGGTGCAGGTATGACGTCAGAACCCGGAAGACTAATTCACCACTGGTTCCTTTGAGATTCTTCTATGGGGTTTTATAATGGAGTTTTTCAATTTCTGAGTCAAATAAAACCTGTGGTAAACATAACTTGATAATACTTTGATATTTTGTTCTAAAACTGCACACACTGACATCCCAAACTGTCTTATCTAGTTACTTATTAGAAACATATGTTTTCAAAAAATAAACATAACTGCTTCGCGTTTTCGGTATGGATGTGTGCAGTTTATGTTGTAGAACAAAACGTCAAATTACCATCAAGTTATATTTACCATAGACCTTATTTTATTCATAAACTGAAATACCCCATAGGAAAATCTCGAAGGAACCAGTGGCAAATTAGTCTTCTGGATTCTGACGTCATAGCTGCACCACTCTAGTAAAATAAATAAATAAATTTAAAACATGCAAATGCTCTTGTGTAATTCAATTTATTCTTTTTTTTTTTTTCTTGTTCTCTTAATGTAAATTTGGTTATGCTTCTGTAAATCATACTTTGGTTGAATGAATTAGGTTGTGAATACATGAATTGCTGTTTGTAGTAAATATAAATTAACTTACACATTTGTTTTGTATTTTGTAAATACCTCCATTTAGAAACTATTATAACTTATTTATAAAAATGTAGTTTCCTTCTATTTTACTTAAGTAGGCATATCTTAAGTGTATTCATTAGCAATATTATGTGTACAGACCAACGTTTTTGTTTCATTCTGTATTTCTTTAGTATTAATATTATTTTTTTTTAAATCTTACTCTAATCGTGTCACGCCCATGGACTGTTTTGTCTGTTTTTTCCCCCCACGTGTTCCATGTTCCCCCCTGTGACCTAGTTTCTCCCTCATGTTGATTATGTTCATTGATGTCAGGTGTTCCTCGTTTTGTACTAGAGTATATTAGCCCTGTGTTTCCTGAGTCCTGCGTCCTGTCTTAAACGTCTTTCCCCGGTGTTCCTTGTTGTTTTGCTTATTAAAGACTGCTCGTTGCAAATGCTCCTACGTCTCCTCGTTCCTACACAGTAGGCACCCCGTGACAAATCGCAGACAGATTTTTAAATTTATTTTTTGTCATTTGTCATCCAGTACATCCAGACAAGAGTCAACAAGTTGCATGTGTTTTAAATGTTTAATTTTATTTTACAGTCGAGTAATTACAATATCTTGCATGTAGACCAAAGCAATGGTTAGAATTTTTTTTGACATTTTTTGTGCTGTTTTAGGTTTAAAATGTTTTACTGATTAAATGTTTCTAAAAATCCAATAAATAACATTTAATACATTTTAAATACAGATACTTTGGTGAAGATAGCCTTTTTAACTTTAGATAGTATTTTATATATTTTTTTAAAGTATTTTTTTTTATGCCCAGCTATAACCATAACAATTTTTTTCCCCCTGGGAGTTAACAGTTAAAATATTTGGCAGATTTTTGTACGGAAATTGACTTTCCAAAACAAAATCTACCCTGGGAAATATTTATCTGGAGTAAAAAGCATGAGCTCTCTCTCTCTCTGAAAGCAAAACCAGGACTGTAATGATCAGAAATATCATAATGTCCTCTTGGTGGAGCCAAAAACCTTCACAACGTGAATAAGCACAATATATTTCGAGGCATCCAAATGCTGTATACAGTCTTAATGAACAGTGTGGCAAGTAAATGTAGCCTCACATTCACCAGAAGAATGAATATTTCAGAAGTAGATTTGTCTCTTGGAAAACATAATGAGCAATGAAGAGAATTCATCCTTCCGTGGGGTCCTGTCCAGGCGTGAATGAGGTATGAGGAATGGGAACTCAGAGGGAGTTGTTGGAACTTCTCTTAATAATCGAGCTTCATAATTTACTCACTGTGCCCCTGGGGCTAAAAGAGTGACGTCTTACAAATACGGCTGCCAGTAAACTGACAGCTCCGATGTAATGATTCTGGGTGATTGAATTTTGGGATCCAAAACTGTGGAGCCCGTCTGGCGCATCTCTCGCAAGGGAAGGTGTGCAGGCTATTCAGACCGCACTTGAATATGGAGTGACTATGTTGCAATGACATTTCTCAAAAGCATCTCATGCTCTCCGACTCTAAGAGTAGGAAAGATGCATAATTATATTCCTTTTTATAAATTATTCATCAATGCAAACCACCAGTTTTTTTTATTATTGCTCAGAAACTTACTCTTTCAGAGCTCAAGAGACATTACTGAGTTCTCATTTGTTTCATTTACAAATATACATAAGTCCTGACATTTATGTGGATACAAGCTCAAATCATTTGCTTTTGGAAGAATTTGTTGAGAAATATTTGAGTTCAAAATGAAATCTCTTATGATTGCAGACTTTGAAATCCGAGCACAGTTTGAGACATTGTTGAGATCCCTTCTGAAACAAAAGGAGACACTTGAGACTACTGTTATTTATTTATATTTTTCCAGATGAGAATCAGAAAGGTAAACTAGAAGAGTTCATCAGAAGTCTCCAGTGAGATGTTCGACCTCATTTCGGCTTTTTCTTTCCCCTGGGCAGTGCCAGTATAAGGGTTGTTGTAAACTGAGCAACTGAATGTTCAATTGCACTTGTATTTCCGTTGTGACTAGGAGCCTTAACAGAGCCATAAATAATGCAAGCTTGCACGTTCAGAGTATTTAGATGGCCTTCAAGGCAGTAAGCACACTGCTTCCCTGGTGGTTATCAGAAAAAGCCTTGCAGGCTTCAGAGATGTTGTCTACTATGTTTAGTAAATAAAACAGACGTTTCCTGAATTTTAACTGCCAACTCTCCCAGAAGATAATGTGGAAAAGTATTCCCTCAAGATAAGCTGATAAGTAAAGTTTGGACATAGTGTTCAAAGTCACTATGCATTTTTATACAATAATAATTGAGGACATTTTTAAGCGTATATTAATGATATTTCCCAAGAGAAATCTGAGGGATAATTAAGTAGGCTGTTTGGTTCAGAACCACCGCAATGACTAAAACTCTTGAGTAATGCAGAGGATGCTTATTTTGTGTTGGTGCATTGTAGCAGAAACAACAGGCTTGCCAAACGTCATGTCACCACACAAACATCCCCACAATTAAAAAAAAAAAAATTTAACTACCCATTGTTGCGGTTCTCTTTCGTTGACTGATATGTCTATACCAGTGGTCATGAATTGTGTTACTAAAGTTTGGACAGCATGCTTGAGTCATGCTTTTAGTATACACACTGGGGGAAAAAATGGTAAAAAATGGCTAAATGACCTGGTTTTATTAAAGTAAAAATATCCACATCACTGAACCAACCTGTAGACATCAAGTTATACCAACAAAACTCAATTGTATGGGTGAAATCAGGTAGAAATATCTTTTTAAGGTAACAATTGTATGGTTTCCACGGCAGCATTCATATATGTGGGCTTGCTGATAATGGCAACAAGCCTTAAGAAGTCTCAACATTCTGGGTTTTTATTATAAAGCTAATTTCCCAGAGGTAACTTAATATTGTTGAATAATTGCATGACATTTTAATAAAATTGTGTCTTAAATGTATAGTACATCTGCTAAATAAGGCAATTAAGCACTCAGTAAAGCAACTCCTACTTGAGCAAGACCCCAAAAACGGAAAACTCTGTGTCCAAATTTAGCACAGTAACCACTTATAAAACTGATTTTCCTCATTATTGAATCATATTTCTGTAGAGACCAGCACAGCATTGGCTCTGACTCCATCTGTGCTCCCCAAGGCTTTTGCTCCATGACTCAACCCTTGCCACAATCACCTCCCTCATCAAATATGGATGAGGAAAACAAGGCAGTGGTAAGTCTGCAGCTCAAAATCTCCTCACATGGTGAGTCTTTGAGAAGAAGTTTTGCCGGAGAGATATTAGACAGCAACAAACGCACTGCACAAATTGAACGTCAGTGTTTGTTTGATGTATACAGTATGTGCTTGACTTTGGAATGTGTCATTAAAATTTGCAAAATATGAACAAAAGTTCAGACATCAGTCACAAAAAATAAGATGGAGCATCAAAACAGTGTTTAAACCTTATAGCTCTTATCTGGCCAAGGGAGTAAAAAAAGGTTATCAAGGCCAAAAGTGTTAGATAAAATGCTCTTATTTAATTTGAAATTTAGTCAATCTCTTTCCAGAGGGATGCCAAACTCAAATACAAACAAACAAACCAAAAAATTGTTATGTCATGAAACTCGGCTGCAGAGTATTGATCTTAAACTCGAACTGTTGGTGAGTAAGCCCATCCAACATGGTTCTGTTCCTGGATGTAGACAAACTGCACTTCCAATACCCTTCCAAAACATCAAACTATTAGAAATGCAAGGTTGAAATGTATGCTTAATGACGTGCATGAGCCACTGAATGAGATTATTTTCATTTCTTCATTTCATTTCACAACCGACTCTTTTCTTAATTATTCTCAACATGCTGCTGATTTTTCTAAATATTCTTGTATTGAAAGCTACTGCAGTGCCAAGTATTTTTTCTATGGAGGCAATAGTTGTGGTTGCATTGGTTTTAATCTGACTGACTAAAACATATTCAGCTCTATTACAGCGCTGGACACCTCAAGCATCAAAACACACATTATATAAGCTGTGCAATGAAGTTTCCCAATCACATCAGTGGCCATTTATTTTCTGAAAGACGTAATGTTCTATTGAAATGCAGTGTTTATGACAGAGAGTGAAAACGAGAATGCAAGCATTACAATTTTTACAAATTTTTGAACTTTTTTTGATCCAAAACTGCTAACTTCATAAGTCGAGTATGGGCAAAGCCACTTAAAAGGGAAGTCAGTTCGCATTGCGGACATCTTGGAGCTATCTGTGTATGTAATAGTTGTAGAGAAATAGGCAATGAGGGAAAAAAAACTAAGGGGCCATTTACACAACACCATTTTTAGCTAAAAACGGAAATCTTTTTATACATTTTGGCAATTCATTATTTACACAACAACGGCATTTTGGGAGCCTGAAAACACAAACTTTTGAAAACAGGTTTTAAAATGCATGTTTTTCGAAACAATGCCATTATCGTCTCTGTGTAAACTATAAAAATGTGAATTTGTGAAAACAGTGACGTCATGTGCAGTCTATAGGCATGCACAAGTTTCTTTACAAAATGACATCGCCAGCTACTGGCCGGGCATGCATAATACAGCATTTTTATATGTTTCACAGATCCATGTGAACGGGGATTGTTTGGCAATGTTGTTGTCTACACAAAGCTTTTCAAAAATGCAAATGAAAACCTTTCCTGTTCTGTAGTACATCATTGTCATGTAAATGTACCCTTAATTATATTTAATACAACATTTCAATAACATATTTCAGATTAGCAGATTAGTATTTTCCAGTTTGTTCCACTTAATGCACACAATCCAAAGACATGCAGGTTAGGTGAATTGGTTGGATGTGTATGTGTGCGTGTTAGTTAGTTAATGTGTGTTTATGCTTTGTAAAGCACCTAGAGCACTGAAAGCACTATAAATAGTAAACTTTGTATTGCACATAATTGTAATGACATTTCTCATTTCTCACAAGTGCTATTCATTTCTTTACGTGTAAAAGTTTTAATTAGCAAAACTGCACATTTAAATCCTTGAAACCTACGCACATCCTGGACAGTAACTAATAAAGATAACTATAACGATAACTATATTACCATCCACACCAACACACGATAACATTGTTTATTATAAAACTTAAAAGTTGACTGGATTCTGATTGGCTGTCAATGTTTTTATCAAGTGGTTTTGTTATCGCTATAGCTGTGGTGTGAACTTGCCTATTCTCATAAAATTAGAATTGGTTATTACAACCTTATAGTTATCATCCTTGGTGTGAACAGGCCTTTGCAATAGCAGCTGCTATATTGAGAATTATTATATCTCCTACTCAACTGAGTCACCTTAATATCTTATGCATGCCAATCCAACATTTTCGTCTGTGTTCACTTAAAACATTTGCTTGAACAAGGGTTTTAATTTCCTACAAAAAAAACAAAATCCTACTTGCGTCACTAAGAGGAAGTCCAAAGCTGTTTTCCATAAATTTGACTGCAACCCACTAGTGCTTCATCATCATGGGATGCTTTTGAAAGGAGGCTGTTCACGACCGACTTGAGACAGCCAGTTGTGATCCTAAAAATGCCTGAATCTTGGTTATCACCAGTGGAATTGGGCTTCCCGAGAAGTCCATAAATAATGTGTCTTTTATTCCACCTGAAGATGACCTAGTGATGTGATGAAGAAATATATCAAAATAACATTTACTTTCACTTGTAATAATGCACCACGCTATGCCAGGTTTAAATGGCCTTCATTTCTTGGTTATCACCAGTGGAATTGGGCTTCCCGAGAAGTCCATAAATAATGTGTCTTTTATTCCACCTGAAGATGACCTAGTGATGTGATATGATGAAGAAATATATCAAAATAACATTTACTTTCACTTGTAATAATGCACCACGCTATGCCAGGTTTAAATGGCCTTCATTTTGGAAAGGAAAAGCTCTATAAGACCACTGTATTTCTCACATGTCCCTGTCTGTCTCTGTCAGCGAGGGTGACAGACCAGTCAATGACCAGGTCTTACCTCGCTGTTGAGGTGATTTTTCACCAGGAACGCTGCTAGCAATGAAGAGTTCTAATTCAGTCTGGGATTTCATAGCAACTTCAAATGCATTGAGTCCTGTCAGAGTAGCCATCCTTTTGGGACGTCCAAGCAAGCGCTATACTGTATAATACGACAGAGTGCTGTGTTCCGATTTCCCCATGGTTCGTAATGTCTGAAGCTATCCTGAGAGAGATTTCTGTGTGCACATATCTGGAAAATGTGCTGCAGTCTCTAGAAAGATTACAGAGGGGTTTAATTTGCGGATGCTTGACAAAGTCAGAGTTTGTCATAAAGTGGCACTTTATTCAAATGCCATAAATTCAATCATTGAACTTCAGTGATTGGCTCCATAGAGGGCTTGTGAATTAAATATACATTAAACAGCATGCGTTAACACAATTTTCTTAGCTGCATGGCCTCATTGTGAGTTTTTTTCATCAGTCTAATTCATTTTTTTTTTCTTTTTCATCCCAATGCATTCAGACACTCGTCTTTTCATATGCAGGAAGATTTGATTTTCTTTGAGTGGAAAAAAGAAGCGTGACATTTTCAAATAAATTGCATTTAAAATTTCCATAGATGAACTGAACGTCATTGTATGCCGATCAAGAATCAATAAGCCATTTTTATGTGTGCCACTCTCTCTTGCAATCTATTTTCATCTCAACTGCTGGAGATTGTCTGTAAAGTTCAAGGCCCGATCTTGAGTATCGCTGCTCCACAAGACAAACACTGAGAGTGACGCTCACTGCACTGCCGATTGGCCCTGTCGCCTAAAGAGGTTTTTGTTGCAATGCTAGCAGACTGAAATAAAAAACTGGATCTGAGGTATATTAAAACCAATAAATTCAGTGACCTTGCAGGTTCTACTATATGGAATCCCGGTTGGAAATCCTATTTTTATCGATGAACTTGGTGATGTGGTGAAGTTTCTGACCCGCTTTAATAATGAATGATGACTCAAACTACAAATCAGGCCCCAACAGGCTTCAGTTGGCAGCACAATTGAGACCAATTAGCGCAAACCTCAAAGGAGTTTGAAAAACTAGTGAATTTACAGCTAGTCTGCCCTGCTTTAATTCACAAGGGTGAACAGAAAATTGTGCAACAAGCATTTTAATCAATGTGCGAAATATAGCAAAGAAACATTCATGTCTAAAGTTATAAGGCTTTTACGGAGCCCCGCACATGACATGCAAGAAAAAATAAATTGTGCACACAATTTACTATTTCGTTCCCTCGATGTACTAAAATGTGCACATCACGATTACTATTTCATTCCCTCGATTTGCTAATTCGTTCTCTCGATTTATAAATCGTGCGCACAATTTACTAATTCGTTCTCTCGATTTATAAATTGTGCGCACGATTTGCTAATTCGTTCCCTCGATTTATAAATCGTGCGCACAATTTACTAATTCGTTCTCTCGTTTTATAAATCGTGTGCACAATTTACTAATTCGTTCTCTCGATTTATAAATCGTGTGCACGATTTAGCAAATCGAGGGAACGAATTAGTAAATCGTGCACACAATTTTTTAAATCGAGGGAACGAAATAGTAAATCATGCACACGATTTAGCCTACTATTTTTTTCCTTCATGCCATGTGTGGGGCTCCGTAGGCTGAGATGGAAAAATGTGTTCTATAGATTTATTACATGTCAGTATGCTAAATGATTACCTGGTTATTTATCAGTGCTTTAGAATATTCTTAGAAATTACAGTATTTGTCTGAGAGAGAACATGAAGGATTATCCTGACAGCAGAGGAACTTTGATTGACACCTACTGTAGTCCCATTACTCTTCTGTTCTTCTCGTTTTCAAACGTAGAGTAGTCCTTGGATTAACAATGAATAAAACAACAGGATCCTCATCAATTACCACAGTAGGGCTTTCCTCTTCCATCATGGGCCTGTAATGATACATTACACAACTAAACCAGCAAATCACCTTATCATCTGTTTTCTGTCCATCTTTGACAGATAAATCTTGCCAATTGCCAATTATTAGCTCAAGAGTCTAAAAATACTGTTGATTGACACTTTTCTCTTGAATGTTATGATTTAAGCCTGGATCCATATGCTTTGTAGCCTTCAATCTTAAGAAAAGTCTCTTGATTTAGGCCTGACTTTTCCATAGTGGTGTGTCTTTAGGTCGACTGCCCTTCACGAAACAAGGCCATGGTTTCCCGTTATTACTATTGATTCCGTGGACAATATGCGTGGTAGCTTAAGGCAAGAATGAGACGGTGTCTGCTTTGCAGGCTTCGGTGTATCAGTATCAATGTCTGAAGGTCTCATCTCCCATCCCTGAGGACAAGATGATGAAACTGAATTTGACAGTCTCTCAAAGCTTTCCACCGGGTGGTTGTGTTATAAAATCTAAGTTGTGTGCGAAGAATGCGCTACGCAGGTGTTCTCATATAAAAGATGCAAAAGTAAGACTTTGGGCTCTGTTCCGAAACTCAATGAGTTTGCTGTCTACTGCCTACATCTTAAATGAAATAGAGCCTGATAAGCAGTGTTGGGAAGGTTACTTTGGAAATGTAATAGATTACAGATTACAAGTTACCCTATTTAAAATGTAATAGTAGTGTAACTTTTTCAGCTGTTTTTGAAACCAAATCTTTGCAAAACTACAGGAAACACTGCATCTAACAATGGTTTGGAAAAAAAAATAGTTAATTAAAAAATAATAATAAATAAAAGCATATACAACGTAACGCCGTTACATGTAACTAGTTACTCCCCAACACTGCTGATAAGTGACACTCTACAGGCATCAGACAAATTCAGCAGACTCAGCTCACAGCTGTGGGGTTTGCATGTTGCAATAATCAAATACATTCTAATGAGCAAGAAATACACAACACAAAATATTAGGTAAAACAGTTAATTTTTAAAAGAATAGACTGGGTAGGGCAAACAAAATAATCTGGCATAAAGGTGAATGAATGAATGAATAAATAAATACATACATAATTGTTCCCCATTTCTCAAAAAAAGAAAAAAAAGGGGGGTTCCAGTGAGACACAATGGAGGTAAATGGGGCCAATCAGTGATTGTTAAAAATATAGTAAAAAAACAACAACAACAAAACAAAAAAAAATCAAAATGCATGTTAACATTAATTTAGTTTGAGAAAATTTCTTACTAACCAATTTCTTTTTAGTTATGTTTATTTATTTTAAAACCTATTTTATTATTTTATATCCTATTTTAATTTTATTGCCATGACAATGCAATACTATAAACCCTAAAACTGTAAAAAGTTATGATTTAAACAGCTATCAAATAAGTTTAACAAGAATTAAAGTGATTTTATACAATTTCATTCACAAATGACAAATTATTTATTTTTATTTTTTTAAATGCACAAAAATTGCCCATGTTTACTTTATACACACACACACACACACACATATAATATATATATATATATATATAATTATAACTTTTTTATTTCAGCTAAGCAACATTTCTCATTTTTTATTTAGTTTTACTCTGATGTACTAAAATAAGTAACTAAAATAATAATAATAAAAAAAATTAAAATACCCAAAATAATAAAAATGATAACAATAAAATTAAAACATTCAAAATATGAATCAAAACTAATAGTATATCAATGGTACTAACACTGACTTCCACTGAAATTGTCTTAATGTATTTTTATTTTGGTAATAAATTTTATGCAAAAAAAATGCTGTTCATTAAGCGTAACTTTTATTAAACCAAGAATATTCCTTCACCTGTTTTTATGGTTTTGTTCTTAAAAAGGCTGATAAGGCTCCAGATTAGGACTATGTCCTGGAACTTAAAGTGTTTGAATTGCAACTGTGGCATTTCTAAGACTGTGGTGAAGCCCCATTTACTCTGGTATAAGATCAGTTGTACCTTTTCCTCACTGTACTTTGTAGCCAGGGTCACCTATGGTTCGCATTTTGTGTTCTGCCCAAAGCGTACACCCACTACAAATGTGCAAATGAATCACAGCTCTGCTGTACGCCGCTGGAAATATAACCATTTCATTATGAGCAGGCTGTTTGAGCATCGCACAAAGAAAAAGAAAAGTATCATCTGCATCATGTGTGCGATGGCAGTTGGCCCTACAGCTGTCACAGGCACAATAGATAGGCGTGATGAACAGCGTTACATTCTAGCCACACAATCAGCGTGTGGGCTGTATTTCACCACACGCACAACACGTCAAATCACCCTGCTCATGGTGACATTTTATATATCCCCTACATTTTAACGAGACTTTCTTTCATTGTCTATGCTTCCCATTCTCCACTTTGTCTCTTTTTTTTTTCTTCACGTAGTGAATGTTTGTGAATGCTAAAGTTAATCAGGAATAAAGTACACTTTGTACGTGTCCCATTCGTTAGAACTGTTAGACAAACTATTTAACAAAAAATTAGTTTAAACTTTTTTGAAAAGTTAATACCTTAACTTGAAAGTTGACATTTTAAACAAAAATGTCTTTATAAAAATAAATAAAATAAATGTCTTTAATCCCTTAAAATTGTGATTTTGGCTTAAAAGGTCTTGACTTTGTTGCCTGTATCCAACATTTAAAATGATAATTTTATACAGTACAACCCCAAATCAGAAAGAGTTGGGATGTTTTGTAAAATGCAATGAAATCAAGAATCTGAGATTTGTTAATTCTCTTTAACTTGTATTTAATTGACAAAAATACAACAAAAAGTGTACTTTAAAAAAAACATAAATGTATTTTGTAAATATAAACAAATTTTGATTATGATCAACATAATCCAAAAAACAAACACCAAAAAAAGTTGGGACAGAGGCAAAATAAAAGTGAAAAGGTTATACAATATCTAAATGAAAAAGGAGAATCTCAGTCTTTGCAAGTAAAGCTGGATTATGGCTCATCACTTTGTGCCAAATTCCATGAGAGAAGTGTCATACAAATCGAAAATCTGATTTCTCAATGCGAAATTTAGGTCTTTCACCAACTACCACACATCATATTACAGCGTGCTAGACACAGTGAATGTGCTAGACTGACCTGCCTGCAGGCCAGATCGGTCTCCTAATGAAAATGTATGACCCATCATGAAAAGGAGAATCAGACATCGATGACCCCCAGCTGTTGAGCAGCTGGAGTCTTGCATCAAGCCTTACAGAAAAACCACATGAATTTCACATGTGCAAAAACACATGTGGCCACATATGACATTTTATTAACAAGGTTTGGGAGGATCACAATCAGATAATCAACCAGTTCGGCATTGGTGGAACTCGTTCAGATAATCAGCTCAACTAGCTCAATACATGTGTGTGTGTGTGTGTATATATATATATATATATATATATATATATATATGTGTATCCTCTATACCCATGGAAATGATATTCCTTCTTTGTATTAAAAATATATACTTAATAATAACTTTATACTGTACTAAAATAATTAACTCATTTTAATTATTAACCTGTGTCTCACATTTTGACATAAAATAAAGTATGACATTGAAGCTTAATGACTTCTGATTTTAAAAGAGCAGATTATAAAGAAAAAAACAATCTTGATAACACACATCCTCTATGAAAAATATAAATGACTTCTGTTTGGGTCTCTGAGACCCCAGATATAAAACATAACCAAATGCAATGAATTTTCTCTTGTTTGATTTGCAAACCCCTTCAGAAATGTACTTATGATAAGTCATTTCAGCAGATGGAAATCAAATGTTCCTGTTCACCTCTATCTCAGAAAGCTTTCATTCAATCTCAAATGTCAACAGCTGTCTTTTATCAGTTTATACATAGATCAGACTCCTATAGTAAAAAACCAAATCCTCCAGAACTTTGTGCAAATTTTATTTAACAGCTAGCCTGCTTTATTTATTTAATTCCCAAATATATATCTGCGATTTTATTCCATTTTACAAAACGTCCCAACTTTTTCGAATTCATCATTTATACGAAATCATATATATCAAAATTTAAAATCAACATAATCTATTGAATTTATATTCATTCTTTTTTTTTTGAAAAACATTATAATTAAAACTAACTTTAAACTTTATACTTTACTAAAATTAATTAATTAATTTTAATATTACTAAAATCTAACATTTACCTGTGTAAATAATAAAGTATTAAACAGCTAGCCTGCTTTATTTATTTAATTCCCAAATATATATCTGCTAGCTAAATGTATTGTTGTGTTAGAACAATGCGTTATTGTGTATGGAAATAGACTGAATTCCATTTGCATATTATTTTCATAAAGCTGACAGTTCTTCCAGCGTTTTGCAGATTGTTGGATTTTGAATGTAAATACAATTGTGTTATGCTGTGCTGATAGTCTACACACCCATAAAACTTTCTTTTGGTTTTATTGTTGAAGTTGAATTGTTTCTGCTCATGAGGACTAAAATAGGCACGATCAGTCCATTTATACAATGATGATTTTATGAATCTAATGAATTAATTGAAAAGAAATACTCCATTGTGGTGATGGCCAAAAACTCTTACGAAATCCATCATACCTGTCTAATGTGAAATGCAAGTTTTTAATACAAAAAAAAAAGAATAAATATATAAATAAATAGATTAAATAAATAAATACAATATTATATATTACAGAATGATTTGTTTACATATCTACATTCATATAGTTGTCTACATATTTCTTCATGTTTCATACAATTTGTGTTAATGTGAAAATAATTAGTATTCCTAGTATTATTAATAAATAAATAAATTCATAAAAAATAATAAGCAATATTATTATTCCCAACCAATATTTGAATATGCATTTTTAAGGCGACTTGTACTAAAAAAAAAATGCACTAGTAATGAGAGTAGTTAAAGCCTTTTGAGGAATATTTTTACATTTTAAATAAATATTGATACATTTTTGGGGGGAGAAATAAGAAGGAACATTTACATATTTTAATAAATAAAATTATATAACTGAACTAATTCTGCTTTAAAAAGCCATTGAAATAAATAAAGAAATAAAGAATGAATTAATGTACTTTTTTCTATTGTCATAAACTTTCTGAATTGTCAGAAATGCCTCCCAAACATCTCTCTTATTAGCTCAAAATGTCATTTTTAAGACAAGGACTGTGGCATGATCTCAGAGAAATTCACGGAAAAAGTATTTTAAAGGACAAAAACGGAGGTTAAATGTAAAGCTCCGACAGATTCATTCCATTTCAATGCAAGTCCGACTGTAAATAAAGATTAAAGTGTAAATAATGATGTTTGCTATCAGCGCTTAGATGACCTTTTAATTGCGCACACAATATTCATAGAGTTAATCAGTTGAAAGACCCACTAATTACACAGTAATTTCACGTTTCACTCATTTACAGAGAAGTTTAAACTCCCATGAGCATTTGTGAGATAATCCGGATAAATACACCAATGGTTTAACTCTGACAATGGGATCTCAATAGGCTTCCTGTTGCGCGGTTGTTGCATCAGCGGTGCATTGCATGCTTACACCATGCTTCAGATATATGAGACAAGATGTTGATCAAAAACAAAAGAGCTTTTGAGTGAACCCATCTCTGCCTCCTCAGAGACTTGATCAACTACAATGATTATAGCTCAGCAGCCTTATCTGTTCTGCGCTGATATGATGAATTTTTCCAAGGGCATCTGGAGACGCATGAAGCAAAGACAGTTCTGAAATTTTAACAGCAGGGCTAATTTGACATCTCAGTTCATCCGAAGAGTACCTGACCCGAGAAAAAGTTTCCAGATTAGTCATCCCAGCCAAATACGGGGGATGCGCTTGTTGATGTTGTTGTACTACCACTAACCATCTGCCGACTGCAGCAATTGTTGCAGTAATGTTACATTGCAGTTCACAAAAACTGGGGGAGTGTTTTTGTGTGTGTTCAAGTCACAAATGAAAGCTTTTGTTCCCGCTCCGTTCCTGAGCTCCTAATGGCTGACTGCGATTGCGTTGGCCTTTGTAGTAGATGAAATCGCTACCATTGCTTCCATATTGTTTCATAGCAGAATCTCAAAATTTGTCGTGTTATTCTAAGTAAATGTCTGCAACTTTAAAAAAATACTTTTTTAGACAGTGTTAATAAATTGCACTGCACTATGTCAAGTTTAATTATTTTTGCCTTTAGTAATGTAACAAGGGTTGACAGTTAGTGTAGTTAGAGCTTGCCTGGTCATAACACAGCAAAGAACTTACTAGAAACAAGGTAAACTAGTTTTAAGCTATATACTACCAACCAAGAAATCATTCTAATATGGTGGTTTGCTGATAAATTATTATTGGTGCTCAATTATTAGTAATGGTTCTTATTATTATTATTAACATTGAAAAACATTTTTACTGCTTAATATTATTTTTTAAATAATAATAATGTATTTACTGTCACTTTTGATCAAAAGAATTACATTTTTAATTAAAGTATTCTTCAAAAAAAATAATCCTAAGACTTTTTAACAATAGTGTAAAAAAATCACAACCGCTTTTAACAATGATAATAGTAAGAAATGTTTTTTTGAGCAGAAAATCAGCTTATCAGAATGATTTCTGAAGAGTCATGTGACACTGAAGACTGGAGGCATCACAGGAATGTGTATTTAAAATAACAGTTTTACAATAATAAAAAAATATATATTTCAAAATTTATATTAAAATTTATGGTAATCAGGTTGGCATTTTATGGCCAGTTAAAAAAACAATGTAAGGTAAAAGTGATGGAAAATTTACTTGCACAATTGACTTTCTCAAAGGATGATGTTGCCATTTGACAGATTTGTTTTTTGTGGTTTATGAAACAGTTAATAGACTTTGATATCATGCTAACATAGTTTAACTGTAACCTGGGGACATAACTTCAAATCTAAATATAATAACATTTGGTATGTACAATGATGATGAAAAGGGACAACAAACACAACAAATTTAGAAGAATTTTCGGTAACACTTTAGAATAGGGGACACATATTCACTGTTAACGAAGAGTTTTCCTGAACAAACTCCTAATTTGCTGACTATTAATAGTTTGTAAGGTAATTGTTAAGTTTAGGTATGGGGTCAGATTAAGGGATCTAAAATATGCTCATGCAGAATAAACTATTAATATGTGTTTTATAAGTACTAATAACCAGCCAATATGCTAGTAATATGCATGCTAATAAGCAACTAGTTAATAGTGAGAACTGGTCCTTAAAGTAAAAACTTAAAGTGTTACCGAATTTTCTTCAAATAAGAGCATTTAAATGGCAAATATGATTCGTTTGTGCAACTGTAACTGAAGAGTAAATCTGAACTGTAATGTCAGTACAATAGCATCAAACTGAACCAATGTCAGTGCAAGAATGTATTATTGTATTTGTGTTCAGTCCACATCCATTGTCATATACACTATATTGAACTGATTATAAACAGCCATGTGGTCACCTCTACAAAAGCATTCAAATTATTATTAACATTGAAAAACATTTTTACTGCTTAATATTATTTTTTAAATAATAATAATGTATTTACTGTCACTTTTGATCAAAAGAATTACATTTTGAATTAAAGTATTCTTCAAAAAATAATCCTCAGACTTTTTAATAATAGTGTAAAAAATCACAACTGCTTTTAACAATGATAATAATAAGAAATGTTTTTTGAGCAGAAAACCAGCTTATCAGAATGATTTCTGAAGAGTCATGTGACACTGAAGACTGGAGTAATGATGCTGAAAATTCAGCATTGCATCACAGGAATGTGTATTTAAAATAACAGTTTTACAATAATAAAAAAAAATTTATTTCAAAATGTATGTAATCAGGTTGATTGCTAAGCGAGATCCCAATTTCGTCGGTCATCCGACGTGACGTCTCCGTTCCCTCCTTCAGGGAACGAGCGTTACCATATGTAACCGAGACGTTTTCCTGAACAAACTCCTAATTTGCTGACTATTAATAGTTTGTAAGGTAATTGTTAAGTTTAGGTATGGGGTCAGATTAAGGGATCTAAAATATGTGACTTTCTCAAAGGATGATGTTGCCATTTGACAGATTTGTTTTTTGTGGTTTATGAAACAGTTAATAGACTTTGATATCATGCTAACATAGTTTAACTGTAACCTGGGGACATAACTTCAAATCTAAATATAATAACATTTGGTATGTACAATGATGATGAAAAGGGACAACAAACACAACAAATTTAGAAGAATTTTCGGTAACACTTTAGAATAGGGGACACATATTCACTGTTAACGAAGAGTTTTCCTGAACAAACTCCTAATTTGCTGACTATTAATAGTTTGTAAGGTAATTGTTAAGTTTAGGTATGGGGTCAGATTAAGGGATCTAAAATATGCTCATGCAGAATAAGCTATTAATATGTGCTTTAATAATAAGAAATGTTTTTTGAGCAGAAAACCAGCTTATCAGAATGATTTCTGAAGAGTCATGTGACACTGAAGACTGGAGTAATGATGCTGAAAATTCAGCATTGCATCACAGGAATGTGTATTTAAAATAACAGTTTTACAATAATAAAAAAAAATTTATTTCAAAATGTATGTAATCAGGTTGCCATTTTATGGCCAGTTAAAAAAACAATGTACGGTAAAAGTGATGGAAAATTTACTTGCACAATTGACTTTCTCAAAGGATGAGGTTGCCATTTGACATATTTTTTTTGGTTTATGAAACAGTTAATAGACTTTGATATCATGCTAACACAGTTTAACTGTAACCTGGGGACATAACTTCAAATCTAAATATAATAACATTTGGTATGTACAATGATGATGAAAAAGGACAACAAACACAACAAATTTAGAATAATTTTCGGTAACACTTTAGAATAGGGGACACATATTCACTGTTAACGAAGAGTTTTCCTGAACAAACTCCTAATTTGCTGACTATTAATAGTTTGTAAGGTAATTGTTAAGTTTAGGTATGGGGTCAGATTAAGGGATCTAAAATATGCTCATGCAGAATAA
>NW_015647124.1:135327-135791 GCF_001515625.1 Sinocyclocheilus rhinocerous
CATTATAGGGTGGTTGTGTACACACACTGCCAACACACATTTCAGTTCAAACAACTTGTAAAAGTGCATGTAGCATCGGATGACCCCTTTAGGACATTTTAACTTTAAATCGTAGTTTCTGGCCAAAATACCAGTCCATAATCCATAATAATCTCCGGTCCTCTCACATCAAAATCTACCAACCTAATTATTTAGAACTGTTTTCGTTCGTAAACAGTGCTTGATCTGTGCATATTTCTCTCCTGTTCCTTTTCACCGGAGAAAGCAACATTATGGATAGAGGACTCATATTTTTGGTTTGAGGTTAAAAACATCATGATGAATTTATTACAAACACGCATGTTTTTACTTAACAAGACATTGATGGACTGGAGTCGTGTGGATCATTGTAATGTTTTTATCAGCTGTTTGGACTCTCATTTTGACAGCACCCATTCACTGCAGAGGATCCAATGGTGATCCTA
>NW_015647124.1:136170-167083 GCF_001515625.1 Sinocyclocheilus rhinocerous
CCGTACCGAGCCATACCGTGCCGTACCATGCAGTGGAAAAGCGCCACTAGTGATGTAATCCTAAATTTCTCCAAATCTGTTCTGATTAAGAAACAAACTCATCTTGGATGGCCTGAGAGCGAGTGAATTTGTCAAATTTTCATCTTTGATTTCCTTTAACACAGCAGTTACAGGAAGAAGAGCAGGTGTGTGCAAAAAACAAACAAGCTAGTATAATTTTACACATAAAACAAAAATAGCTTTTTTGAGCGATATCAGTAAAATGAAGCACTTGATATGGGTGGTCAAAATGAATGGTTGTTGAGTGGAAAACAGTGTAAAGATTTTCACACACTCTTAAAAATAAAGGCTTTTTTATTGGTATCTATGGTTCCATGAAGAACCTTTAACGTCCATGGAAACTTTCCATTCTACAAAAGGTTCTTTATGATGGAAAAATGCTAGATTATTAAAATATTCTTCACACTAAGAAAAAAAAAAAATTTAAGAACCGTTCACTGAAAGCTTCGTTGCGCACCTAAGAATGGTTCTTCTATGGCATGATCGTGTAAACCCCCTTTTGGAATGTTTATTTTTAAGAGTGTGTTTTGTGTTCGGAATGCGATACTGACATTTTAGTACAATTTTAGGTGAAAGATAAATGCAGCAGTTACAAGAGGAAAAGCTTGAAAACAAGCAGAGACAACAAGCTTAAATGAAGATTGTGAAGCTTGGTGATTGTATCTCCCCTATGGAGCTATATCATGGAAAGGGTGAGAAACACGAGCTCGCTTTAGGCGGAAAACCACCATCCCTAAATTCTGACACTGACAGATTTGCTGAATGATTCATTGTTGAGGCTCGGAGGAATTTTGCTCTGCTTTTGCATTTTTAAAATCTTCAATCTGCTGTGAGCTGAAAAAAGCCCACACTTAACAATGGATTGATCCCTTCCGCTTGAGCGGTCTCTAACATTTCAGTGATTGATCAGAGGCTAACCTTCCATCATTCATACCGCAGCCTGCGTGATAATGCAAACTAAACACACATACATGATTAATAATTAAGATGGAGCATTGATGGGGCATTAAAATGCCTCTCCGGGGAAGCATTTATCAGCGCTTCTCACTGATCACGATGGCATTTATCCTCTTGGTTTGGTTCCGACAAGTCAACTGGACAAAACGGCTCAGCTGGAATCATATATTCCACAGCAAACTGATTTAATGCAAGGAGCTCATGTGTGTGTAAATGCCTAGAGACTTCAGACTGGTTATAGATCTTTTAAAAAGGCTAAATGAAGTTTTGTGTTTACTGTTTAGCGAGAGAATGCAGCTTTTGTTGCTGCACCATTTGTACGGCAGTATTGGATTTTTTTCACCAGGCAATTTCCATGAATACTGCTTTGTTTTTAAAGAATTAGAGGCACAAATCGCATGTTTATACAAGTAAAATGATTAGATATGTGAAAGAAAAGAGATGTGAGAGATTTCGTCTCAAAATCAGCAAAGGGGTAACTAAATGTAACAAATCATGTAAAAATGTATCATCTTTTATTGGAAAATAAACAACATTTTATAAAAACTTTGATGCCTTAACCTTTTAAACAACTGCGATTTTGAGAGAAGTAAAAATCACTTGTCATTTTCAACAAATTTCTGTTTTTTTACAGTGAACTACATTTGTTTTTTGGGTATTATAATACCATTCATATTATTATTAATTATATATGTTCAAAATACGTAGTTCATTATACTTATTTGAAGAAATGTAGTTTATTTCATGGCTTAAATAAATTGCATGTTACTCAGAGACGGATATGTTTGGATTGCCAAAAATGTTACATTCAGCTGCTGCAAATTCGTTGACTGTTGAAAATCAAGTTCATTTTTCTTTTCAAGTTCAGTTAGTTTATTGTCTCTTATAACAATTTTTTTTTTATTTAAACACATCAAAATGCAAATCCTGTTGTAAAAAATAATGAAAAATCACTTTTAAAAACTTGTTCTATAATCACCCCTTTGCAGATTTAGACTTTATCATGGCACGAAAATTTAAATGGTATTTTTTGGAATTTCCCATCTCAACTATATCATACAGCGGCACAATTTTAAATTATTTAGTTTTTTAAAATATAAATTTTTTAAATATTGTTTAGCCTTGTTCACATTTTGCATGCAATCCTGTTAGTCAGACTTTGTTCCGTGTTTTGTGTGTGTTTTGCTCCCCATGTGCTTCTATGCCTTTATTTGGTCTTCCTGTTTCTGCCCTGATTGTGTTCATTTGTTTCCAGCTGTGTTTTCACTCATGTTATTTTGTTTCATTAGTTCCAGGTGTTTCTCATCATGTCTTGTGTATTTAAAGTGTTTCCGCTTCTTAGTTCTTCATCCGGTATTGTATATGTCAACCTCTCCTGCTATGTGTGTTTTCCTGGTTCCCTTGTGTTGGATTAATAAAGTCTCGAAACAGTAAGTGGCGCCCCTTCTTTTTGTTTTCGTTTTAAAAGTCTTTTGTTTTCCTGTTCGTTTCTCCCCGCAAACATGGAGGAATGAGCTATGTTCATCACCGTGGCTCAGGCGAGCCACGACCCACTCACCTACGCGAAGGCATTTGTGCCACTCGCCCTCGCCAGCTCCCTCAATGGAGAGACCCTTGGGACGCTGTTCCGATTCGGGATCACCTACCATAAGCCAACGGAACTCCCAGACACCACCAACCTCGATTGGAAGGATGCAGTCATCCGGTGTTTGCAGAGTCTCCGATCCCGATCCGGAACCCTGCCGCTCAGCAGACAAGCCCGCCGGCCACGGCACTCTCCAGCCCGCCAGCCGTTCCGAAGTCAAGTCCGCCAGCCTCGCTGAAGCCAAGCCCTCAGTTGACAGCAACTGCCTACCTCACCACAAATCAAAGGAGAAATCTGAGGAGGAAAAGGCTGTCGGCTCCAGCCCCAGAGCCCTCTCCAGTGTGGGTTCCAGCCCCCGAGTTTAGCCCAAGGAGGGCTCCTGTTCCGAAGTTTAGCCCAGAGAGGGCTCCAGTCCCCGAGTTTAGCCCAGAGAGGGCTCCAGTCCACGAGTTTAGCCCAGAGAGGGCTCTAGTCCCCGAGTTTAGCCCAGAGCGGGCTCCAGTCCCCGAGTCTAGCCCAGTGAGGGCTCCTCCGCCATGGTGCCCCGAACTGCCTGATCCGCTATGGCGCCCTGAACTGCCTGCTCTGCCATGGCTTCCAGAGCTCCCTGCTCTGTCATGACCCCTAAGCTCCCTGTGCTGCCATGGCACCCAGGACTGCCTGAGCGCCCACCCCCCCTCCCTGGTGGAATTGGTAGGGGGGAGTAATGTCAGACTCTGTTCCGTGTTATGCTCCCCATGTGCTTCTATGCCCTTATTTGGTCTTCCTGTTCCTGCCCTGATTGTGTTCATTTGTTTCCAGCTGTGTCTTCCCTCATGTTATTTTGTTTCATTAGTTCCAGGTGTTTCTCGTCATGTATTGTGTATTTAAAGTGTTTCCGGTTCTTAGTTCTTCATCCGGTATTGTGTATATGTCAACCTCTCCTGCTACGTGTGTTTTCCTGGTTCCCTTGTGTTGAATTAATAAAGTCTCCTTGTTGATGTACTCCATGTCTCCTCATTCCTCGCTCCGCGCTCCCTCACAGTAGCAAACGTGACAGTTACCTTATCATTCCCCCTCTATTAAAACAGAACATTTATGTCCAGCCCAAGGAGGGCTCCAGTCCCCAGGTCAAACCCAGGGAGGGTCACAGTTCCCGAGTTAGGCCTACGGAGGGCCTCTAAAGACTATATTCTCCCCAAGGATTTTTTTGGGGGGGTTGGGGGGTAGTAGGGGTCCTTTCGTGGAGGCAGGGCTGAGTGCCGAGGCCAGGCTCCCCGAGCTCCCTGCTCCGCCATGGCCTCCTAGTCTGCCTGCTCCGCCATGGTGCCCCGAACTGCCTGATCCGCTATGGCGCCCTGAACTGCCTGCTCTGCCATGGCTTCCAGAGCTCCCTGCTCTGTCATGACCCCTAAGCTCCCTGTGCTGCCATGGCACCCAGGACTGCCTGAGCGCCCACCCCCCCTCCCTGGTGGAATTGGTAGGGGGGAGTAATGTCAGACTCTGTTCCGTGTTATGCTCCCCATGTGCTTCAATGCCCTTATTTGGTCTTCCTGTTCCTGCCCTGATTGTGTTCATTTGTTTCCAGCTGTGTCTTCCCTCATGTTATTTTGTTTCATTAGTTCCAGGTGTTTCTCGTCATGTATTGTGTATTTAAAGTGTTTCCGGTTCTTAGTTCTTCATCCGGTATTGTGTATATGTCAACCTCTCCTGCTACGTGTGTTTTCCTGGTTCCCTTGTGTTGAATTAATAAAGTCTCCTTGTTGATGTACTCCATGTCTCCTCATTCCTCGCTCCGCGCTCCCTCACAGTAGCAAACGTGACAGTTACCTTATCATTCCCCCTCTATTAAAACAGAACATTTCTTAAAATTTAAATGCCTAGGAAGTTACTTTAATTTATGGAAAATATATTTTTACCAATATGGCATGTTTTATTTTTGATTTCATTTTAATGCTTATTTGATCTTTTTGCTAAAACAACTGCAAAATCACAGACACTTTAAAAAAGAGTTTCCGAACTGTATTTTGTTAACTCCTTTTGAAACTAGAAATTTTAAGCTGTTTTGAACCCTCTTTGTAGAAAAGGCCACTATTATTGACTACAAGTCTTAAAACCTCATATTGTATTGTTATGCATTTTAAATTGAAGATATCCACTGATTTTGTTCTTGTCTTCTAATCTTTATTTCCAGTTACTTCAGAAACACTAATGAGGTTGGTCATTTGAAGTAAGATTATCTATTTTCCTATCCCAGATGTCCTCTGTGTTTTAAGGCTCTGTGTGTATCATTTTCCCCTACATGTTTCATGTAAACCTTTGAATAAACTACAACATGCACGTTCTTTTCCCGCTATTCTTATCTGTCCTCTCTTGTCATTTGTTACACTGCATTTTGGTATTTTAATCCAAACATTCATCCTCATTCATGTCCATTATGACAGCAGATGAGGATAAAAGGATGAATTAGAAAATGCAAGCCAGTAACCTTTCAAATATGAGACTGCTAGAGTTTGTCTGTCTGTATATTTGTTCATTTTATCATTATTATCATTATATATATATTTTTTTATATTTGTGAAATAATTAAAATCAGTCTCCTCCTGGCTTCAAAATGTACGCTTGACGCTGACTGAACATGAGTAAATTCAGATTCATACTGTAATATTTTTGAGCATGTAAATGTGGTCAAAGTTCTCTATATAAGAGAAACTTTGAAAAGGATTAAAACTTTCAAACGAAATGTCATGAGTCAGAAGAGGTTATATGCCCTCGCTTTGCATTCAAATGAAAATGAATTCAGGCATGCGCTGCCTGGTCTCGATGGGAATGTTTGCACAAATGAAAGTCATCATGCGTCTTTTTTTTTAAGTGAACTTTGTTGAATCAAGCTGATCATTTTCTAATGTTCTGTTGATTCGCTGTTGTAGTTGAAGTGCACTGTACAGTTCATTGAATCATGGGATATTTCTTGTTGATTTCTTGTTGATGATATGACTTACAGTAGACGACAATATTTGTTGTATGACTTTCCTTTCTTCAATGGAGCACAAAATATATTTTGAAGAATGCTGTGATCCAAACAGCATTGTATCTCAGTGACGTTGTATCTGCAATTGGTTGCTGTATAAAGTGCACGACAAAAGAGCAGTATTCAGCAAATAAAAAGTCTTTAATAATAAATCCAAAGGGAATATTCATGTGAATCCACAACACAACAACTGAAAAACAAACAATACCGGACACTGAAGAAAGGGAAACATAGGGCTTAAATAACCAGGTGTAATGAGAAACAGAAACAGGTGAGAACTAACCTTTTAACTAGACAAACTGAATACTATAGGTCAAATGAAAGAAACAATGGAACTGAAAACAGACCAGACACGTGAGAGTATCATATTGTATCAAAAAAAAAAAGTTTTTTTTTGTTGCACAGTAAAAAGAATGTCATACATGTTGGAATGACACGAGAGTGTCTAAATAAATTTATATTCGTAAACAAATCAATTCAGTGTTTTCGGTATTATTCTAGCTTTTGTCTTTTTGTCCCTTCCTTTGTGATCTGTTAGAAATTAAATTGCTTCACATTGCTTAGGGATACATTTCCTATAAGCATTGCCAATTAGGGTCGCAAATTCCATCATTACCAACATAGCTCAACAATTCTGTGTTTTCTGAAACCATAGTACAACATTCGCTAACAGCATCGTAAACTTGCTTGGTTGGAACTACAGATCTCGACCTGTGGTTAAAAGTGTAGTTTCTTGTTAGTAAGATGTGGACTTAAATAGATCATGCTCTTGGACAAAATAAGCAAGCTAACATGCAGTGCATTGTATTGTCATGAAACCGGTCAATTCTCACCATGGACTACATTTCCCACAAGCCCCATACCTGGAACTAATTACACACACACCTGTTCTCCATCAGGAGCACTATAAGGTTACTCACTCACTTACACGCACTGCAAAGTATTGTTTGCCTGTGCGACATACTGAGCGTTTCTTTACTGTGGATTGTTTTTTCTGTGTATTACCTGGACTGTTTATCGTTTCTGGATTCTCTGCTGCCTGCCCCGATCTCTTGCCTGTTGTTTGGAATTCTTGGACAAAATAAGCAAACTAACATGCAGTGCATTGTATTGTCATGAAACCGGTCAATTCTCACCATGGACTACATTGCCCACAAGCCCCATACCTGGAACTAATTACACACACACGTTCTCCATCAGGAGCACTATAAATGTTGCTCACTCACACGCACTCACTGCGAAGTATTGTTTGTCTGTGCTTCATACCGAGCGTTTCTTTACAGTCCTGTTTAGTCTTTTCCTGTATTCGACCTTCTGCCTGTTTGTGGATTACTCTTTTGTCTTGCCCTCCTGCAACTGTTCGCTGGTCATTGACCCTTGCTTGTATTTGACTACGCTGATTTAATAAAGCGGCATTTGGATCCAACCCTGCCTTCACGCTCCCCACGTTACATGTAAATTATTCATTCCATTTGAATACGTATGTTTCAATCTATACATTTTAGTGTGTCAACAATCAGTGCCATTTTTGAAGAGTGCGCATGTGCATAAATGTGTACAGGAACCGCGAAACAGCAGTCCTATATTGTTGAACCAATTCTGGAAACAGTGGTTTCTAGTTGGTTAGTTTCTCCAACGGTGCATTCAACATCAGAAAACACTCTAAAAATTTTGAGAATCTTACTTTGTAACACCTAATTGCTGTTAAAAATAACCAATAACTGTGGCTCAAATCAGACCCAGATATGGACTCTGCACTTCTTATCCCAGCCTTAGGAGTTTAGTCCATTAGTGTTAGACATCTCTGAGCTGCTAGAGAACAAAACAAGTCCAAACCTGTCTGCTGCATCAACACTGTAGAGAGAAATCACATCAGTCATTGTGCAATTGAATTTGAGTGCAATCACTCAGACCTTGTTCACTACAGGTTATTTGTTAGATTCTCAAATAGATTAGATTTGTTAATGGTCTTTGAATTCTGTGTACCACCAGTAGAGCAGAAAGTGTTGCAATAGGTTTAACTATGACAAATAAGGAGGGAAATGAGGAGGCAATGAATCTCATCTCATATGATAACAGTTTAACAATTTAGTAGAGCAGGAAGAATAGGTTCCCATGCACCCGCTTGGCAGTTTTTTGTAACCTGTTTTTTTTTGGGACCCTAATGGTGTCTAGTTAAGAATTTTTGATGTTGCCAAGGTCAACTAATGTCCCATGGGGTTCATTTGGCAGCCATCTTGAAATGATGTCATCACGAGTGGCAAAAAACACAGATTTTCATAACTCCTGAACCATACAACATACAAAGACAAATGAACCCACTTTTTCATATAATTCTGACACCAGGAATCAAATGGAAAGGTCAATAAAATGATACAACTACTCTTTACTGGTGAAAAACAGGAAAATAATAAATTTTAGGCTCATAACGATGTAACTTTTGCTATTTGGTTCCGCAATAGTTTCCTGCATTAGCCAAATGACACTAGCTTTTCTCTTATATCAATTACAAGGTTGTTAAATGGATGGCAATCACTCCAAGTGACATAGACGGCAATTTGATAATACTAGCTAATTGAAAGCAAAAGTCATCAAAACCACGTTTTTGTCTCTTCACCTCTTCAAACGTGACCCCGCTGTTGGTTTGTTTTTTTCAATATCTTTGCAAAGAAACTATAATCAAAACAAACCAGTTCATTGGAAAATCTAAAATATAACCCAGAAAAAATCTGCACAAATCAAAGTAGAAATTGGCATGAACAGCAGCTACTTTCTAACTCCTCATTTGCCATCGTAGCTACTCATTGTTCACTTTTAACTGCTACTTACGCATTTCAAATATCAATCGTCACCACTACGATACAGCAAGAAGATTTTACATCTGATATGTAAGTATTATCTCCCTTTTTTACAACTGGAAATATGAAACTAAATTGATAATATGGATATATAAATAATATATAGTGTCGTCAAATTAACTTACCTGCTAGATAGCTAGCTAACACTAGGTAATATTAGCTAGCTAACTTAGCTACTTAATAACAGCGGTGGAAGTATTATTCAGATCATCTACTCAAGTAAAAGTACTAATACCACACTGTAAAAGTAAAAGACATCTTCACCCTTGACTTTGTGAAGCAGACTATTTTTTCCAAGAGCTTCAGCCATGAGCTCGATGACCCAGTGTTCTCCATGCAAGTTGACTCCATCTAGTGTTTCCGGCAGCCGATCACAAATAGACTTCATACGATAAGGCGAATCAACCGACTCAGCTAGTCTTCTGTCACGGATATAAAGTAAATGAGACAATCAGTCTTTTGAATCAACTTTTATAGAATTGAAGCACGTAAAGCTTTCATCGTATACTTTTGGGGTGTGCAATACACAAGTGGGAGAAGGGCTTTTGAGATGGGGTTCAGACATGTCTGTCTGATCACTTTCCTCTTGCCCCTTTTCCTCATGGATTGTTGCTTTTATATATTTTACCATTACAGAGGAGAGATACATATTAACATGAAATTAGTTTCATGGAACTGTAATTTCTGGTAGCCTACTTACTACCCAGTGGTGAAATGTAACTAAGTACATTTACTCAAGTACTGTACTTAAGTACAAATTCAAGGTACTTGTACTAGAGTATTTCCATTTTATGCAACTTCATATGTCTATTGCGTTACATCTCCGAGGCAAGTATGTTACGTTTTATTCCACTACAGTTTTCAGATTACAATTTTTCAGATCCCACGTGTCCAGTGAAAACCATGTATCTTCACATTTGGTGAATTAAAGTTTCAGATAAACTGAAGGCTGAAGTTTTCCTTTATGGTTTGAGGAAATTCTCCTACTTCTAAAGCTAAACCCTAAAACCTTCTTGGATTAGTTTGAAAATTAATTGCAACAAAGCTCAAAACAGGGCTGTTTTGCTGAGCTCATGAAAAGTTGACATTTTAGAGATACGTGGTTCTCACAGGACAGTGACGCTACAAACAAATGACCTTATAGAATATGATGCATTTCTGTGGAATAAACAACCCAACAGTATATAAAGTAGATCAAATTAACTCAAACTTAAACATCTACAGTGGTAAAATGCAACATACACATTAAAGCAGCAGTAATATTAATCCAAAAACATCATATACTGTATAATGGTTAAACACGGACAGGGACCATTTTACTGCACATGAGTACTTTTACTTTTGATAGTTTACGTACATTTTGCTGATAGTACACACTTTTACTTTTACAGTGTGGTATTATTACTTTTACTTGAGTAGATGATCTGAATAATACTTCCACCACTGTTAAGTAGTATTAAGTAGGTATTATACATTACCTAGTGTTAGCTAGCTATCTAGCAGGTAAGATAATTTGATGACACGATATATTATTTATATATCCATATTATCAATTTAGTGACATATTTCCAGTTGTAAAAAAGGGAGATAATGCGTACATATCAGATGTAAAATCTTCTTGCTGCATCTTGCTGAGTGGTGACGATTGATATTTCAAATGTGTAAGTAGCAGTTAAAAGTAAACAATGAGTAGCTACGATGGCATTGAGCTGCTGTTCATGCTAATTTCTACTTTGATTTGTGCAGATTGTGTTATATTTTAGATTTTCCAATGAACTGGTTTGTTTTGATTATAGTTTCATTGCAAAGATATTGAAAAAACAAACAAACAGCGGGGTCACATTTGAAGAGGTGGAGACTGATGATGATCAGTGAAACGGGGGTTTGATGACTTTTGCTTTCAATTAGCTAGTATTATCAGATTGCTGTCTATGTCACTTGGAGTGATTGCCATCCATTTAACAACCTTGTAATTGATATAAGAGAAAAGCTAGTGTCATTTGGCTAATGCAGGAAACTATTGCGGAAGAAAATAGCAAAAGTTACATCGTTATGAGCCTAAAATTTATTATTTACCTGTTTTCACCAGTAAAGAGTGGTTGTATCATGTCACTGACCTTTCCATTTGATTCCTGGTGTCAGAATTATATGAAAAAGTGGGTTCATTTGTCTTTGTATGTTGTATGGTTCAAGAGTTATGAAAATCTGTGTTTTTGCCACTCGTGATGACATCATTTCAAGATGGCTGCCAAATGAACCCCATGGGACATTAGTTGACCTTGGCAACATCAAAAATTCTTAACTAGACACCATTAGGGTCCCAAAAAAACAGGTTACAAAAAACTGCCAAGCGGGTGCATGGGAACGTATTCTTCCTGCTCTACTAAATTGTTTGCAACCTAACAAAGGATTTTCTTCATTATTAGCTGTTACACGTAACCAGAACAGATGTTTCATGATCTAAATCAGCAGTTATGATTAGCTGGTGGGTTGTGATCCAATATTCAGTTGAAGACAGCAGGGAAACAGTGCTAAATAATAATGCAAGTACACTTTAGCATACTTTTCTTTATTACAGAAAGAAAATCTGTAGAAAGTCCTTATTACAGAAATAATATACTTTAAAAGAATATACTTAAAAGAATAGTTAACCAAAATTTGTTGAAAATTTACTCACCATCAGACAATCCAAGATGTAAATGAATTTGTTTCTTTATCATAACAGATTTGGAGAAATTTAGCATTACATCACACGCTAACCAATGGATTCTTTCAATGGGTGCCGTCAGAATGAGAGTTCAAACAAGCTGATAAAAATATCACAATAATCCACAAGTAAACCACACGACTCCAGTCCATCAATAAACGTCTTGTGAAGCAAAAAGCTGCATGTTTGTAAGAAACAAATCCATCAAATCTACCAAATTTAACCACATCTGAGAAAAATACGAGTCCATAATCCATAACGCTTCGTCCTCTCACATCAAAATCCATCAACATATTTGTTTAGCACTGTTTTTGGACTGTTTTCACTTGAAAACAGTGCTTAATCTGGGCATATTTCTCTCCTGATTATATGACTTTTTCACTGGAGAAAGCAATATTATGGATAGAGGACTCAATTTTTAGTTTGAAGTTAAAGACATTTTAAAGATTGATTCATTTATTACAAAAACACAGCTGTTCGATTGACTGGAGTCGTGCGTATTACTTGTGGATTATTTAGATGTTTTTTTCAGCTGTTTGGACTCTCATTCTGATGGCACCCATTCACTTCAAAGGGTCCATTGGTGAATAACAAAATAGGGTAGGGCTGATCGCATTAAAGGCTCTCCATCCTAAATCAAGCTCTACTGTAGTTTGGTTCATCTGTTGACTGTCAGAAGCAGCCAAATTGGACAGATTGCCAACATGCCAGTATGGACAGGTTGTGTAATATGTTGTCATCCATATAACCATTTGATGTCCAGTGGAAAGCCAGGGTCCTGAAATGAAACCAGGTGAGAACCACTGATGTCATAAATGATACATTTGTAGTGGACAGCAGGGAAGCTGGCATTTCAAATTCTCTTTTCAACCACTACAGTGCTGAAGATTTACTCCAATGGGCTGGGTTGTTCTGGACTAACACTAACAAATGCTGGTTTCATAAGATGAGACTGATAGAACAACTACCAAATAATCTCTTAGGGGTTTAAATTGGAATCATACATAGAATACTGGAATTTCCACAGAAGAAAATGATGTTCTTGGCTGTCAAAACCTGCTGATTCCGATCCAGTAGCATCAAAGACTGAGGGGCAGGATAATGTCCTCACATTTTTCAAAACCGCTACTGATTATAATTAATCGCTCACATTATAATCAACGAGTCTGTCTACACTTCAAGAACCCAATGTGGTGCCTCACGACATTCAGTTGGACACTCAGTTTCTATTTTTGTCATGCATCACAGCTACATCAGTCACTTTATTTTTCAATTTCTGTCAGTTCTTTTATTCTTACATGTCATATGTTTGAACTGACTGCTACAGTATGTATTTATTTTGTTATATATTTAAATAACTTCTGACTGTTGCATTCAAGCCAACTTGTGATGAATATGCTAAATTAAATGGAATGCTAAAATGTCCTAAATATGAGTAAGAATCAAATCTATTAATATATTTAGAAACATATTAAAATATGATTCATACAGTGACTTAAATACACCTCTGAAAGCTATGATTACTGTTTTAATTTCTATATTAAAATAATTGTGATATTTGAGGCATGAAATCAATAGTGTTATAGAAATGAAGAAAGTCTCTTAAAATATCAAATAATTTTCACCTTTTTATGACAAAGCAAGACAGTAAAAATGTCAAGTGGTACGACTCCCCCAAAACACAATGATAATTACGAATAAACAATTTTTGATATTAATAAATCATTAATGATATTTGTAAAATAAAATGTTTCTTATCTAGTATGTTTTCCAGGCATTAAGCTAAAAGTTTTCTTGAATGTTTCCTATATATATATATATATATATACTTTTTTACTTTTCTTTACCATTAGACTCATATGTAATAGGCATACTTTTATTCCTCAAAACCTACAGTATTCACTTTATATTCATTCAGAAAATGATTGCTGTTGTCCCTCAACAATTTATAAAAACCTTTCAGCACAATGTCTAGGTTATTTTATGTCCAAGTGGTTTGTAAAGAAAGTAATAGAAAGGTAAAACTTTAAAAAAAATGTTCAAACAGAAATGTTAGACTATGGAGAAATAATGGTGGGCATTACTCTGTGGACACTTCAGCAACCAATCACAACACTTGAATGTGAAGGCACTAAATTACAGCCAGAGCCCTTCATGTATGGCAGGAGAACCCCTATTTTCTTTAGTAACTATTTTATTTTCTCTGATGTTGGTTAATGGCACATGACATGCAAGTAAACAGATGAAATATGTAATATTTGTAAAGTTCTGTCCACATAATTGTTAAATTCTTAGCACGCACTGCAATCCCAAATGCGCATTAAACTCACAGCGCTTGCAGAAATCACAGTTTGTGAGAAGCAGCATTTACTATGAAACAAACCACACAAAAGAGATGTTTGCACCTCAGGCTTCCAATTTCAGCCAAATAAAACTGTTAATGATAAGAGTGAGTAAACGATTTTCAAATGTTCATTTTTTAAAGAACTAACCCTTTAAATGACATATGACCAAACCCACCATATAAGTGGTGCAACATGTGAGAACTACAACAAATAAATGAATTAAGAAATATGCTGTTCTCAATTAAGCTATATTGTCATATATCTTGAACTAAAATTACGTAACTGGAGACAAAAAGTAGTTTGCATGGTCTTTTCTGTTTGAAGTGAACTAGCAACCTGCCTCTCGCTCTCAGTTCATCCTCACAAGCTGTCAGAGAGTGTAAACTGGAGCTGTTCTTGTCAACACACCATGAACACACACACAGAGTGTGAGCGGGAGGAATTGACATGCCGCTCACGACTCGTATGGGGAGACTCAGGCTTTCATCGAGCACTGTGCTGTCTGCTGAACTGGTGACATTGAGCAACAAAGATGTTTTTATTTCAAAATAATTCAGCTATCAGAATGAGACACAAAAGATACACGGTTTACATGTTGTCATATAATTATAATGTAAAAAAGAGCAAACTGAATGAAATGATGTGAAAAAAAGTTTCATATTTAGAGTTATGGGTTTGTTTATCTGATTTTGGGGCTATGGGCAAAATATTACATTATGAGCAATTTTATATCACAATAACGATACATATCATGATATACTGTAGTTATTTTTTCTGGGAATACGGTTGCTACAATAAATACAGTTTCTACAATAAATTTGACATACCTACGAGTATTTGACTGTTTAAGCAGAATAAAATAATAAGTACTCACTTCACTACTCCTATTACAGTATGTGACATGGAGCTTACTGAAGCCTCGAATTAAGTTTAATTCTGTGTCTGAGTCGATTCAGGTAAAAGTATCTGCCAAATGCATAAATGTCAACTTTGTCCACGCCTAGTAAATGTAAAATGCTTATTTCTGACTTATCGAAAAATGCCCTACATCATGGTTTTGTGATATTAAGCCGTTCAAGATCATTGAAAGTCTGTAGGTCCATCGGAAAGTATGACTATATGAATCCAGAAGCATAAACAAACCAGAAAC
The DNA here is from genome assembly GCF_001515625.1 of Sinocyclocheilus rhinocerous. Classification (NCBI taxonomy): domain Eukaryota; kingdom Metazoa; phylum Chordata; class Actinopteri; order Cypriniformes; family Cyprinidae; genus Sinocyclocheilus; species Sinocyclocheilus rhinocerous. Next base: position 150,843 of record NW_015647124.1, read on the forward strand.
CAACCTGAATCATTAGAGCTCTTATTTTGGTGTTTGTGACATGCTGTTTGAACCGAGGCTCTGTGGAGAGTCAAAAATCGTCACATTGGAGAAATCATGTGCACCACAGCAAGTGTCTGCAGCCTCTTTCTCCTCTCAGTAAACGGGCCAGGGTGCCGGAGCTCATCCAAGAACAGATTTTCATGCAATGTTAGGCTCTGCAAACTCTGACAAAGTCCAAATCTTGTAAAAACCTGGGACTCATAATTAAAAATGTGGTAAGTAGGCTACCACCCTCAAATCAAAACTCCGCCCTCAGAAGATATGATTGGATGAAACAGCACAGGCCACTCCCTTGCAGGGGCAGAGTTTAACCGCCACTGATTAGAGAAGTCCTGCATATATTATGCCACCAGTATAAGGTTGGTCATTTCACCAGAGGGTCCAGTTATGACATTTCAATTAAACATTATGAGGTCAAAATTGCATTTAGAAAATACATATTTAGAAAATAGATTGGGTGAATTTATTTTATGCAGACTTTAAAGCAATCATTGACTTTTCAGGACACCTATTTCAGTGATATCTGTCAGAAGGTTAGGGGACAATTTCCAAAAAAAAAGGCTTTAATGACCCTGCAAGGCCTTGCTGTTCAAGACCAATCTGAATATTTGCTGATAGAAAATATATACTACTGATGTGGGCCTTTGCATGCTAATTCTTAATTTGACTGCTCTCCAGCAAAAATAATAATTCCCGTTCCCATTGCATTCATCACCGAAGGGAACATTGCTCAACTTTTTTATAGCTTAATCGTTACTTTCAAGGGGGAAGTTGTAGAGAACAGTGGCATTTGCTGGTGAATAATGTACATCACAACAGCTACAAGGATGCCAAGAACTGTACGATCAATGAAAACTCAACACTCAGCAGCAGTCTGGGGTCAAGTTCTGTCCACACCCTTTCGACTTTAATGGGCGAGTCTCAAGAGATTTTAAAGTCAGAGAGAGTTATTGATATTTTGAAAAATTATATGAATATTTCATCCTTTGGAAGCTTTCCTGTCACAAATCATAGAAAAGGCAGTAGGGCTGCACAATTAATCAAAATTAAATCGCAAAGGTGATAAATCGCAATTAGGCAGAAGCTGCGATTGTCATGCGTATCTTTCAGTGAAGCACGGTTCTGTGATCAGTAGTAAATCTCCATCCGAAGGCCAGAGGGCGCTCTCGCGCTGAAACTCCAAATACGCCTCACAGAAGAAACCCAGGAAATCCCTATAGCGGTTGCTGAATAAACAGAAGATTTAACTGCTTTCATTAATTCAACTTGAATTAATGAAATAATAAAGTATATAATAATGCAATGCCAATCGACATAGCCTTTATCACTGCTTGGAATACTATGAAATATGTTGCATGCCTTATTCTGTGTAAGAAGCCACATCATCTCACAGAAGGATTTATTTCAAACACTTGACTGACGTTATGAAGTGAGTTTGGAGTAAAAACATGTTATTAAATGTGGTATTTTCACGTGCTTCCAGATGGAGCAGCATTTACTACACAGAGCCGTAGTTCACTGAGAAGCTACGCAAACAGCTGTCATTATCCATTAATGGAATTGCATTGTCATGGTTCAAATCTTACTTATCTGACGGTCATCAGTTCGTAGCAGTGAATGACGAGGTATCATATTAATCACAAGTACAGTATGGAGTACCACAAGGCTCAGTACAAGGACCGTTGCTTTTCACGCTTTACATGTTAGCCTTGGGAGATATCATCAAGAAACATGGTGTTAGCTTTCACTGTTATGCTGATGATACTCAGCTCTATATTTCTTCACAGCCCGATGAAACATACCAGTCTGCAAAAATAACGGAACTCATAGTTGATATAAAAAAACTGTATGACTAGTAATTTCCTACTTCTAAATTCTAAAAAAAACAGAGGTTTTAATTATTGGACCAAACACCTCTCCATGTAATAACCTAAAACACTGTCTAACACTTGATGACTGCTCTGTTAATTCTTTGTCATCAGTCAGGAACCTAGGTGTGCTATTTGATAGCAATCTCTCCTTGAAAACCATGTTTCTAGGATTTGTGAGACCACATTTTTCCATCTTAAAAATATATCTAAATTACAACAAATGCAGAAACGTTAATTCATGCGTTCATGACCTCAAGGTTAGATTATTGTAATGCTTTATTGGGTGGTTGCTCTGCACGCCTAATAAATAAACTCCAGCTGGTCCAAAATGCAGCAGCTAGAGTTCTTACTAGAACCAGGAAATACGACCATATTAGCCCGGTTCTGTCAACTCTGCACTGGCTCCCTATTGAACACAGAATACATTTTAAAATCTTGCTAAATACTTATAAAGCCCTTAATGGTTTAACTCCTTAATACTTGAGTGAGCTCATATCGCATTATTGTCCTTCACGTCTGCTGCGATCCCAAAACTCTGGCTATTTGATAATACCTAGAATATCAAAATCAACTGCGGGTGGCAGATCCTTTTCCTATTTAGTGCCCAAACTCTGGAACAATCTACCTAGCATTGTTTGGGAGGCAGACACACTCTGTCAGTTTAAACCTAGATTAAGGTCCGTGTGCTGGAGGGGGACCTGGGGACTGAGGCAGAGCTGGCGGGATGGGGACCCAGGGCAGAACCAGAGGCCAACACAGCAGTGTGTGGAGCTGCCGCCTTGGAACGGGCAATGGCGGGCTCCGCCACTTCGGGAGCCCCAGAGGCGAGCACTGCCACTTTGGGAAAACCAGAGGCGAGTTCCACCGCTTCTGGAGCTTTGTGAGCAGACACGCCACCTCAGGGGAACTGTGAGCGGACACCGCCGCCTCAGGGGAGCTGTGAGTGGACACCGTCGCTTCGGGAGCCTTACCAGCAGACCACGCCGCTCGCACTGACATCAACGGGGATTCCTGCACGCTGTGTATCAGCCCTGGATGCCCCCTGGGAATGGCCGTGAGGTAGTGGGTGCGGCAGACGAGGCCTCTGACGCCCCTTGGAATGCCGCTTCGGGAGAACTGTGAGTGGGCTCCTCAGCTAACTCCACCCTGAAGGCTGAGCCGCTCAAATGCAGAGCCAGGTTAATGTGGTCCTCCAGCGACTTCTCGGGTACCCAGTATGGCATCAGGGACTTGAAGGGCTTGGCCAGGCCTCCCCAGAAGATGACCATGAGGCAGGTCTTCTCCATTGCCGACCGATGAGCCACTACAAAGAAATCCCTGGCATACTCCTCAATACTCTGGTCTCCCTGACGGATGTTGAAGAGTTTCCCTGCTGGACCCATGTTTGCTGGCTGACAGAGGTCTGGGTCCAAGGGTCTGGGTCCAAGTGCAGGAGAAACTAGATTTCATCAACAAAAACAGACAAAGCAAAACAGAAACAAAAAAACAACTCAACCAAGATCAGGACCGGGATACAATTACGGCAACAGAAAGTGCTCGCATCCACAACCTACGAACAAGAAATACCATTACAATAACAATTCAGCCAGGCAGAGTGGTGGGAGTGTGGTGTATAAATAGTCCATGATGGTAGGCCCCCCTACCTTAGATATATATTGTCACGGAAACACCAGGCTCTTCCACTCATCAGCGATCCCAATCACCGGAGTTCTGATCACCCGCACCTGACCGTCATTCACTAATCACCAGCACCACAGTATAAGAGCACACAGTTCACACAAACACGTTGTCTGGTCTCCATTGTGGAAAAGGACTCATCGCTCATGCCAAGCTACTTACCTGAACTCTTGTTCCAAGTCTCCCGATCTCCTTCGTCTTCTCACGCTCTCCAAACCTGGTAACAGATTATACCGTCATCAGTATCCTTGCTCAACTCAGTAAAGACTTCTTTTTTGCCATATACTACCTGCTTCTGCTATTTATCTACAGCTGTGCAATAAACCCGTCTGTTTGATTCTAACCTGTCTGTGTCTTGAGTCTGACCACACGTTACATATATATATATATAACTTCCTGACAATTATTTATGTTGAATTTCGAATTTTTCTAGCTGGCATGCCAGTTAACATTTACAACACTGTTCTGCTTAAAATATGAATATAAGTGAATATGGAAATTCACTCTTTGCCAGAAGGTGGCACTTGTGGAGCAGCAGAATTATAGCCTTTAAATAATAAAGTAAACACAGTTCATATTAAAAGAAGCTGAAATGTGAGTTTACAGATGATTTAAACAACATAAATTTCACAAAATATTCATTATTCCTCATTAGTAGATCGAAAATATCACTTGGCAAGTTGGCATAAATGTGGGCTATTTGGTGGTTGCTAACTGTTTTATATTTTGAAACATGCCGTGCTCGGGTTTAATTAATTAAATAATAGCATAAAGGCATGCAGAATAGCTCTCGTGCTAGACTTCTTTACTAGTGCATTGTGCATTCCGCTCACAGTAAATCGGTGGAACATACCAACTATACAAACTGTGTGGGGGAAACCTAAACTGAACCATTCGCTACATATACTACAAGCAGGGCATTGCTGAAAATGAGTGTGTGAGTTTGTTTACAGAATGCTGTTGTCACTGCTGCAAACTCCCATATACAAATAATTATTAAAAAATGTTAATTTACCTGCAACCAGTAGGCCCCTCCCAAGTGTAGGCCCCTGGGCTTAAGCCCATTGAAGCCCATGTGTTAATGTGCCCCTGGTGACTTGACTTGACTTGAATTTTGTAAATACTCTCTCTGGCCAAATGTAGATATGTATTAGGTCAAGAGAATGAAATGGATAAGAGATAATGGAAAGTCGTCCGTTTCTCTCCTAGTCAACATGCTTTGTCCTTTCTTTTCTTTCCTAGGGTTATTCCCATATTGATCTTTCCAGATCACCCCAGATTATTGGCTGTTATCAGCTCCCCATGCTCAATACCATCTAAACTCACTTTCCTCTCTGTTTGTCTTCAGTCCTTAATATTTACCAATGCTCACATTCAGTGTGGCCTCGACCCATACACTGCACTTCCACCTGACCCACATCACCAGAGAGACGACAGGTCACCAGATTCTGCTCAAAGAATAAAAGTCAATTCAATCTCTTGAGTTTTAGATACCAGTTACTGTATTTGCTTGAGTAAGTAGATTTGATTTGATTTGAAGGAAAGGGGTGTCATGCACCTCTTTTATTTTGAGTGTACATTAATGGTGGGCACGGCTCACTTGGTACTAACATGTAACATTATTCACCCAAGAATATATTTTGTAGTACTATATGTATGAATTTGAAATGTATAGATATTAATACTGAATATACAAATGATAACAAAATAATAATTATTAATGACTTGCTAGTATCTTAATTTTACTTAAAAACTAGGAGGATATATATATATTACATGCCCAAACATGCTATGCATTAAGTAAGAAAAAATTGCATATATGAATGTGAATAAAGAAACAATTATTCTCAATATCAGAAATATTTAAATAAATATTCAATCAACCAATTATTTGGGTAGTTACATCCACACCTACAAGCCTTCAAAAAGGGGGAAAAAAAGAATCAAGAGAAACAACAGCAAAACTTATTGTCAGAATAGGGCTCTAGAGTGAGAAAAAGAAATCAGATCTCCTTATTTCTCCAATGAAAGTTTTCAAATCTCTATTTCTTGATCTTTTTTTTTTTTGTTATAGTATGTGTTCTTTGATCAGTTCCTTTATTTCTGTTCTTCAGTGTTATTGCTATCAGTTTATCTTTCATCTCTTGTATTTGATCTAATTTCTTATTATGGATTATCATTTCTCAACCATTCTAGCTAAATAATAAACTGATGTTCTCATTTGGCCATAGTAAATTAAATGTAAGGTTCAAATATAGGCCTATATTTCATTTTGATGTTCAGCATTTTGTATTTTAATCAGAGTTTGATGAATTTGTATTCGAACAACTGATGCTGCAACTGTTTATTAAAGGAATATATAGAGGAAAAAGCTATATTATGGATTGAGAACACATATTTTAGCCTTAAGCAAAAATTCTAAGTTAAAAATGCCTTAATTATGGGTTTGTTTCTTACAAACATGCAACTTTTCACAAGATGTTAATTTATGGACTGGAGTCATGTGGATTACTTGTGGATTTTTGCTATGTTTTTATCAGCTGCTTGGACTCTCATTCTGACGGCACCCATTCACTGCCGAGGATCCATTGGTGATGTAATGCTAAATTCTCCAAATCTTTTCTGATGAAGAAACTGGATGTCCTGAGGGTAAGTACATTTACAGCAAATTTTCTTTTTTGGGTAAATATTCCTCTAAAGCTGTTTGCTTGCAAAACTTTTGCGTTCCCCTGAGAAAATATATATATAAGTAATACGAGGTGGGAGGAAAAATTATATTTCAATGTTTTTTGTCATACCAGCCTTTAGGAGCTCCATAATACGGGACCTAAATGAGATGAGAAGAAAACATTTATTTCAGTACTTGTGTTCGCTCACAAAACTTTTGCGTTCTCTAAGAAAACTGGTGATGGAAATATAAGAGATGGATATGAGATAGGAAATCTATATTCAAATGCATAGTTTTTCGGGTGAACACAATACTTTTGGAGCAGAATACTGAGTTTCTTCGGGGAACTCAAAAGTGTGAACCCTATGTCATAGAAATATAATTTTTCCTCCCATCTCATGTTTTTTCCATCACCAGGGGCTCCGTATAAATTAACATTTGGAGTAGTGCTAAACCCAGAGGTAAACCCAACTTCTCAGTTAATGCTAATACAATAAGTCATGTTTAATAAACTGACCTTTCTCAGAAATATACTGTAATTTTAGTTTAGCTTCCTCATTCCTGTCTCTTTTTTGAATTTTGGTTGTTCTCTGTCTACATGACTCACAGAGTGAACTTCTCACAACTGTGCAGATTCAGAACATGCAGCAGAATGTCACCATCATGGACTTTTAGTTTGTTTTCTTCCCTCATGTTACCTTTGACCTAGTTTCTGTCTCCCTTGATTCAGCTCATTCTGTTCATCTGTGTTTGTTAATGATCTTCGCTTGGTCTGTGTATTTCAGTTGCTCCTTTTCAGTTCTTCCTTGTCCGGTATTGTTGATGTGATGTTGTTTTGCTGCGTGCTCATCTTCTTGGATTCTATTAAACTCTTGTGTAGATGACCTTCGTCTTCGTGTGCCTTTCCTCTACACGTTGCGTGAATGAGAATAGAGGATCAGACGTTTTTTTTTTTGTTCTTATAGCATAATTTATAGCACATCTATATCAAATGCATATCATATATTCATGAACTATTTAGGGTCTCTGCCACAAGCCTTTATTCATATTCTATCTGCTTTCTTACAGCTCTTCTTTCTTTGTGTTGCTGAAACTAGGGATGTGCATCTCCATAACTGAGGCTGATGCGATGCGCATCTCGATGCATAGCCAACGATACGATACATTGAAGATACATATGAAGTAGCTTGCGATACGATTCACCCCAATCCGATTTCGATTCGATCCGATTCAACACAATGCGATTCGATGCAATGGAAAAAATATGATCACATTTATTTCTTTGGTTCAGACAGACAGCAAATCATAAATTAATTTGTGTCTTCTGACTTATAACGCCTCGAGGCCTGTTTCATAAAACAAGTTTACCAAATAGGCCAGGCTTATTTCAGTTAGTCTGACTCGCTGTCAAATGATTTGTTTCCATAAAACAAATTTAACAAAGATCAAAATCAGTCACTGTGGCAACTTATGCTGGAAAGCTAACCTGGTCCAGGGCAGGCAAACTGTCAGACTAAACTGAGCTCCTCTAACACTGAACAATAGGAATGCAATGATATTACCACTGACTCTCTCACATACTATCATAGCCATGCAGCCTTTTTCTCTGGTTTTCTGCTTTGACTCAGAATTATTGCGCTCCGTCTGTTTAGCCTGCATGTGCGCAGAAGCACTCGTTCACTCACGTATGCCCCGCCCACTCCTGACAGCAAGCAAAATGGATATATTTGCATGATTTTCTAACATTTACAGAGGAAAAATATACGCGTGACCTGTCAGTTATGCACTGAGGAAAACACAACGTCTCAAATGCATTAAACAGCACAGATATATTCGCTGTTTGCCATGGTGGATCAATTTGATCCATGATCGACATTAAGGGCTGCTTAAGATTAAGCGCCCACAAATTAGTTAGAAGTGTTGTTGTGATACGTCATATTCACGCGCAGCGGTGATGAGAGAACACCCGTGAGAAACAGTTTTGAGAGGAGAAATCAATCTACATATAAAATATTGGTCACAGATTATTGGTCACTTTCTAAACAATAAAAGTGTATACAGCCATCCACTAGTAATTGTATATAAATAAATCGGTTTTTACCAATGCAAATATGTTAGAAATGGTGCATCGCCATACAAATGCCAGCTTGTATCCGATGCACACTTTTTAAACCTATGCATCGCATCTGTAACTTTTTTTGCCGCTGCACCGAGCGAATCGGTGAATCTTCCCATCCCTAGCTGAAACCTGTTTCATTTAGAATGCCAAGTGTTTAGAGTCAGGATTTGTATTATCATGAATATAATATGGATATGTATATATGTATTTAAGCCTTGTGTTTCCTTTGTTTCCCTGTCAGGTATTGTTTGTTTAATGTGTTGTTTCCAGTGATATTTCCTAGTGTTTCCTCTGAGAGTGTAAGATAGCATGCATTAAGGCTATATATTCAAGAAGAACGCTAAAGTGCCATTTCAGTCTGATCTAGTTGCCCGAGACTGCGATTGTGCCCTCGTAACGCCACTATTCCCCTGCCCCTCTGGAGGTCTGTGCACGCCACTGCATAGCCTCAGGCAAATGGTCTGCAGTGATGTCCAGTTCACAAACGAATCATTTTTTAAAACGGTTCTTTTTAGTTAACGGGATGAACAGTCTGAAACCGTTCACAGCTCGGTCTACTTAACCAGGTCTACTTAATCAGAACTCACTTTTGGCCATGCCTGACAGTCACTCTGACTCGAAATGAGCCAATATACTGGCATATATGAAACCTTCTTTACTATTCTACTAAGGAAAAAAAAGTCACCTTCATCTTGGATGGCCTGAGGGTGAGTAAATTAACAGCAAATTTTCATTTTTGGGTGAACTATCCCTTTAAGACCCTTGTGTTTGATTACATTCTGTTCAGTAAAGACATTTGCGTTATATTACAATATTTTTAGAAAGAAGAAAGTGTCCTCTGTGAACAACACTCAACACGCTCAGAAAAAAAGGTACAAAGCTGTCACTGGAGCGCTACCCTACAAAAGCTAAAAAGGTACATTTTTGAAACTTATTTACCCTTAAAATTACATATTTTATTGCATCTGTGCCCTCCATCGGCCCTGGGGTTGAAAGCCCATGCAGCGCATCCATCTATGCCCTGTAGGACTACCTCAGCCCTAGCAAACAGGGCTTATTCAGTGGCTGGCCAGGCTGGCTCAGAGCTTCACAAAATGGCGGAGCTTGAAGTATTCCAGGCCAAACTTCTCCGCACCATGGACGAGTCCTGCCAGAGTTCTAATGCCTTTAGAGAGCTGCGCACAGCTACTGACCTGACTCTGCGCGCTACTAAGGCCGCTGTGCAGGCGATCGACAAGTCCATGGCCAATTTTGTGGTGCTGGAGCGCCACCTTTGGCTGAATTTGATGGAGATCAGGGACGCTGACAAGGTCGTCTTCCTAGACTCGCCAGTCTCTCCTAAGGGACTGTTTGCAGAGAGGTTTACAGCGGCACAGAAGTCATCGCAGCAGGCAATGCATCACTTCCTGCCAAAGCACTCCAGTGTTGCGGCTGGTTTAAGTGGCCAGAAGGCTCCATCCGCTCTGCAGCCTGCCAAGCCGGTGCCGCCTCAGCCCCAGCCTAAATCTGAGCCTGGGCTTCAGCAGTGCCCCCGGACGGCAAAACGCTACCCATTTCCGAAGTGCCAAGGTCCCTGTCCCAGAGTGAGGTTGGACCCTGAGCCTCAAAAGCCGTCCTGATCCGATCGCAGTGAGGGAGAGGGTCAGATCTCGCTGAGGCCGGAACTCCCTCAAAGAAAGCTTGCACTCGCTCTCCATCCCTCCACTTAACACTGAGCGATGGAAGCTCCATTCAAGGTGGGTCCATCCTTCTCATTCAGTGCGCGCCCAAGCAAACTACCGATGTGTAGCGGACCCACATACTCAAAGCGTTTCTCCTCTCCTCATTACCAATAATGTCAGTTCCCCACCCCCGTGCAGCGAACTTCCATTCGAAAAACTAGAATCACTTGCCATCTGGCTTCAGGCATGGAAAGCTATCCAGATGTGTCAAGTTGGGTTCTAAAAACCATAGAACGAGGTTACTCGCTTCAGTTTGCTCGCAGGCCACCTCACTTTAGAGGTGTTACTCACTATGATGCTCATGTTCTCCAGTCCGAAGTACTAACACCACTTGCAAAAGGAGCTGTGGAAACAGTTCCTCTAGCGAAGAGTCAGGTTTTTACAGCCATTACTTCCTCATTCCTAAAAAAGATGGCGGGCTCAGACCCATTCTCAATCTCCGACATCTGAACCGCTCGCATATGAGATGGCCGTTCAAGATGTTAACTTTGAAACAGATCCTCACGCAAGTATGTCCTGAAGACTAGTTTCAATCAGTGGATCTGAAAGACGTTTACTTTCACATCCAGATAGCCCCCCATCACAGACTGTTCTTGAGATTCACATTCGAGGGAGTGGCCTATCAGTACATAGTCCTACCATTCGGACTATCCCTGGCCCCACGCACTTTTACAAAGTGCATAGACATGGCTCTTTCCCCTCTGAGACAGATGGGAATCAACATTTTGAACTACCTCGAAAACTGGCTGGTTTTAGCCAGGTCAGAACAGGAACTCATCACTCACAGGTCGCTGCTGCTCAGCCACCTGGAGCGCCTTTGGTTGAGAAGCAATTTAGCCTAGAGTTATTTGTCTCCCAGCTCGCGAGTGGTCTTTCTGGGGACAGTTTTCGATTCTGCCCGAATGCAGGCATGGATTACGCCGGAATGCCTCCTGATTATTCAGCGACTGGGCAGAGGTGGACCTCTTTGTCTCAGAAGACAACTTTCATTGCCCAATATACTTTGAGACAGTGAGATGCCCTGGCCCACGATTGGCCCAGCGCTCACTTGTACGCCCCCCCCACCACAGCCCCGGCTGCCCTGCTTCCTCAGGTCATCAGATGGATCAGGGAAGTCAGATGCTCAGTCCTTCTCATGGCTCCACTCTGGAGGAATCAGATGTGGTTCCCCGAGTTGATTCAGGTGCTATCAGCAGCCCCTTGGCCGATACCACTGAGGGAGGACCTTCTCTCGCAAGCAAAGGGCATGATTTGGCATCCCCAGCCAGAGCTGTGGAACCTTCATGTTTGGCCCCTTGATGGGAGTCTTTGCAGCTCCCCGCAAGTGTAAATAACACCATTTTGGAGGCTAGAGCTCCGTCTACAAGATGTCTTTGTGCCCTTAAATGGTCAGTCTTCTCTGACTGGTGACTCTTGTGACGTGTCCCATGTGCTAACCTTTCTACAAGAGCTGCTGGAAAAGGGGCGCACCCCTTCCACACTCAAAGTGTATGTGGCAGCCATCGCGGCAAATCATTCTCTCGTGGCTGGCCAATCAGTCGGTAGAAACGACTTAGCTGTTAAGTTTCTGAGGGGAACTTGGATATTGAATCCACCTCATACTCATACTGTGCCGACTTGGGACTTGTCTATATTCCTCAGGGCCCTACGGGGCCCTCCCTTTGAGCCGCTCCAGTCAGCTGACTTGCGACCCCTGTCGCTTAAGACCACCCTCCTTTTGCCTCTAGCATTAGTCAAGCAAGTGGGCGACCTGCAAGCACTGTCAGCCAGTGCTTCCTGTCTTGAGTTTGGGCCTAACGACTGTAGAGTCGTCCTCAAACTGGGACACAGCTATGTGCCGAAAGTGCTCTCCACTCCGTTTAGAGCACTAAGTCATCACCCTTGTGGCGCTCCCCAATCCAGATGGTGAGCAGGGTCCGAATCCATTCTGCCCGGTTTGGGCTCTTAGAGTGTATGTTGAGTGCTCTGGCCTGTTTAGACACTCAGAGCAGCTCTTTCCCCTAATCCCCTTATACGTGAAGAGGGTTATGTTATGTAGTCCTCAGCCTAAACTGCTTGGGTCTCCCTACTGGCTTATGCTTACAGGAGCCCTCAGTAAACTTCATTCTGCACTTGCTTATAGCACGGTGCCATTTGACGCATTCCCCATAAGCTTGTCAATGCAACGGGAGAGACCATTCGAAAGGGAACGCTCCGGTTAATAACGTAACCTCGGTTCCCTGAGATAAGGGAACAAGCGTTGCATAGGTTGCCATGCCATAAGGCTGCATGTGAATTGATCACTGTCTCTTCAGTCGAAAGATTCTGACAAAATGGCGCTTAGAGCCAACTTATATAGAGGTCGGCTCCTCCCCTTTTGGCGAGTTGAAGCGCCATTGGTTCATGCAGCTACACGAACATAAACAAATCAGGCTTCAGTATCAGAGTAAACAGGAGTTTCCCCATAAGCATGTCAACGCAATGCTCGTTCCCTTATAAAAACGTGAAGGATCTTTTTCTAAAATCATTTAACCAATTAACTTAATGTTCATTAATTGTATTTATTGACAATTAATCATGCTGTCTGACCCATACTTAAATTCTAAGAGATTTTCCATCAGGGTGATTCAAACTTGAAATACCACATTTGTGTTTTTCAGACAGCAGACTTGGAAAATCAGCTTGTTTGCTTATTTTTGATTCATCATCTGTTCCAATCTATTAAAAAAAAAAATAATAATAATAATTGTAATAATATTCATTTAATAATTTACTCTTTAAATTATAATTTCAATAAAACTGTTTAACCTTAATTTCCCACCACCTTGTTGTGGTGTTTCTGGTCAAAAATGACCGGCCTACAAAAGCAGTTTTTTTTTTTTTTGGAACTGATTGATCATTGGTCTCAATGATCTGAACTCATGCACCTCAGTTTTTGAGTGAACATTTTTGAAATTATTCACAAATAATGCTTTTTCTTCGCCCAAACACTGAGGTGCATACAGCCTGTGCTAATAGAAAAGAAGTTGACAAAAAGTCTGAATCCAAGATATGGTGGTAATATAGCATAATGAGAGATTTATAAGCAGTTTTTAAAAGGCCATGCATTTTTGACAGAGAGCACCGAATTTGGTAAAGGATTTTAAACAGAACAAGTATTAAAACTAAACTAGTTCTTGTATGCCTAAGGGCCCTATCATACACCCGGCGCAAAGCGGTGCAATTGTTTTTGCTAGTTTCAGCCCGACGCAGTTCTCATTTTCACGTCCTGCGCCGCATTGTTTAAATAGCAAATGCATTTGCGCCCATTTGTGCGCCCATGGGCGTGCTGGTCTAAAATAGAGGTGTGTTCAGGCGCACTGTTGGCGCGTTGCTATTTTGAGGAACTCAATTAGACTGCGCCATAGACCAACTCTAAGCGTCTGCTAAATGCATTAATTGATTAATTAAATAGCGAATCCGCCATGGCGCAAGCGCAACTGAGCAAAGACACGTCCAAAAGACGTCAATTTAACGTCTTTGTCGTACGTTCAAAAGACGTCCACCGAGGAGCCAGAATGAAAGTTTTTGCGACGTCTTTTTTAGACGTCTTTTTAGCGTTCAGTATTAACGTCCAAGTGACATAAATAGTGAACGTTCAGAAGACCAATGCTGAATGAATGCCAGCTATGCCAGCTTCATGCCAAATCTGGGTCTTAGTGAAATAAATAATTACATAGTAAATGTATAGGGTTGCACAATTTTGGGAATATTTAAGTGCACTCCATGGGAATTAATCAACTGACATTTATGTAGAACTGACAGAAGCAAACATTATCACCGTGGTTTAAAAATGTAACTATAATAGTTTAGAAAGAGAGAAAGAGAAAGACCTTTATTGCCAGGAATGTTTACACATACAATTAATTTGTTTTGGTGACAGAAGCTTCCACACAACAAATAACAAATGCAAGGAAATGTAAACAATGGGTGTTAAATAAATAAATTTATAAATAGTGTTGTGTATTACACATTTATTGTAAAGTTAACTGTTCATGAGATGGATTGATTGAGGGAAGAAACTGTTCCTGTGTCTGGCCGTTCGGGTGCTCGATGTAACGTCGACCAGACAGCAGTAGGTTGTACCAGTGATTCGCTCAGCAGTCCGGACTATCCTCTGTAGTCTTCTGAGGTCAGATTTGGTAGCTGAGCTAAACCAGATAGTTATAGAAGTGCAGAGGACGGATTAAATTATGGCGGAGTAGAACTGTTTCAGCAGTGGCAAGTTGAACTTTCTCAGCTGGCGAAGGAAGTACAGCCTCTGCTGGGCCTTTTTGAAGTGTCCCACTTCAAGTCCTGAGAGATAGTGGTGCCCAGGAACCTGAATGTCTCCACTGTCGTTACAGTGCTGTCCATGATGATGAGTGCAGGGGGGTTCCTCCTGAAGTCCTTGATCTCCACTGTTTTGAGTGTGTTCAGCTCCAGGTTGTTGTGACTGCACCAGATAGCTAGCTTTTCAAACTCCTGTTGGTAAGCAGACTTGTCACAGTCCTGAATGAGTGTGATGTCATCTGTCAACTTCGAGCTTGACAGAGAGGTCAGTATGTGCAGTCATTGGTGTACAGAGAGAAGAGCAGTGGGGAGAGCACACATATGGGTGCTGGATGAGAATTACTACTATATTGCACATCCACAGACATCCATGAGGGTCCCTAGTGAGACGTTTAGATATTGTACATCCATAAGACGTCCAACAGACATCCATGATAGTCTTCAGATGTTGAACCAGTTTTGCACGTCCACAGACATACAAAAGGGGGTCCAAGTCAGACGTTTAGATATTGAACTAGTTTTGCACATCCACAGACGTACAAATAGGGTCTTGGTCAGACGTTCAGATATTGAACTACTTTTGCACATCCACAGACATCCAAAAAGTGTCCCTGTCAGACGTTCAGATATTGAACTAGTTTTGCACGTCCACAGACGTCCAAAAGGGGTCTTAGTCAGACGTTCAGATATTGAACTAGTTTTGCACGTCCACGAGCGCAACTGGCTTTTAAAGGGGATGGGAGATGAGACTCTGATTGGTTTATTGCACGTTACGCCCAAAAAAACACCCAATACTCATTAAGAGAATAGGGACAACCCGTTTAAACCATGCGCCCGGGCGTGCCAACATTTTCCCGTCGTTAAACTAGCAAAAGTGGATTCGGACACGCCCTGAGTGCACTTGCGCCGTGAGCTTTAAACCATGCGCTTAGATAATTAAAATAGGGCCCTAAGTGTTAATGCAGTTTGGTGACGGGTTACATTAAACCACTGAATTTGTATTTACTGATTGTCAAGAGAAATCTGTCAGATGCAGTGATCTGCTCAGCTGTAGATGTTTCTGATGCATAGGCAGCGTCTGTCTCCAGCTCATAAGTTTTTTTTTGTTCATAATGAGTGTGGGTCAGTATCAGAACGAGCATGCTGATGACCCTTCCTACTCGTATCACTTCAGTCTACAGTGCACATTCGATTCAGATGTAACATTTGTATGTGTGACTGAGAAACAACCCTACAGTGCCCAAGGACATTTTTTTTATTCCACTAACCAATAAGAATTTTTTTTTTCAAGAGGTGATTAAAGCGGGACACACGGTTAAATTTAATATTTTTGACATCTAAACACAACAAAAGAGTGCAAATGACTTTGTCTTTCTTAAATGTCCCGTCTGGATCATTTATTAATAAATCTGCCAACAAATCTTTCTCGGAGAAGTTTCGCCAATGAACTAACTACAAAAATGCACCACTGAGACAGAGCATACAAAATATTCATATGATAAAATATCCAAAGTAACACAGTGGTTGGTTGGTCTCAAACAAGATGAAATATCTACAATCTTTAGCAAAGGAAATAAAAGTTCTGCTCAAAGCAGCAAGCAAGATAGCAAAGAACATCCCAAGAGAAAAGGAACTAGCTTTTATTTTTGAATTTTCAGTTTTCAATTTAATTGTAATTTTAGTGAAAGCTTTAGCAATTCTGTTGTGTTTTGTCATTTTTTAAAAATGTCTATATAAAGTTTTCATTTTTTTTTCTGTTTGTTTGTTTAGTACTGTACATCAAAATAAACTGAATGAAAATGAGAAATGTTATGGGGGTTGCTATTACACACACACACACACATACACATATA
>NW_015647124.1:167140-179044 GCF_001515625.1 Sinocyclocheilus rhinocerous
TATATATATATATATATATATATATATATCTTACAAACTCGTTAAGAAAACTCCTGGAATCAAGATAAAACAACAAACAAAAATATAATTGTGGTTATTGTAGTTACATATAATGTAGTTAGTAATGTCATCCATTACATTGCACATGGAAAATTTAAAAGATGAAAAAGAATTAGGGAGAATCAATAAATTATGAATGATTTATTGCTATTTTGTAAATAATATGTAATCATGTAATAAATAAAAAGTTACTGTAGTCTGATTTTAAAATGTAATGTAATCTAATTATAAGTACTTCATTTTTGGAATCTGATTACGTAATCCAGTTTCATGTAATTAGTTACTACCCATCACTGCCAATTGCATCCATGAAATGATAGGGTGTGAATTGTATTTCCAAAGTGGCTAACATCTACAACAGGTGGGTGTTATTTGTGAGCTCAGTGAGTTGATTGAACTGTTCTTGTTGCTGTTCATCATTAACTCTACAATCTCAGAGGAGTGGTTAGATGCATTACAAAACCTCTGAAGTAGACTGGACAGAACAGCTGTGTGCCCTATAGCCGATCATCTCATTTCCACTTAATGGCTTCACTGTCTAAGAGGGTGTACACTGGATTAGCCAGAACAAAACGGCAGAGCTAGGCAATAAAAGCACTCGCTATAATGTTCTCAATAAGACAAAACAGGCCAGAATATTCTTGTAAAGTTTCACACTGAAGCTGTTTACGAGAAAATACATTTTCCTGCTGAGCAACAGAAAACTGTTAACAAGATATATGAGCTTATCTCGCTAAGCATTAACAAGATTTTCTCTGAATCCTTTCACTCTTAGTCCTAGGCCTATATTTAATTACATTTTTAGCCTTAATCCAAATTGTAGATCCAAATGATTTTTTAGATTTAGTATTTAATTGCTTATAAATATGTGGCCTACATGCATAAAACTTCTTCCACCTAACCAGAAATGGGTAGTTGATGTATAATTAGGGTGGCTATATGTGCCGTTCATATGGGACACGTCCTGGCCAGGATTTTTATATTGCCAAAGTAATAAAAAAGTAGTTTGACCAATAGCATGCAGGTATTGTATATAATCGACCAATCGTGGCGCGTGAGAAGGTGAGATCAACAGAGAACAATCAAAGTGATGCAAATACGTGCTGCACGTGTTTGTTCGTTCGTTCGACTTGAAGCGTCACTGCGCACCGATCATTGAATGACACCAAAGTACGGCGAGAGCGATTCGAAAGCATAAGGAGCCGTCTGCTCTGCTCTCTATATATAGCTCTCTACAACGATCGATCTGCAAAGTGCAAACAGCCAAAACCTGGATATTTTAGGCAATATAGAAATCCTGGCAAGGACGCGTCCCGTAAAAATGGCCCGTATGGTCACCCTATGTATAATGTACGATTTTTTGCTTTTAAATCAACATCAAGTTAAATTTACATGAAATGTGTTAATATTAAGTTATAAGGGATGCATGAATAATAATTAAATACAATGAACAAAATGTGATTTAATGCAGTTTTTTTTAATTAATATTGGTACTAATGATTATGTATTTGCTTGTGGGTGATATTTAATATTGGACTTCCTATGACATTTAAATACAAAACGAGTGCAAATTGCATCAGTTTTCTTAAATGTCCCATCTGGATTTAACTCCTTAATAGATTTGCCATGAAATCTTTCTCAGAGAAGTTTCATGACCTGAACTAGTGATAAACAAGCAAGCTCAGGTATTGTGTGATGCCCCAATTGTTGGTTCGTCACAACTGATGAAACTAATATTGGTTTTACATGTGTAAATGTATTAAAGGAAATGTGTAATCACAAGAAAGAGACTGAAACAGTTAACGGTTACATAAATAAGTAATTTATTGTTACATAATGCATATTTTGACATTGGTGGTTGTTCTAATGTGAGAATTTTGGAAAATATATAACCCAGCGAGACGAGAGCTGATCACACGCACGTTTTTGTCCTGTCTTTATTCCACCATTTCACAGGCCCTGTGATAGTGGTGACTGAAGATTTCTGGGAACACTTAACTGTCAGTTGATGCAGAAGTTCTGTACCTGCTACAGTTCTTGGGGGCTCGTCCGGGATTACCGCCACCTGCTGGAGGAGTGGAGCTAATCCAAAAGAATCCGAAGACCAGTTTTGCCGTGGATCCCTGCCAGGAATCCTTGCTGTGGTTTGATTGTCTCAAACGGTGGCTGGGTGGTCGGTACGATGGCAAACGAGAGGAGAAATCTGGTGAGGGAGATCAGGAAAGCACTCTGTGAACTGGCTGCTGATGAACTTTTCCTTATCGCTAAAAACATCGAACAAATTGACGAAAGGGAAGAATCACGAGTACAACTGGGGGATGAAGAGGCATGTTTTGATTTTGTTAGTGGGTTTTTGTGCTGTGAGAGCCTGATGGGAAGGGAAGATGAGGGTATGGCTGTGTTACTAAAGTTCTGTACCTGCTACAATTGCATTAAAGGAAGAGAAAGCAATCACAGCACAGACCAGTTTAACCCTTTAAAGTTTGTATAATATTTGATACACACGTCTAAAAAGTGTAAATTATCAATATGATCAAAACTTTGCGGAAAAACCTGTTGCACACATCTACTACATGCCTTCTGTCGTCTGATTGATAGTTTATACTTTTTAACAAGTAAAAGAGTTAAAATGTCCCTATTCAGGTTGTGGTTCACGTGTCCTTTTGCTGCAAAATATTTACTGATGTTACTTTACTGAGATAAATGTAAGAATAAGTTTCATATTGTTAGTAATGTTTCAAGACATCATTTTTTTTTAGAAAGGTCATGTTAAAATGTAAGTATCACATACGAAGCATCAGGCTTCAGAATCGTACTTTTTTCGCCGTATAAATATCAGCAACTACACAAATTAACATATTTTTGGTCAGTCTAGGCCTCTGAATTAAATTGAAGTGCTTTTTCCTCTTTGAATATGAGCTTCATATTCTCCCTATATCATACTATATGAGCCATAAAAGCTTGATTTATCAAATCTGATACTCAACAAAAAACACATATGAAAGCTAACAGCTACTTTTTTTTTTTTACTATTATTTCATAAGGCTTTACTGGATTAAAAGTGAATCATGACACTTTAATATTATTCATGATGTTAATTTCTTTTTGCATTTTTATTCTATTAACCAGAAGCACATACAACATCATTTCTGTAGTTAAATCACATACACAAAAAAGAACAGAGAGCAACTATAATTTAACACTTTTAAACAAAAGCTTTACTAGCAAAGTGTTTCTTTTCATTAAAAAGATGCAATTAAGCAAGGCTAATGTTTTAGATAAAGGGGGAAAAGTTAAAAGAACGGCAGCTTTGATTTTGCCACTCTTTTATTTTCAGTGTTGAGCTTAGATCTGTATTTTATCCACGACACAGATGGCATGTGGCAGTGTGATCTATGAGCGGGACCTCCCGCTCCACACCAACCAGAATTCAACTGTGACGGGACCTTTAGCCTCAGGCTTGAGTCAGAAGTCATGAACCGCTGCTTCTCAGAGGAGCTCAGATCAGCAGGTGCTGTGGTGAATGAATCTCTGAGCCAGTCGTATTGGCCGCTATTGTCAGGAAAATATATTGAGGATTAAAAATAAATGTTCTTATTGGCATTTATGATTCTGTGAAGATCCGTTAACATCCATGGGACTTTTCTAGTGCACAAAAGGTGCACAGATAGTGGGATAAAGTTCTTTAGATTGTTAAAATGTTCTTCACACTAACAACAAAAAAAGGCTCTTTTAAGAACTGTTCACTGAAAAATTCTTTAGGGAACCAAAAATTGTTCTACCATGACATCACTGCAAAAACCTACTCTTGGAACCTTTATTTGAGCATGTTATATTTACCAAATCTTTTCAAATGAATCTGTATTTCTTTGCTCAAGTTTCTAACGTTTGGGCGAATGATCTGACCTTGTCTGCTTAATGTGGCAGGTGCTTGTCTTTGCCCTGCAGCTGGAGATTTAATTCATTCAACTTAGATTTGCCAGTGTCATTAGAAAGGAGCCATTACTAAACTTGCTGGCAACATTGTTCATTCCCTTGCCCTCGGGGAAAATTCAAACCTCGTCTCCGAGCTCACAATGTCTAGACTTGTGGGAGAGACATCTAAAACCATGTTCACACATACTGTGACATACTTGCGTGTGAACATAACCAAAAGCTGAACCAGATTATAATATGTAAATGAGCTATCCCTTTCACATTGGAAGGATTCTGCTAGCTTGTGGAAACACACAGGGGAATCTCTCAGTTACCTTTCAGTCGGTCACTCTCGACGTCACGTCGGATGACCGCTGGACATTTTCATTCACAAGGTAATGTGAAGAAGCAGTCTTTGAAATGATACACTACCCACTACAAGTATCTTTTACAAATGACTATTGAATTCATGTTTTCACTGCCAGCTCCCCAGGACATCTGCTTTTCGATGCGCATAATATACAAGCTGATACGATTCAGCCCACATATTCCATTCTCTCTAGACAACATGACCTGATCATGTTGTATTTACTTTAGTTTCCAACTGTTTCCAGTAACATTAGTTAGTTTTAAAGAACTGGTAAAAGCACCACTAAAGACACAAGTTTTCAAGCATTCTTACCATAGATGATTTCATTGACTTTTCAAAGTGTATTATTCTCTATTATAGTGTCTCCCACTAAGAACAATAGAATAGAAAAACAACAACTTTTTGTTTAAAACTATTGAGTTCACATATTAATCAATTAATTATGTGGCCAAAATTGGGCCCGAAACAAAGTTGTTAGTAAAGGAATTGATTGCATATCTGGGTGAACAGAAAAAAGGCGTAGGATTTACTTTAAAACAACTGTTGGTAAATTTCACAAATTACGAAGACATGCAAGCAACTATGGAAGCCCGTTTCCGCCACTGAATAAAAAAAGGTAATTGCGACTTTTTATCTCACAATTGCAATTGAAAGTTAGAGAAAGTCTGAATTGCTAGATATAAACACGCAATTGTAAGTTATAAAGTCTGAATTGCTGGATATAAACTCACAATTGAGGGAAATAAAGTCGAAATCGCAAGATATAAACTCACAATTGAGGGAAATAAAGTCGAAATCGCAAGATATAAACTCACAATTTTGCCTTTCTTTTTCTTACAATTCTGACTTTTCTCATAAACTTGCAATTGTGAGTTAAGTCCAATTCTAAGGGGGAAAAAATACTATTTTCTTACAACTGCAAGTTTATATCTTGCAATTCCATTAAATTTTGATTACACACAGTTGCGACTTTTTATCATGCAATTCTGACTTTATAACTCACAATTGCGAGTAGGCCTGCAATTCTGGGAAAAAAATCAAAATTGTGAGTTTATATCACGCAATTCTGAAGAAAAAAAAGTCAGAATTGTTAGATAAAAAGTCGCAATGATCTTTTTTATTTTTATTCAGTGGTGGAAACAAGCTTCCATAACTAACACATTGAATTTAATACAAACTTTTCATGTAGAAGTAGACGAAATAGTAGGTGAATTCCAAGTGGCTTTTTTGCACCCACGAAGGGCACTTCGGGAAGGGGACGCCATTATTTGGATGTTCCAAACGAAAGTGAACAACTGAATCCCTTCACGAAGGGCCCTTCTAGAAGTCCATTAGCGAAGGGAACATGCCATGGTCACTTCATGGAAGTGATTTCCATTTGTGATCATGTGATCTTAGGTTAGGAGATCTTGCGAAGCATTTTAAAGCAAAGTTGGGGTTGATTTATTGAAAATATAAATATTTTTCGTCAGTGATAGAAATATAATTTAAGACGGTAGTGTAAGCAAGTTTAAGCAAGTTTAGTTTGAAAAAGTTTAAAAGTAAATAAGACACAATTAGATAATATTTGAATAAAATAATCATAATAAGAAGAAGAAATATTTATTTGCAACAACTGACGGAGTGCTGAATGCTGCACGCATGCGCAGCGTTGTCAAGGTAACATTTGGTCTGTCATTCCCTTCGCCAAGGGAGTTCCAAACACTTATACAAGACAGTAATGCCCTACACCCTTCAAAGAACACACTTCAAGTGCCCTGCCCTTCGAATGGAGTAGGGCATAGGGATGCTCACTTCCGTTTGGAATTTGCCCAGTATTTTATTGTAAAATGTATTTTTGTTTACAACTTTGAAAAATCTTTTTTTTTTTACAGTGTAGAATTTCTTGGTAAAGGTATCAAGAGCATGACCATATTATATGTTGAATGAAAAGGGCACAGCTCAAGCTTTTTTATTAGAAATAATAGCTCATAAAATCTGAAATTAGCTTTTAGCAGATCTTTTATTAAATCATAATTAAATACTCCATGGTGTCATATGGATAGGTGGAAGAATTACAAATTAAAACACAAGAAGAAAAAAAAAAAAAAAAAAACGGTAAAATTTAAAGGGTGTAATCAACACCTGTTGTACCAAATGGAACCATGCTGGTTCTTTGAAACAGCACCACAAATAGAGATCAAGCAAAAGTGTTTAAACGCTAATGATGAGTTTGAGGCTCTATGAACATCTGACAAGCTGCTCTGAATCATGTCATCAGCGCACGTACTGCTCCCTCGAGGTTGTAAATATAATTTATTCAAAATGTTTTTTAATAAAGAGTTCATGAACTCTCAACAAAGCAGTGTGGGACAGTTCTTGATGGGAATGTTTGATAAATGCGAATATGCAGGGATGTTTTGGCTCTTATTCAGAAATATATTTTTAGAAATATTCTTCATAATTATTGTATTTAAGTACACTCTGTATATTTCACATGGTTGTTTTTCTGTGCTACAGTACCATTAGTATTTGTATATGTTGAAAATATTGAGATTACCGGGGGGTGGGGGGCACGATAGCACTGTATAACTGATGTAGGCCTTTAGGTTTTATTACATTTTTCCTTTTTATTTTTATTCGAAATATTCCCATACATGTTAACTTAAAAATGCGAATGTTAATTGTTAAATATTTTTAATACGACTGACTTTGTATTTAATGTGAATTTAATAAAAACTTTGTAAGTTACTAATTATAAAGTTTTCATTGTACAGAAAGCGCACTGAAAAAAACTGTGGCCTTTCAGCGATGTCTAATCTGAACGCTTCTGATTGGACATTGCATTCATAAGCTCAGCAGAATCGTCTGTGATTGGTTTAATGCGCAACGCTATAAAAATTCATAAAATAAGATATGAAGATATCTCAGAGGACCTCAGATGATGCCAACCCTGAAACAACATACAGAACTACCAAATTTTGCTATAAGTTTGATTGCATCATATAATAATTGCTGTTAATAGTGTTCATCGTCTGTTTGATTACGTCTTTAATTGATTACGTCTTTAATTGATTTTTCCATACAGTTCTGCCATATGTACATGAACTGACAGTCACCACTGATAAGCTACCACTAAATATTGTAGAAACTTAATTTGCTGTAAAGTTGCTTTGCAACGATTTGTATCGTGAAAAGCGCTATACAAATAAACTTGAATTGAATTGAATTGAATGCAACATGAGCAGATATAAATGTAATCCAGCAATCGACACTTTTCATTTCATTTTTCTCTTTGCGACAGTGTGAGAAACATAAAATAAACATTATATGGTTGAAAACACTGAAAAGTTTTGATACATGACAATTGAGCGCGTTTGCTCTGGCGAATTTAGCAGCTGGTGATGAGCGTTTTAATCACACTGGTGTGATCGTGATGTGTACAAATATTATTAGGCTATTTTTTGTCTTTCGGGAGCTGCATTCAAAATCCACTTGCCTCAAAAATCTGAGAGGGCACGTGGGCTTGACACCTCTGTGTACAGCATAAGAAATATCCAATGACTAGTGCCTGAACTTTCGAAAATCTGCTCAAATGTCTTGATTGAAATATAAAGTGATGGGATCACACACTTTGACAGTTGGAAGTCGGATGCCATTTACTTTATTTTTATTCGATTTCCAATGCTTTCTCCTGTGACCTGTAACAATGGATTGAACAGTAAATACAATATCCACAAAATATAGAGAGATCAAACAATACAACCAGAGAATATATGGACTGTAGTTTTCAGTACAGTGCATATTTATCAGATGAGAGCTGGAGGGAGGCAATAAGACAGAGCTGATGTGACGCGTTTACAAATCCTTTAAATTCATTAGTCTATTTTTTCAGTTTTTTTGTTCTTTCCTTCTAAATACTTTTATTGGAGTTACACAGAAGTTAAATATGCTTAACACCATTAAAATGATTTAAAACAGTAACAAGCACATTTGGTTGCTTGCATTTTTGACATTAAAATGCTTGTAAATTTAAAGAACAAATTTTGTTCTGTTCTGTTATTTCTAATAATTGTCAGAAACATTGTGACAGCTAAACAAACAAACAAACAACAACAACAACACTTTACTATATACTTTACTATTTACTATATTTTTTGTACAGTTTTTACAAATGTGGATCTCCCTAGAAGGAGGTTTTGTCCGATCTACAGTAGGTCACTTGTGGGTATAAATCTGTCCCCAGAATGTGGTGAAAATGTTAAAACCTACAGTTTTTCAGTTTCATATTTGTAATAATTATCGATTACAATGAAATTTAGCAAAACAAACACCATAGAAAATGGATGGCAAATATCCTAACACAGAGCAATTTAATAGAGTATGTTTTGAATAAAATCTATATTCTGTATCAGTCACAATGCTGAACAAACACACATAGAAATGGGACTATAAAGAGAGAGAGAGAGAGAGAGAGAATGGAAGCTTGTTTCCTCTACAGAATTAAAAATAAAAGGTAATTGCAACTATTTATCTCAAAATTCTGACTTTTTTTTGCAAGTTTGTATCTCACAATTTTGACATCTCAGAATTATGAGTATATATCTCAGAATTTTGAGATGTAAACTTGCAATTGCGAGAAAAATTTCAATTTTTATTAATGTGTCCTGTTGCGGAAACAAGCTTCCATAATTGTGAGATGTAAGGTCAGAATTCAGAGAGAAAAAATAATATCATAATTGCAAGATATAAACTCAGAATTGCAAAATGTATGCATTATTACTAGGATATTAGCAGTTTATTAGTACCTATAAAGCACAAGCCTTTTTCTGCTTAACCATATATTAGATCCCTTAATCCCACCCCATACCTAAACTTCCTTACTAATTATTAAAAAGCAGCAAATAGGGAGTTTATGGAGGCAAAAGTCGTAGTTAATAGTTAGTTAATAGTGAAAATTGCTTTCAAAACTAAAGTGTGACCAGATTTTCTTTATGTTCAAATTTATAGAAGTGCATTGATTTTTACTGTAGTAAAGTTCCAAAAGTTTGCTAATATGCATATACAAATCATGGTTACATTCAGATCTAAATAGATCTAAATAACCTAAAATCCCACGTTCTTCAGGAGAGTTAGTGTTATAGCATTTTGTTAAACAACAACAACAACAACAAACAAACAACATATTCTTAAAAAAATATTCATAGTTTCTTTATCACTTATAGGACGTCCCACTATCTGCACCGTTCATGGTTTCAGTTTCAGTTCAGTCTTCAGAGGATTTATAAATATGTGTATGTGTAAGTTGCACATAGGCAAAAGGGGTTCATGCTTTAGATATTAGTTTCAGTCTTGACATAAACATACAAAAGCATATGTGTACACATTATGTACAAAAGCCTACAAATAAGAACTTAGATCACCGTGAACTGCTTGAGGACAGACCCTGTTTAAGTATCTAGTATAGTTAACACATGGAAGTTTCTTTGTGTGGGACAAAAGACCTATAGACACGTTATGTGTTGATGTCAGCAGACTACAACCTGTAATATCAATGTGCAAAACTACATATTTTCAAAATAGACTAGTTGGCTATTCAGTCTGTATACTGTAATAAGGCTGGTTTTGACTCAAAACCTTAAACATTGACATGCCATCTTAACAATTCAAAGCTTGTACCAGGACACATTGTGAGATCTGACACAATGGCTAAAGATGTCTGTTTGAATGTCTAAACCTGGCTAATGAAAAAGAACACTACAAATGTCAAAATGTCAGAGATGAGGCTCACAATGACTCATCTTTGTTTCTGTCACGTACACTACAAGTCAAAAGTTTGAAACAACTTTATAACAAAGAAGTCTCTTATGATCACAACAGGATACACATTTTTGCCTTAAATTCTTACTTGAATAGAAAGTTCAAAATGACAGTTTTTGTTTGAAATAGAAATCTTTTGTAACATTATAATTGTCTTGTACAGTTACTTTTGATCAATTTAATGTGTCCTTGCTGAATAAAAGTAATATATATATATTTTTTCTTATTGCAAAATTTTGAATGGGTGTCTCATGGTTTCCACAATAATATTAAGCAGCATTGATAAAAGTTGAAATAAAAAATAAATTACATTTTAAAATATATTAAAAGAGAAAACAGTTCATTTAAATAGTAATAATATTTCACAATATTACTGTTTTTACTATATTTTTGATTAAGTAAATACAGCCATGGTGAGCTAACAGACTTCTTTCAAAAACATCTAAAAATATCTTAATTATTCCAAACTCTTCAAGACATTTCAGATGACTTTAAAACTTTCAAATGTCCATCATCATTCAAGTTTTCTTTTCTGGTCTGAACGAGAGCAATTGAAATTCCATTTTTTAACATTTCAGAACAAGTAAAAGGATTCTTTACTACTTTCTTTCCTTCATCAGTACAGAAACAACATCCCATTGTCGCCAAGCACATTGAAGACTACATCTGTGATCTCTTCTGTCTGCAGTTGTTTCGAAAGCAGCAGGGTGACGTGACAGCCATGGTGAGCTAACAGACTTCTTTCAAAAACATTTAAAAATACCTTAATTATTCCAAACTCTTCAAGACATTTCAGATGACTTTAAAACTTTCAAATGTCCATCAATCATTCAAGTCTTCTTTTCTGGTCTGAACGAGAGCAATTGAAATTCCATTTTTTAACATTTCAGAACAAGTAAAAGGATTCTTTACTACTTTCTTTCCTTCATCAGTACAGAAACAACATCCCATTGTCGCCAAGCACATTGAAGACTACATCTGTGATCTCTTCTGTCTGCAGTTGTTTCGAAAGCAGCAGGGTGACGTGTTGACGAGGAGCAGTCAAAGGAACCAGGGCTCAGCGTGATAGCAGATGTGTGGGAGTTTCTCGTGCTTCCAGAACACACTTCACCTCCGGCTTCCTGCCTCACTGCCTCAGGCCCAACCTTGATTTTACCCGGCGAGACCGTAGAATCTTATTTTAGCGTCACTTAAGGCAGAGGCCACGCTGAGAATCTAAGGGTGCTTTCACACCTGTAGATCGATTGCTTTGTTCCGAAACAGGGATTAAAATTATTACAATGCTGCTTTTTATTCTTGGTGCGGTTCGCTTTCACACAGCAAAGTTTCTAAACGGACCGAATCTGTTAATAAAATTCACACGCGAGTAAACTGTTCTCTCATTGGTCAAAGTTCCACGGTTTATTTTCCGGGATTCCACGTAGCTGTCACGGCTGTCATCCATCAGGATTGAACGACAACAGCTTCACAGGCTTATTGTTGTTGGGTTTTTTTTTTTTGTAGATGTCGTTATATTAATTTATCACTTTGAACAGGAGTCCAGGATTCATCGTGAAAACATTTTTAAAAAGCACCTACTAGGAAGAAGAGCAATAAGACGGCATTATAAAATGAAAAATTGCTCTTTGATTTTGAATGGCGAAGACATGCTCACCCACAGACATTCACAGGTTCATTTTGAAGTACTAGCAAAACAACAAAGCTAATGCTATGCTTTTCACATAACTTACGTAATTACCCATTATACATTGTGATATAGC
>NW_015647124.1:179891-187272 GCF_001515625.1 Sinocyclocheilus rhinocerous
ATTGCTCTTTGATTTTGAATGGCGAAGACGTGCTCACCCACAGACATTCACAGGTTCATTTTGAAGTATTAGCAAAACAACAAAGCTAATGCTTTTCACGGAACTTACGTAATTACCCATTATAAATTGTGATATAGCCTGGTTCGTCGGTCCGTTAGATCGGATTGCATTCTCACTACAACCGAACCGCTCCAGAGTTTGTTTTCAATCGAGCCGAGACCACCTCGTTCAGGCGATCTCGGACCGATTGTTTTGGCGCGGATCCGTGCGCGATTGCCGTGTTCACATATGCCCAAACGAACCGAGCTAAGGGGGGAAGCGCGCCAGGTTCCGAAACAACGGGCCATGCGACCAACATGAGGCATCATCTTCAGTATTGAGATGTCTTTGAAGAACAGAGAAAATGTTCATGATAGGCACCATGGTTAAGCAAATTAAAGCCTCTACAAACTTCAAATTACATCAATTTTGAAAAAAATCTACTTCCTCAGCATATTATTATGATTTCTGAAGGATCATGTAACACTGAAGACTGGAGTAATGATGCTGAAAATCAAGTTTTGCCATCACAGGAATAAATGACATTTTAAATTATATCAAGTACAAAATTGATCTTTTAAATTGTAATAATGTTTCAAAATATTACTGTTTTACCGTATTTTTGATTAAGAAAATATATCCTTGGTGAGTATAAGATATTCCTTTCAAAAACATTTTTTGAAAAAAGTTTTGGAAAAAAAAAACTAGTGTGTATAAAATTATCATGAACTGTTTCCCGGTTCCTCAGAGAAGCAGCTTTGAGCTGACAATCATAACGTTTGCTAATGTTAATTAAAATTTTTATAAAGTTGCACATATGGTTTTAATGAGAATGTTAATTTGTTGGACATGCAACATGTTATTGCAACATGTGCACATAATGCATCACAACTAAATCCTGACACATATTAAAGTAAAAAAAAAAAAAAAAGGTTGTTATTATATCATTATGGTAATCAAGGTAAACAGGGACTGTGAAACCATCTATATGTCATTTTTTGAACCTGCTGAAAATCTTTCAACCCCACAGACAGATATATTGGCAATTTTCAGCGCTAATCTAAAACGCCTCTTTTCCAGGGTATCAGAAGTATCTGAAGTATCACTGTCAAGTGTGTTATTATAAACAGTCATTTTATATCAAGATTGCATTCACAAAGAGCAATTTCTAACCAATCTAAATTTTTTAGAGCTGAGTAGGCCTATACCTACAACAATTGATATTTACTATAGAAATATTGGACCCACTTTATATTAAGTGGCCTTAACAACTATGTACTTACATTTAAATTAATCATTTGGTACAATGCACTTATTGTGTACATACATGTTTTTACATTGTATTTATATTTTAAAAATACCTGCGTGTAATTACATCTATAATTAATTTCTGTAATTACATTTATAATTACACTGTTGACCCATCCCTTACACCTTAACCCACCCTTAAACCTACCCATACCACCAAACCTGTCCCTAACCTTACCTGTATCCCACCTCAATAGCAGCAAAAATGTTTTGCAACACAATATGAACACAATAAGTACATTGTACTTATTTTTTGATGTAAGTACATAGTAGTTAAGGCCACTTAATATAAAGTGGGACCGAAATATTCAAGGCCTGGATATCCCAATTTTAAAATGACCTACACTCTTAAAAATAAAAATTCCAAAGGGAGTTTTTTGTAGCAATGCCATAGAACACTCTTAAAAATAAAGGTGTTTTCACACTGATGCCATAGAAGAACTATTTTTGGTTCCCCAAAGAACCTTTTAGGTAACCATTCTTAAAAGAACCGTTTTCTTAGTAGTGTGAAGAACATTTTAATAATCCAAATAATATTTTTCCACTGTAAAGAAACTTTTATGCAATGGAATGGTTACATGGGTGTTAAAGTTTCTTCATGGAACCATCGATGCCAAAAAAAAAAAAAAAAACTTTATTTTTTAAAAGTGAAGCACCATTTTTGGTTCCCCAAAGAACCTTTCAGTGAAAGTTCTTAAAGAGGCCATATTACACCCTCTTACAAAGTCTTGATTTTGTTCTTGGGGTCTGCTAGAAGAGGTTTTCATGCATGACTGTTCAAACAGCGCTTACTGATATAGAGAATAACTCCCTTTGGAGTGGACTTTGTTCTTTGGAACTTTTTCATGCTCAAACAGCAACATTACACACTTACGAAAGTTGAACATTTTAAATAATATGTCCTCTTTAATAGAATCATTTTTGTTATTAATGTGAAGAACATTTTAATGATCTTATTAACCCCTTTTCACTATACTTTTTAAGAACCTATTGTGGAATGGAAAGTTTCCATGGGTGTAAAGGTTCTTCATGGAACCATAGATGCCCAAAAAGAACATTTATTTATTTTTTTCTAGAGAGTAATATGTTTCTTTTATGGTTGGTAACCCAGCATGCAGTTCTGACTTAACAGTGTTGCTTTTTATTTATCATTTATGGCTTACAGTTCTTTTCAGCGCAGACTCTGGGCTTCCTGTCAGGTTCAGTGGCACAATAATTCCTTTGAGAATCCTTGTCTATTTTCCAAGAACAATCCCTGAAATGTAATTTACTATAACTTTGAAGAAAAAAAAAATCCAATCCAAGAATTTTGTTGTGTCATAGCTTATAGATTCATAAACGCAACAGTGTAATTCATTATCTATATTGAGCAGTATTTGAAATGACGCCACAAGTTCATTTCTAAGCGCACATACGCAGATATGAAAATGATTTCAAAATCCAGTGGGAACATGTTCATCTGCTGAAGTACAGTTCAAATGGAACCAGCTCTCATAATGCGGAGAGTGAATGTGGCGGATTCCAAGGGGACCCATCTTACCCCAGGGACAATGTATGAGAAGATAATTTGGTGACTGTCAGATCTCATTCATGTGGGCAATGTTCTCTGACTGTGCTACCCTTCTGCTTTTAGGCACATGGAGCAAAGCCCACAGAAAATCACACTGGCAGTAATAGGTTTAAATTCAAAGGCCTGATTCAGACACATCGCACAATGCTGCTTATGTGGGTGACTCAAGTTCAAATCTCAAACTCACCTGCCTATTTTTGCATGTCACCTCTCCAATATGCTTCAAAATAAAAGTGGCAACAGTTACCCCCCTTTTTTTTTTCCAACAAAAGAGAAAAATAACAAGCCGTTCCATGATACGAACATGACCCAGCAAAAATGACTACCGCATTTTGACCCTGTGTGACTTATAATAAGGTGCAACTTATTTTCTGGATTATACGGTATAACTAAATGAAAAATCTGGGAAGGGTAAAACTTAAAAATGAAAGACATAGACAAAAGACAAAAAGTTTTGTCTCAAACAGCAATACATCAGAACCCCAGATGCTTCATCAGGTGAACAGAGCAATATTTTACTATACACTTTTAATTGACTTTATTTCTTCCTTGGAACCCACATTTTGAAGAATGCTGACACTGCTTGCAATGAAAATTAAACTAAACTAAAAGTCATATTTCACCTTCTGCCCAATTCAGGTTGGGTTTTCTCAGCCATGTTAAAGTATGTGTTAAATATGACAATGGGGTATGATTCAAAGTTTAATGGTCTAACGAAACCCAAAGTTTGAACATGCACCGATCTTTTTTTTATTGAACCTTGAACTTGACATATGGACAATACTGATCAATATGACGCCAGGTTTGAAAACTAAAACCCCATTAGTTCTTGAATCTCATTACTGATTGTGACGATAAATACAGATTTTAACATGCTACAGCATTTTCAGTGAATAAACTCAAAATTTGGATGTATTTAGGCTCCCTGCAACAGTCATTCACAGCACAGCTAAGACCTCTTCATCTGGACAGGCAGACATCAGGACTTCCCTTTGGTCTTGTGGAGTGTTGCCATGGATTTGACAATGAAAAGTTAATTCTTGAGCTTTGAAATAGCTTTCAACAGTGCCAAAGATCCAGCTCTGCTGAAACATTAGCTGTGGGCCAAAGTGTATTCCCAGGAAGTGATCAAGAAAGTAACACATTTATGAAAAAATGTATTGAATAAATGCATACTCCTGCATAGTCTTAAAGGCACAGCAGCAAAAGATGAAAAAAATTAAGTGTCACAAAATAAGATTATGTTTGTTTCTGTTGCAAAAACAAAACAAAAAAAACTAACATGAGACCTATTCGGACAGAAATAGTTTCTTATGAGGACGTCTTTAAAAGTATATTTGCATGGCTCAGTCATTAAAGTCATGCATTCAGATGGCAGTTGGACAATTAATAAATCCATTTAATAATTGGCATGGCTTCCACCTTCAATACTACGACTGAGGTGAGACCCAGCAAGACACCGAAAGCCCAACTGCTCCCCGGGCGCCGCATCAAAAATGGCTGCCCACTGCTCCGGGTGTGTGTTCACGGTGAGTGTGTGTTCACTACTCACTGCTGTGTGTGTGCATTTGGATGGGTTAAATGCAGAGTACAAATTCTGAGTATTGGACACCATTACTTGGCTACACATCACGTCACTTTCAATTAATTCACCACACAACCTTGATGTTTGTCAAACAACACTAGGTAATTTGACCGTGAATTTGTATAGTGTTGAAGGGGAGAAAACATATATTTAGGATTTGAATGGAAATAAAATCACTGAATAGCCCCTGTAAATGTTGAAATTACCTTACATCCCCAAAAGTTCAGATGATGTATGTTTTATGTATGATATGAGCCGTTTTATTGTACACTGACATTTTTATTTTATATTAGAATCCAGAAAGTTGTCACAAAGCTGTAGTTTGTGAAGTCTGTTACACCCAAAGCCTTCCTCTGAGTCTGTAATAGTAGAGAAGAAATCATTCAGCCCAAATTTTCAAAATTCTGATTACATTTATTTTATCATTCCAGAATGCAACAGTCTAATCAGACAAAAAAGCAGCAAACAAGCTTGTGAACTGGCCAATAGTAGCCTATCATTACATAGTATTCAGAGCTTGTTGCAATATGCTTTGATTCTGATGCTTCACTTGTTGAAAACATGTTG
Organism: Sinocyclocheilus rhinocerous; assembly: GCF_001515625.1. Lineage (NCBI taxonomy): Eukaryota > Metazoa > Chordata > Actinopteri > Cypriniformes > Cyprinidae > Sinocyclocheilus > Sinocyclocheilus rhinocerous. The sequence goes on from NW_015647124.1 coordinate 184,961, forward strand.
AAAACTGCAGTGTGAATAACGGGAAAATATGGCTTTCATAAATTTCCACTCCCAGTAAATGCATGAGCTGATATTGCATGATAATATTACAATGATCAATGTGCAATCGCGGTTAACTCCATCCACTCCTGTCTTTTTACAGGAATAAACTCTTCTCGCTAGTAATGTTTTTTTTAGCTTCAATAATGTTCACTTAGTTAGCAAGTGCACCATGAGGATTTTCTATTTTCCACATTTGCATTAAAAAGCAGTCATGCAGTCAAGCATGTTACAATAAAAACGTAAATGGAGCAGTTAGCTGATCTGAACTTTATACTTTCAGATTGAATAGCTTTTAAAGCAAATACTGTAAAGAGAGCTAACATATCCCAACAGCATTGGGATATTTCACTGTTTATATCACTATGCTTGTCTGTGTTTGTGCCACTCAGTAGACATTCCGTGTGCCACACACTAGACTTGTGTTTTTCAGATAGTTTCTGATTGGTCAACTGTACCACTTAGCCATAAAATAATGCCTGTGTCCATGATAACACTGTATAACTGACCATATAGCTGTATTAAGAAATGGCAAGTAACACAATGAATTAAATATGCAATTCTGAGGTAGAAGACTTTATTCACGTTCAGGCCATCCAAGCTGTAGATGAGTCAGATTTGAAGAAATTTAGCATTACATCACTTGCTCACCAATGGATCCTCTGCAGTGAATGGGTGCCGTCAGAATAAGAGTCCAAATAGCTGATAAAAACATCACAATAATCCACAAGTAACCCACACCACTCCAGTCCATCAATTAACATCTTGTGAAGTGAAAAAAAGAAAAAGAGTAATTGTGACTTTATATTTCACAATTTTGACTTTCTCAAAATTATCTTTTTTATTTTTTCTTTGTCATCATGTGATCCTTTATTGCCACTTGCCACACCATCAATATGAGTATTAAGCAGATTAAAGTGGTTCATGTTGCCATTCAATATACTGCAGGCAATATAATGAAGTGTAAAATTCAAGTTTGGCTCCATGCGATTTTCAGCTCACTGGTATTCCTGTCGAGTGTAATCATATCAAGATCGTAAATGATAGGGGTTGCATCTCAATTCCTGGAGAAGCTCCTGTCTGCGGAGAGGGCATGGACCATACATGATGGAGCAGACTGAGATAGAGTAAGAAGGAATCTTCCATTGACCTGAGTGAAAAATTAAGATATTCTCTTTGACAAAGTAGCTGTGTCTTGGGGAAAGAATGAAAAATGTATCACACTCCCTTTTTCTTGTCTTTTTTTGTCTGTGTTTCTTTTTATTTTGTGCTGTTCAAGACCATAGGAAAAATGCCTGATGGTCAAATGGATGGTCTGATCATCTTAAAATGGCTTTAAAAAGTTATATTAATAATGTAAAAAATATATTAAAATAATCTAACTTGATTCAAATGCTAAACACACACACGCACGCACGCACGCATGCACGCACGCACGCACACACACACACACACACACAAACCAGTACACACATACACACACACACACACACACACACACAAAGGCAAAAAAACAAAAAAAAACAAAAAAAAAACCTTGTAAACTGATGTAATACTTCTTAATCTGGCAAAACCGCACCGCTGAGATCTCCCTTGGACAATTATTTCAGAGCATCACTCTGGAGAGCAATAGGACTTTTCCACTGGCTTTTGGATTATTGCAGAAAATAAGCTCTGTGGCCAACAAATGTTTATGATTCTTACAAATTTTCATCATGATAATCTTCACAAATGAACACAACATTTTGGAATTTTGAAGCCTAAAAAAAAAAAAAATCAGTACACACAATCCCTTGGATTACAATTTGCAACTAGACGGATGTACTGTTACTTCCTCTACAGTCAAAAATCTGGGTGGTATATTAGATAGCAACTTGTCTTTTGAAAATCATATTTCCCATGTTACAAAAACCGCAGTCTTCCATCTTAGAAACATTGCCAAGTTACGAAACATGTTACCTGTTTCTGATGCAGAAAAGCTACTTCATGCATTCATGACCTCTAGACTCGACTATTGTAATGCACTGCTAGATGGTTGTCCTGCATCCTCAATAAAAAAGCTACAGGTAGTCCAAAATGCAGCGGCTAGAGTCCTTACCAGGTCAAGAAAATATGATCATATTAACCCAATTTTACAGTCTCTGCACTGGCTACCCATTAAGTTCCATATCAGTTACAAAATATTATTACTTACCTATAAGACCCTTAATGGGTTAGCTCCTGCGTACCTAACTAGTCTTCTACCACGCTACAATCCATCACGCTCCCTAACG
>NW_015647124.1:187897-197305 GCF_001515625.1 Sinocyclocheilus rhinocerous
GAAAATCATATTTCCCATGTTACAAAAACAGCATTCTTCCATCTTAGAAACATTGCCAAGCTACGAAACATGTTACCTGTTTCTGATGCAGAAAAGCTAGTTCATGCATTCATGACCTATAGACTGGACTATTGTAATGCACTTGTAACCAAGGTTACTAAAGCCCACATTAAACCTGTAAAAGAAAGATAATTATTATAATGCACATATAATATATTTGATTATATTATTTTAATGTTTTAGAGATCAAATATTGCTGAAGAAACTTCGTAAATGTCACAAACTAGAAAAGAAATTAAATTAAACTATTAGAAATAGCTCCGCCCTTAGTGGGTTGCGTCATCTCTAGCGCTAAATAAAGGTGAATAGTCCCTCGTCACAGAGTGAAGTGAAATGGCCGCTGGAGCAGTGATGCGTGTCAGTTGCAGTTCTGAAGTTAAGAAAGTAAGTGAGAAATACTAGATTAACAATTGAAATTCATAATTAAAACATTAAAACGCTAGCAGGAAGTAGTTGTTTAAATAGTTCTAATCTGACAGTCACCACTGATAAGCTACTACTAAATATTGTAGAAACTTAATTTTCGGTAAAGTTGCTTTGCAACGATTTGTATCGTGAAAAGCGCTATACACATAAACTTGAATTGAATTAAATACAATTGGCAGAAGTAAAAAGCCACAGCTGAATGACTTCAATGTCACCACCGTTTAGCTTGCATTGACACATTGGTGCTTCTCTTAGATCACGTCTTTGATAATTCACGCAATGCGATCGTCACTCATGTGAACAGATTTGCCTCAGATTTCGGGCTTTTGTTGGCAATCTCAAGAAAACTGTTGGCTAGTGAAAATCAGGCCTAAAGTCATGTAGTGGATTTAGCTTTTGACGTGACCAACCTGAATTCAAATCCATCTTTTTCCGATCTCATTCTTCACCCTGTTCCCAATGCATATCAGCTTGGAGAGATGTTGAATACAAAATTAAGAAAATACTTAAAAAGTGGAAATAAAGTTCCTAAGGGGATATTTAACAGGGTTTCTGTTGACCATCTCCACCATTAGTCTGTGGTGATTACGTAATAGGTAGGTGTGCTCTCGGGCTTTATCTACTTTCACATGGAAATCTTGTATTAAAATATTTTGGTTTAATAGATTCCATAATTACAATATATGTTTGTAAATCTAATGGAAAGTGACACTGACATGTTTTTTATTTTTTTATTTTTAATACTGTAAAGCTACTTGCTTTAATACATTGTATTATATAAAGTGCTATATAAATAAATGTGACATTAATTGACTGTAGTGCTGAATTGAGCCGGTATAAACATCCACATCGCTATGATCAGATGCTTTTCTAACTGCTGTTTTCTCACCGCTGTCATTTTTACAGTGTTTATTTTGTTACTGAGAAGAAAACAATGCAGAACATATTTGCATATTCATCTAAATGCTGCCTACACTGCTGAGAGCGACATATGAGATGAATATATAAATATGCGCTTCATTGTTCACAAGCTAATTCGAACAACTTTTTACCCCTAACCGAAGAACGATAAAGAACTTTGCCGTGAGTAGGCTATATAGGAGCAGGTTTAATATGGTTAGGGAAAGGACAAGAAAAGTTCTGATAAGGCAGCATCTATTTTGTGAATCTGTACTGTGAATCTATCTGCTTTGTGAATTTGCACAGAACTTCAACTTGATTCAACTTCAAGATCATCAAATGCATTCTATTTATATGTTGTCATGGAAGCACATCAAAGCAAAACCCCAATGATTAGATTAACTGGCTCGCATGGCAACATTCAAATCAAACCAATTCTGTATGAAAAAAGGCCTGGATTACATACAGAACCGAAAGAATTGCATCCATTCACTACGTTGGATGAGACCAAAACAGCTCCTCAATCAGTAGCGTGGGAATGTTTTATGACTAATTCATGGTAACCTAAATAAGCATATCTTTATTGATTGTTACAAGTGAATGCACTAGTGTATCAATAAAGAGCAACAGTAGGGTTCCTGAAGTAAAAATCTCAGCTTTCTCAATAAAGCAATTGATTTTTAGCAATAATGTTAAGTGCTTTCAGACAGACCAACTATGAGCTCTGATGTTAAGTTATGATTTATGCTTCTGTACATACTCACAAACAACTTGTGTATTTGTGTATGTCCTTAAAACATATTGTATAGCTAAATCAAATTTAGGATATTTTCTTTACTAACAATTAGTGACTTATTGTCACTAGTTTGATCTTAATCCATGTTTTTCTGATTCAGTTGTATAAAGGATAAGTAGTTAATTTCCTTATTAAATACATAAAAGTACACAATCTTGTCTTTTTTTTTTGCTTAAACTGCGATTAATCTCAGAGCTGGCCTCAAGTAGATCATATAGTCCTGTGGTTCTCAACCAGGGGGCCTCAGCAAACTTTCAAGGGGGTCTCAGGATGACTTCAAATTATTCAAAATAATACAAAACAAGCCTTAAAATAAGGCAAAAACTACAAATCAAGATACTTCTTATTTTAATTAATATCCTCAACAACATTTTTTTTGAAGAAAAGAAAAAGGGTTCCAACTGTATACTGTATATGGGAGATACATTTTAATTATGCGATTTCTACAGTGTAGGGGGGGGATGTTTACCATGAAAATAATATTTCAATCTTTCTACTTCAAAATTTCACAATTTATATGTTACTTGCTGTTTCTTTGAAACAATTTTCACTTTTAACAGAAATTTCACAAATAATTAAAATGCAGCAGTTTTTTCAGTGTGTAAAAGTCATGTAAATCAATATAACCTTAAAACTCCATGGGCATTTTTATAATGAATATACATATTTGTAGTTATGCCAAGCTCTAAAATATTTTTCTGGGTAGAAAAAATTAGTCATTTTTTTAAATTCTCATCCTCACTGTAAATCACGAATGGCTGCATGGGTGTCGGAAGCTAAAAAATAAATAAAATTTTGGGTGGGTCCTCCCCCAGAACATTTTTACTGGAGTAGATGCCATTTCCTGTTTTCTGGTGCCTTTTAATTAAACAATTGCTTTTAAAGGCTAAAACAGTTACCACATACATGGCAAGGTTTCCCAAAAATTACCACAGCAACAAAAGTCTAGTAAGTTGTTTTGAACCCAAAAAAATAAAAATAAAAAATGATGTTCTAGCTTGCCAGCCTAGAAAAAACTTCAGATAACTGTTAGCGTATAACAACATAGTGTAAGTGTAACTGTAATTCAGTGCTGCAACAAAGACTACACGATGCCTTTAAAAGCAACTGGCAAACAAATGATGAATATTCACTTAAATACCAGCTTGTTTAGTGACCGAATGTGAGCACAAAGCCAGACCCACTTAAGCAGCTAATATGCTAGGATGCTTTGTTTACCTTGCTGTGTCGTGGGAGTGCAGCAGGCGCGAGAAGTGAAAACACAGAATGGAGTTTAATTTATATGGACTCTGAATGAGCCAAATGGAATGGATTTGAGGAAGCAGCAGCGTGGAAGTCAAGGCTGTAAAACACGGAATGTTTAATTTATTAGGGCATTCCTCAAGTGGAATGGATTTGACTGTCAGCGCTCTGAAAAGTGCACAGACGTATGTGCTGAATTAGAAACGGTAAAAGTGTGTGGGTCCAAAATCATTGGTTTTAAAAAGTGGGTGGGTCTCATCCCACCCACATACAATGGTTCTGACGCCCATGAATGGCTGGCAGGTAAATGAATTGGTTATAAAGAGTGGGAACCTTGAAGATCATTCAACTCTTAAAACTTCTGGAATGCTGAAACTAGGCCCTTCAAATATTGATGTGGAAAACGGGGAGCAAAAAATTTGAAAAGGTTGAGAACCTCTGGTACAGACCATTGGTACTAATGGTTTCTCTGATCTATTTAGATTCTTAAAGGGATAGTTCACCTTCAGTTGCTGATCCCTATTGTCTTGCGTAGTGTTTTTTTCTTTCTTTCCATACTATGGAAGTCAATGGGGACTAGCAACTGAAGGTGAACAATCCCTTTGATGCTTTTTGGAAAGGCAGCCCTGATTGCTTTGGCAGACTTACAATTTTTTGAAATCCCAGTGGTGAACATAAATGTGGAAAAAAATCATCCAGCACTAAGGCCAGTGAAAAAGTGGGTGGTCACTTCAGCACTCTATTGAACATCCATACTGCTCTCTCTCTCTCTCTCTCTCTCTCTCTCTCTCTCTCTCTCTCTCTGAGAGTGGTACTGCTGTCACTGGCATATGGAGCCGAAAGCGACCTGATAATAAGTAGCATTAATCACAGTTTTAATTACGAACCAGGGTTCAGCGTGAGGTTAAAAGCTCACTCCTAATGGCATTCCAAAGACTCGATCCAATGCATACCAATCAGACTTAATTCTGCAATTATGCTGTAAAGTTGTTCATATGATGGGAGAACTCCAAGACAAATGAAGGGTTGTCATGAAGCTAGCCGACATTCCTGATTTATGATTCCTGCACATCGCTGATGCCTTTCACAACATCTGATTTTAGTCATTACAGTTGCTTTAATTTACTGGCACAGTTATGACACGGCTTGTTTACTGCTACACTAGAGTTGTCGTATCATCATTACGCTTTAGTGAACTCTTCTGAAAACTACTCTTTTATAAACAGCTCCAATGATCATCCTTACGGATGGTCCTAAACTGAAAAATATTTGCTGTAGAAACAATTTTCACTCAGAAATTACTAGTAAATTCCACAAACTGTAGAGAAAAAGCAAGTTACACATTGAATTAAACATGAAAAGTAAGTAGAAAGACTGAAATAGTATATTCTTATAAAACATACTCCCAACAATCCTATTTTATCATTTCAACTTTGAAATTTTTACAGTGTACATAAAATTGCAAAGACATACTGTATGTTGCCAGTTGTAATGCTATATTATGTTATATAATACTTGACATTAACTGTGGAACACACACTATTTATTCACTCATACACTTATTTATCTAACACACATACTCAGTCTACATTTCAATTTGCACATAATATACCTGTACATACAACTGTCTATTGTTATATACCTGTACATACAATTGTTGATTTGTATATTTTTATTCCTTATTTACTTGTTCTATTTTTAAAAAAAAAAATTTTTATTATCTGTGTTTTTTGTTCTGTCACTGTCATTCTGTTACGCTGTGGTAGCTTCTGTCACGAAAACAAATTCCTCGTATGTGTAAACATACCTGGCAATAAAGCTCATTCTGATTCTGATTCTGTATATTGGTTTTATTGGCGCAACGCCATAGCATTAATGTTAATTTTTCAATGTTGTCCTTTCCTCCTCTATTTTCTTTTCCTATAGAAAGAGTGGTTGGAGGGGGTCTGGCAGAGCAGTGTTTTGTGGGTTGAGACTGCTGGAGGGAGGTGGAGGAGAGAGATGATGCCAGACCCCTGAGCACCAGAGCTCATTTCAGCAGCCCATCTCAGTGGACACACACAGAGATGCCACTCACCGTGCCAGCCTGCCAGGCCATGGCTCCAGGAGGATTCACGCTCATTTCCATTTCACATTGATCTTCATCTTCTGTTCATACACATACGAAACACATGAGGTTTTCCCTACGTGCTGTATAAAAACATATATCCTAATCAATTCATTGCCACAATTTACTTTGGCAATGCGGGATGTGAATAAGTAATGCTCTCAAGCTGCGATCAGCGAGCAAGCCAGGGGCGATTCTATAGGGGGCCAAAGTGCTCCAAATGAAATAAAATTCTAAGAAATTAACAAATTCTTAAATAAATTAAGTAAAATATCCCCATTTATTTTGAAATATTCTATAATAAAACAACAATTGTTTAAATATTTCTTGATTATTATGAAAAATACAACCAAGGGTCATTGGGAACATATGCCTGCGGTGACATTTCTGAAACTAATGTTGTTTCTGGCATGTTTTCAAAGTGAAATGTCCAGTAAGTGGTGCTAAAAGTACTTTCAGTTTGATGAGATAAATCTAGCAGTGTTAGTTGTTGTATGTATCGTGGCAGAATTGTCTAGTGAGTGGTGCTAAAAGGTAATGCCATAGACTTTATGACCTAATGCAGCCAGCCAGGAGGAGGCTTTTTTAAGGACGTGTGTGGCACACTTGATAAAAAAGTAACCATATCATTTTAGCTTGCTTTGAATTCTTTTCATGGAACTCACTGGTTCCTGGTACAGCACATTGCAAAATGCAGTGCTGTACCAGGTAAGCAACAGAGCAAGTTTACTACTGTATTTCAGAAAAAAAAAAAAAACACATTTAGAGCTGGTTATGTGATGCCAACATCAGAATCAATGATAAGCTTTGGTTGTGTTTATGACAGGTCTATTAAAGGGGTGGTTGACTGTTGTTTTTCAAGGCTTGATTGTGTTTATGGGGTGCAGTCTAACATGTGTTAATGCTTAGTTTAAAAAAAAAAAGCATTATTTTTCACATAATTTATCTTTATTCCACATCGCTCTGTTCCTTCTCCTATAAACGCGCTGATCATTTCCTGCTTTTATGAAGCCCCTCCCTCAGAAATACGTGATGGGCTCTGATTGGTTAGCTGGTCCAGTGTGTTGTGATTGGCTAAACCGCCTCTAGTGCGCGTCTAAATGTCCCGCCCCTCAGCTCAGCTGCATGTTCTCCGGTTGTATTATAAACAATGGCGTCGTCTATATTGCTTATCAATTTGAGCCCGATTGAGACACAGAAGATATTAGTGAAGAGGATCGCGCAGAACCTGTGCAAGCACGGCTCTTAATGGTATGTTTTTTGTTTGTTGTTGTCTCATACTTTTAGATACGCTGTTTATAAACAATGGCGTCGTCTATATTGCTTATCAATTTGAGCCCGATTGAGACACAGAAGATATTAGTGAAGAGGATCGCGCAGAACCTGTGCAAGCACGGCTCTTAATGGTATGTTTTTTGTTTGTTGTTGTCCCCTACTTTTAGATACGCTGTTATTTGTAAATGCTACTGCTTCTGTTAGCTTTTAATATACTGTTTTATCCTGATTAAAGCTTTAATACAGCACGGCAACCGCACGCACATCCATGTATAACACTTCTCATAGCTATGTGAAGATAAGGCGGGGGCAGGGTTTATCTGGGTTTGTGATGACACAAACCCGGGAAGTAACTCGTTGTAGTCCCTACGAGTCGTTTTTGTAGGCATTAAAGTGCCAGAATTTTAAAAGATGATATTTCCGTTTGCATTGAACTTTCAGTGCCGCAACTTTACAGATATTGTTTATGCTCAAACAGCAACATTACACACTAACTAACGTTAAAAAAGTGAAATCGCAATCAACCACCCCTTTAAAACTGCCGGCAACATTTATGAATTTGTCAACATACAGTAAGTGAACTCTTTGCTTTTGCCAAGGCAAGGTGTTAAGCGTGACTGATTTCAAAAGAATACTGCATGGTAAATATCTTTGGCTGGCACTGACATGTTCACGATTGCTGTCATTTACAGAATTGTTAATTGAAAACGGATTGTCTCTGTTTGGTCTTGGTTGAAAATAAAATGCTGAGTGTGTATCTGTGACTGAAACCGAACATACTATAGGCAATTTATTGTTGTGCATCTTATAGCTTGCTGTCTTAATGAAGCTCCTGGCTTTATACAGTAGGAACAATTAATCTAAACAATTACTGTACATTATATTAATGGTCTTATTTGATTAATCAGTCAAGTCACATATATAAATATTTGCTAAGAAAAGCCATAATTTGATCATTTGAAAACATTACTATGGGAGATCAAAGCACAGGACAGACAAAAATTCTCTTTAGAAGTCAACATATTTTTATGTCCTTATTACTGAACTACTGAACTTGAGTGTTTCTGTATAAACTGAGTTCCCCCAGTTCAGAAACCTCACATTAATACAAACATAGTAGCTTCAAAAAGTATTTGGACTGAGAAAGACCACCAGACTGTATAGGATAATTGGGCAAAACAGTAAGAAGCAAGAGAAAATGGCAAAGACCCCATTTAAAGGAAGATCAATACACTTGGCTACTAAGGGACAGTAATGCAGAGAAAATCATTTGTTAGCTTAGAAAATCTGGATGCAATTTAGAACTTTTCATGACGAACTGTGACAAGACCAAAAAGTACTGCAAAAGTCAAATCGAATTTAATGCATTTGTTAAAATGACATAAATAATAGTTTGAGGGGGAAATTAACTATAAATAAATTGTGTCTGTTGATATCACTGTAAAACATTTCCACGTATTTCAACTTAAGTTCAGTTGCTGACTTAAATTTCTAAGTTAATTTTATGAGTTAAAGTAATGTAAAAACATAAGTTGCCATGAATTACTGATCATATCATTTTTTTAAGGTGTGTTTATGTGCACAAACTGTCTTTGCTGTTTTAGCACCAGAATCACAAAATCTTTGTTGAGCACAGTTTGCAAACTAAAAATCTTGGTCTTTGGGGTCAATTCTGAGTTGTGAAGGATGCAGCGGACTACCAACTTCAGTGCAATGTTAATTACATCAGGCAAATAGCAAGCCTTTTATGAATAAGGCACAATATATAATGAGCCAAATTTACATATAAAGGAGACTGAACAGATTCTTGATATTTGACTGCTATTAAAGCGCTGACGAAATACACAGATGAAGAACAGGAAGCGAGGCTGTATCTTGGCAGTGCTTTGGAGTGTGGAAATGAATCTGTGCAGATGTCACCATACTCTGAGCATCTGAGTCATGCTTATTTAGATTCCTTGGGTATGATTATGGTGTCTAATGCACCACCTTAATTCACAGAAATGTCATGATGGACTCGAGCAGAGAAAATATTTTCACAGCAACTCTTGGGATTTCTTGTGGTTGTATAAACGCTTACATCATTACTAAAGCAACTAGATATGGCAGATGCTGACTACATTGTATGATAAACAATTATCCAATTTCTTGCAGAATGACAGTTTGGACTGACAGTCTAAATATAAGATTTGAAAAATAAATTATATTTGCGTGCAATGCAAAATCTTCAGGGTACTGGAAAACATGAAGGTGAAAACATCAAAGTTAGAGGTGTTGTTTTTTTTGTTCACTAATGGAATTGTGAACTCCAAACCAATTTTAGATGCAACACAAATCAGAAAAGAAATTATCCCTTGGAAAAAGTCATGGAGATTCTCAATGGATTAATGGGATGACCTCATGTGTTAGAAAAGAATATTTATTTTATGAAAAACAAGTCAAGTCACCTTTATTTAAATAGCGCTTTATACAATACGGATTGTTGAGATGACAAAATATATGTACACACAAACACACACACATATAAAATAAGGTGACTTGACTTGACTTTCTGTGCATAGGTTTGAGCAATAAAATATTGTTGCAAAAAAAAAAAAAAAAA
>NW_015647124.1:198227-210079 GCF_001515625.1 Sinocyclocheilus rhinocerous
AAAAAAAAAAAAAAAAATCCAGGACATTACCATCAGAAGAATCAAAAAGAACATTTTAATAAAAAGAAAATTAAGATCTTAGAATAGCCATCCCAGAGCCCAGAACATCTGCAACTGGGAGAAAAATGTCAGAATGTCAATACTGTGGTGTGGATAAATTGAAAGCTTTGATCCCTGAAACTTGGAAGAAACTTTGACCAGCTGTTACAGAAACGTCATGCCCAGAGGCAGATACTCTCTCCACAACAATTGTTTTAGAATTCAAAACCTACAAAACAAACAAACAAACAAATATTTTTAATTTTTTGGTGTGATATTATTATACAATACAATGACATTTTCATGAGTGGTTTAAGTGTCTAAATGTCTTTAGGGCCACTGTCTTATATACAGAGATCAGCTGTGCCTGTATGCTTGTTTGGCAGAGGTTTCATGGCTAGCGGGACGAGGCATCATCAGAGGTACAGTGACGATTTGGGAAAGACTTTCAGCAGTTGAGTCTAATGAGAGCAGACAACCATGTGCAAAGCTTCTCTCAGGCTGAGGGAACAAGCTGACAGCTGACAAAGCAATCGGAGAGACATCACCAACACGCCAGTCCACTGACCTCAGCTCCAGCTGAAATAGAAGATTTGTTTTAAACGGATGTACAGGTTCTTTCAGGTGCCCTTCCTCTGATTGGCCAGTGGTGCCCACCACCTCTCCAATGGGCCAGATTCATTGAGCCCAGCAATTCATATTAATGAAAAGTCATCAGACTGTGAGTATTTTGTATTTGAAATACTTAAAATACTTAATCAAGTAGGTCATTTTATTCTCATATAATACAATATCTTTCTTCACCTGTGTTAATAGTACTGGCAACTATAGCCTATCACAGTTTTTGGTAGATGCAAATGATTCATATGACATCCTGTTGGATCCAATGGCGGAGTTTTAAAGGGTTATTTCACCCAAAAATTTAAATTCTGTTGTTAATTATTCACCCTTGTGTCATTCCACTCCTGTAAGACCTTAGATCATTTTGATGAAAAACGGAGAGCTTTCTGTCCCTCTACGGTCAGCCATGCAACTTACACATTCAAGGCAAAAAAAAGTAGGAAAGACATGAAGTAATCAAATTTTATGAAGTGATGTGAGTGCTTTGCGCAAAAAAAGCAAAAAAAAAAAACAAAAAAAAAAAAAACGTAATTTACCACTTTATTTACAACATTTTTTATCCAAACACAAGCGTCGTGGTATTCTAGTGAACACTCACTCATGTGTGTTGTGTTTACACAATTGCAAGTCTTCAATCGCGTCAACACAACACAAATGCGTTGTGACGCTTTTGTGAACACACAATGCAGATCAATATTTTCATAAATACTGTTGTAAATTATGTTTTTTTGTACAAAGGACTCACGTCGCTTAATAAAATTGAGGTTAAACCACTGGAGTCACATGGAGTACTTTAACAATGTCTTTCCCACCGTCTTGGGCTTTGAATGTATACATAGTGTTGCAGATCTTCATTTGTGTTCGGAAGAGGAACGACGGTCTAACGGGTGTGAATTGACATGAGGGTGTGTAATAAATGACAGAATTTCCCTTTTTTAATTAGACCATGGTTCCATCTTCCAACTGGGGGGAAAAAAACAATGAAAGAAAGAAGCTGTTTCGGTGCTTAGTACTGGCTGTGCACTAAAATATATACTATCAGATATTTGCTCACTGAATGATATTACAGGACAGAAGAAAAAGCTGCTCAAAACTTTGCTTGCTAGCTGACAAGTGACGTTAGCTTGTTAGCGTCATTCCGTTGTATTAACAGCACTTAAGGAGGCACTGCCGGTAAGTAAAGTTAGACCGTTGTTGATTTATGTTATTCTGTATGTTTATCAAGGATTGCATGTAGAAATAATCATTTTCATAATACGTGATTGTGAAATATGTAGTTCTTTTTATATAATAATATCTTTGAACTGCTTAAGATCTTATAAGCATGTATCTTTTAGTACATTTGAACATTTTGCACGATTATCACGTTGAATATAATTGGACTCAACATTTTTCATGTAATCTGATTTCCTGGTGTCAAGTCCTTTTATTGACTGTGTGCACAAGCGTAGCGATGAATTTCCGCTGTCACCAGAAGTCGGGATATCAGTTTCCGGTTTATATTCGCATCTCCCAAAATATCAGTGTTTACTAGATGTCTCCCAGATCTGCCTAAAGTAAACATCAGCGATGTCCCTCGTCTCGTTGCTTGGACATCGCTGATGCTACTTTAGGCAGATCTGGGAGGCATCTAGTAAACACTGACATTTTGGGCGACGTAAACCGAAAGAAAACCGGAAACTGATATCCCGACTTCTGGCGACAGAGGAAGTTCATCGCTACGCTTGTGCACAGAGTCGATTGAGTAGAAGTGTTTAGCTTGCTGGATATGAAGCCAGTGCAACTCAAGTTTTTTAAAGGTGTAGCTCAGCCAAAAATGAAAATTGCCATCATTTACTCACTCTCAGGTTGTTCCAAACTTGCATGACTTCCTTTCTTCTGTGAAACATAAAATAAGTTATTTTGAGAAATGTCCATTTTTGTTCAAACAACGGAAATCAATGTTCACCAAAAACGTTTGAGTTGTTTCTTACTGCCATCAAAGCAAAAATCAAGAAAGAGCTGCATTGTCATCTGGAAAAAGTTTAGTCTCAGAGTTAAACAGATGCGCCACAAATTAGATAATTTACCAAATGAAGCGTGATTGCAACACTGTATGTGTCTGTCTGTCACAGTATGAGGGACTGTGATCTGATCCGCAAGTCTGTGTCTTCATCATTAATCTTATGCTCGTTAGAGCACATTTTAATTTAGATTATCTTTCTTTATCATGTAAGTAATATTACTTAAAAAATTGCATTTAATGAAATTAATTTTCTCTTAACTATTCATGTTATTTTGCACTACAGATATTAATTTTCTATTTTAATAAAACCATTGGTAACACTTTAGTATAGGGACCAATTCTCACTATTAACTAGTTGCTTATTAGCATGCCTATTATTAATATATTGTCTGTTTATTAGTACTTATAAAGAACATATTCTTCATGGCTATATTCTACATCCCTAATCCTACCCAATACCTAAACTTAACTACTATCTTACTAAGTATTAATAAGCAGCAAATTAGGAGTTTATTGAGACAAAAGTCATACAGTAGTTAATGGTTTGTTAATAGCGAGAAAGCTCTAGACATGACGAAGCGGATATTGTCCTCCTTTAGAAGACCAAACAAAGTAGTTTCGCTTTCACAACGAAGCACACAGCGCCTTCACGACATGGCGGCAGCGACAACAATACTACAGCGAGAATAAAAGTTACGCCTTCTTTCTTTGCGTGAACATTTGGGTGGCGTTATGCAAATCTTCCCAAATAGTGAGGTAGATATGTGGGGGCGTGTTCGAACGAGCCGTTTTAGGTAGGTGTGGCTGACTCTTAACTTTTATAAAGAATATCTCTTTGGAATTGAGACTTTAGTCTTTGCAACTTTACAGAACTTCTTTATGCACCAAGAGCTTGTAACACTCCAAAGAGAAAGGAAAAATTGAAATCGCATCATATGACCCCTTTAAAAAAATTTTGTAAAAATTAATTTTTCTATGAAAAAAAATTTTTGCTTCTGGATTCTCACTTTTGGTCTCAGTACAGTACTTACTAATTTAGATGTTTAGGATTTCTTGCGTACTCACTTTATGGCACACATCTATAGCATCCACGTGTCTCTTGGCCTTCAGGTAATTGAACGCGAGCTTGTAGCCTGGTAAACAAACATCATGCTGATGTCAATAAGAGATGTGAACACACACACATGAGAACAGTACAGAGCGTCTGAGGGGGCCCCTTAACCTACTGTTGATGCCCTGTCCGGCCGGAGCGACGAGACAAAAACATTAAAACCCATTACAAAAGAGGCATTTGTTGCATCCAGTGGGTATATAATTACTGATTATAATAACTTATATTGTCTTTTTACGCGTTGCGTTGCATCGTGCCGCATAAACATATAACCCTGTCTGCATTTGTGATCGGAGAAATGACAAACAACAACTGCTACTCTACACTGCCCAAAACTCGCGTTTGAATCATCAGTGGCAAATCCTTTAAATTAAAACGTACTTACAGACCGTGAGTCAGAACAGCCGGCATTGTAGTCTACTCTACCAGGATCAGTAAAGAATATCTCTTTGAATTTGAGACTTTAGTTTTTGCAACTTTACTGATCTTCTTTATGCACCAAGAGCTTGTAACACTCCAAAGAGAAAGGAAAAATTGAAATCGCATCATATGACCCCTTTAAACAATGCTTTCTCCATAACGCTTCAGATTCAGCCGTTATAGACTTAAATATAATGAATATCGTTTGGTTCCATTACTCAAAAAAATCATAATAAAAACTGTTTATTTATTCCCAACCTAGAGATATCTGATATACATGCTTCCGTAAGGTCAGTAATGGTTACACAGCTGTAGACATTTTATGTATGTTTTACTCTGACTTGAATATGTGTGGTGGCACAACTGATTTATAAATAAGGAGACAAGGTCAGATCAGATCAGTGTGACCGTCCTTGGTTCTCCTGATGTATATTCTGTATTGTGAGGGAGAGCTTCTATTAAGATTTTCATGATACAACCAGGACATGCCAACATTGCTGAATGTTAGTTCAAAAAGCACAAGAGAGGCACACTTAGTTGGATTCGCCCTAAATTCAGTTCTGCAAAACAGACTTAACAAACCTTTTTTTTTTTTTTTGGATGATGCTCACTTTGATTAAATAATAAAGCAGCATACTATTACTTAACATTACATTTAGTTATTTATCTTATGCTTTTACCCAAAGCGACTTACAAACTGTAAGAGTCAATTAAATGTTGCAGCTAATTGGTATTGATCATATAAGTTGTAATTGTGAATTGTGAACTTAGTTTGTACACATTTTGTGGACTATTGATAAAGTTGTTAAAAAATAAAAATAAAATAACTAAAAGCAAGTGAGAATTTGTTTAGGGATCATAATAAATGTAATGGCAACATCAGGGAGAAAAAAAGAAAAGGGGAATACAATTTCTGATGATGAATAATTATTATGCTATGCTTCACTAATTTTAGGCAGGAAGAACTCTTAATGATGATGTCGGCAGAAAGCATGCCAATTTGTCTTAATATGCTTCATTATGATAATATTAACTCTTATTTCTCATATTTCTAATTACTCATATTTCTACATTTAGGCTGTAGCATTTTAATAACATTACTATGCTCAATAAGCTGATTTTTCAGTAGCTAAATTAACAAATGACAGGTTTGAGCAGTCAGTGGTCCAAAGAGGGCCATATGAACACGTTTTCACTGCCATACATTCATCTGAACATAACAGTGGAAATACTGGGCCCATTTATAATGACGCTGATAAAAAGAGTGATCTGGCACTCTAACAACATGCCTTTGAACGCCTTTGAACCTCAAAAGCAAGGAAAAGTGAAGCTCTTGCAAATGTGAGCAACTTTTGTTCAGTGAGAAATGTCAGAGCTGTTTAACTTCAAATTTCTCTGAATTTTACAATGCCTGTTTCAGTCACACCTATCTCTTGCTCTCAAGTCAAATCAAATCACACACACACACACACACACACACACACACACACACACACACACACAAAAAAATGTAAATAAACAAGACCTGTACAATTGTACCAAGTGTCATGCTTTTATTAAAAAGTGAACATGTCACCTCAAATTTTGCACATATCACCTGGACTATATGTCTTCCTCAGATGTAATGCTAGTTCGGTACATCAGTGTCGGGTAAAATAGCATTATAATCTCATTTGTGATAGAGAAAGATTGTGAATAACAGTGGATGTTGGTGCATGAAAGAATGCTTGCCATTGATTCTGCAGGATTTCGTTTTGTTGATGAGTCAGTGTTGATGTAGTGGGATACTCAAAACACAACACACACACACACACACACACACACACACACACACACACACACACACACACAAACAAAAAACAAGAGATGTATTTCTGCAAGCTAAAAAAAATAATAGAAATGGGAAAAAATTATGAGTTAAACATTCAGAGAAAATATTTATTTAATTTAATTTACAGGAGGCTACAAGAGGGTCTGGGGGTCCTAGTTTCTAGTTGGAAATAATTATAATAATTCGAATTTTTTCCCACCGTTGACTGCCTTAGTTTTATAACATTTTAAAAAAAAATCAGTTGTATTAATTTTAAAGGTTTATACATCTTATATTACTCTGATAGTGGGTTAAAAAGATATGCTGTCTACTTAATTAACAGTGAAGAGGCCTACTTTTAAGATAATATTTAAATTAGCTTTAGTAAAAACGCTTTAATAAAAGTAAAAAAAAAAAAAAGTAAAGAAAACAATAATTGTAAAAACACTGTCTTTTTATTACCACACTTAATTTTTTCAAGTGGACAAACTGACATAAAATTATTTCAACAGAGTTAGGTATTAGAACACACACACACACACACACACACACAGTCTGGTCAGCAATCCTTATGGGGACATTCCATAGGTGTATTGGTTTTTATACTGTACAAAGTTTTTTTGTTTTTTTTACAGTATACTGTTTTGTATACTGTATTTTCTACCCCCTCAACCTACACCTACCCCTAAACCTACCACTCACGCAAAACTTTTTTTATTTTTTCATTTTTTTTTTTTTTTTATGTAACTCCTCATGGGGACCAAAAAAATTTCCTCCCAAGGTCAAAAATTACTGGTATTACTATCCTTGTGGGGACATTTGTTCCCCATTATGTAGGGAATACCAGGACCCCACACACACACTACATCAATGGTATATTTTTATAGATATTTATATCAATACTTTGTCCTCCATTTTGAATGGATTTTTCACTGAGATTGTCAAAATGCATGCTGTCATTGCTTTCTCCATGAAAATACATCCAATGCTACTTCAAATAAGCCAAAATTACATATCTTAATTGGCAGCAAAATCGTGCTGCCCACTTCTGCCCACTTCACATGAACATTCTTCATGTTTGGGAGCGTGACACCTTAAAATGTCGCCTACTTTGCCGCTCATTAGGTTTTGAAACAGAGCCACTTTTTTTTAATATACATTACATGTTTTCATGATAATTTGAACATTATGCCACGGGTTGTTCTATAACAACCAATAGCAGAGGATCGCTGTGGTGGTAAAAACTGTGTTCAATGAGACAATGAGTTAAATGTGTGGGTTGGATTAACATATTCAGGAAAGTTGAGTGGATTTATGGAAAGAGAGAGACAGTTATTACAGCAAACACATACAAAGAAAAATACCCATTTAACATTTAATTAAACACAAAGAAATCATGACATATGATTTAGATTTAAGTACTGTTAAGCCTTGAGGAGTTTATGCGTATTAATAAAAAAAGTGAATCAAAGCATGACATCATGCATGGCAACATGGTTTGAAGCAACTCTAATTGATCATGCAAATCTTCCTCATAAAATGGAATTAAAAAACATATGACTCGCCAGTGACATCGTCACTGCACGGATTAAACACATAAGAAGCAGCTTCAAAGAAGACACTCCATTACACATCAGTGTCTCACCTCACGAGACACACCACTCTAAAAACAATCCATTCTGTTTCTCTTCTTCATATTTCCCATTCTGTCTGTGTGAATCTGGCTTCCTCTCAGTCAGGAATTCTGGGAGGCTGGATAATCCCTCAACATGTCACACACTCACATGAGCATGTAACTCAGGTTGAGAGAGCACTCCAGTGTGTTCCTCTGTGATGAATCCCAGCTTAGTTGATCTCAAAGACATGAACTGATTTCTCCTGTGGGAACAGTGTGACCTGAGAGACCCAACAGAGCCTGTCCAGTTCATCTCAGGTTGTTCTCCACAGCTAATCTGGTGTCTCATTACGCTCTGATTCAGCCCTGACAAAGCAAAGAAAAGCAAAGCAAAGCATAGCATAGCATAGCATAGCATGGCATAGCATAACACAGCATAACATAGCATAACATAGCATAACATAAACAAAAACTTCTGGAAAAAAAATCTGCAAAAACTGCAATGAATGCATTTATACATGGCTTTACATTATATGAATGTATCTAAGCATCAAAGTTGCATTTTTTAAAACAAAGCAAACTATTTCATGAAAACAAGTTCGTTAGGTCTTAGCATTTGTTTTTAGATGCCACTTGGTTTGATGTTTTTTATTTAGTACAAAGTAATTTTTCAGTTAAATGTTTTGTGAACATTTTGTAATATTTCAGAGTGTTTTAACATACATTTATGATATACTGCCTTTAGTATACTCAATGAATAAAACATTGATCAATTGTTTGTCTTGGTCAGCCATAAAACCTGAAGCATTTAGAAGAACTGTCATTTGAGTAGTAAGCGCAAACATAATGTCAGTGCAGTATACAATAATATTATTCCATGACAGATTTAACAAGTTGTCACAGCAACATCCACGGAACCAGATCCCTACACTCTGCTCACTCGTTCCCAGTCTCCAGACTTCTAATCACCAACACCTGGTACTGCTCATCAACCACACCCTACTTAAACCTGCAAACTTCAGTTTCCCATTGTCTGGTCTCGTCGTTCATACCTGGACTTTTACCTGACTACTTACCTGCATGCAGTTATCTGAGAAATACCCTTCTTCTTAGTCCTCAGTTACCTGCATCCTGTTTCAAGATCCGGTTCACAAACCATTGATCCCAAACCTGAAACAGGTAAGACTGTTGTCCACTGCCATTACCTCTGCATTGATCTATGTATCTATTACTCACCTGCTATCCATGCTTGTCTGCTTCAACCTGCAATAAACCGGTTGTTTGGACATTACCTGTGTTGTATTCTTCTGTTTTATGACAAAAATAACCCCAACAATAAATGAATGATATTCATAAATAGTACAATTTGAGAAGCACTTGACTCCAGGAAAAAAAAGATAAGTGGCTTAAGGTAAGTTATTATAAAGATCTTAATTTCGTGTTGTGGTTTTGTTTCTGAATGGTAAGAAACTAAAGTGTAGGTTGCCACACATCACCGAGGGTTAAGAGTCCCTGGACTGTGATGGCTAGTAAATATTGTCACTTTACCATCAACGCTCAAGGAGCTGCATGATTACCAGCATGATTACCAGCTCCTCGTATCCTACTGCCAACAGGGACGGGTCTGAATTCACCTCCGTATTTCTCAATGTTCTACCTCTGTCCAAGACTGCAAGATGCACAAAATGAAACCTGTTACCTGAATGTTTTAAACTTCAACTTGTCTTTTTGTATTTATTTATATTGTGATTTGTAAGGAAATACTCACACAGTTTGAAGGAATACGATTCTTCGAACACACCGAGACATGAAAAATCAGTTAACATCCATATGTGGTAATTATTAAGCACAAAAAATAAATGGATGCAAAAAAGAATGGAAAAAAGGGTTTATGAGCTTTACTCTTAATTACTTTATAAGCTGTTCACCGATGTGTTATTGACTTAATAAACAAATAATAGGACTCATAAATAGG
The DNA here is from genome assembly GCF_001515625.1 of Sinocyclocheilus rhinocerous. NCBI lineage: Eukaryota > Metazoa > Chordata > Actinopteri > Cypriniformes > Cyprinidae > Sinocyclocheilus > Sinocyclocheilus rhinocerous. The sequence goes on from NW_015647124.1 coordinate 207,824, forward strand.
AAGCTATTTATGTTCAGGAAGGGAATTCACAATGGGATTATTCTAATTCAGGGCTACCCATCCATTGCAAATTGATTCTTATATTATAGGTCACACAAGAATGGCACCCAAAGCTGACAGCCAGCTGTGTTCTCTCATAATTAGAAAAGAATGAGAGAGGCAGGATATTTTGAAAATTTATTTTTTTTCCAGCAAAGTTTGTGGACACCAATTTTGCGTTTTCGAGTAACGTTTCAAACATCATTATTCATCATCAATGCATTTAGGTATATGCAATCGTAAATAGCCTTTGTTACATGGTCAAATCAAAACCAAACATACAAATATGAAATTTTCTGTTTAAGAATCCCCAACAACATCCCAATTCTCATTCTAATTCTAAATATTGCAAGTAAAGTGTAATTGTTGGCAATAACCACAAGGATAATTTGAATTATAACATTATAGAACTAAATAACAATGAGGTAGCCTAATCATGCTGTTATTCAGGCCAACAGAACGATTACAAAAGTCCAAGACGGTCATATTAGGTAATTTATATTTTATACAACATTTCCAGGTACTTTGTCTAAGCCAAAGCAAATTCAACTGAACGACACATGCGAAGAACACACGGTAGTGAGGTTTCATTTCTGAACGGATCAGCCTTTGAACGAATCATGAGTGAATGAAGTCAATAAGACAGTCGTTCTTTTAAAATCGTTATTTAAGTCGGTTCTTCTCAAATAATTGGTCAAAACGCTCTGAATCAGTTCACGATTCAGTCTGAATAATACAGCTCACTCATTTGGAGCGGTTTCTCCCTGCATAAACAGGTAGGGCATGCAACAAAAAGAACTTTGGATGAAGTTAAAGGGGTCCTATTATGCTTTTTCACTTTTTGAATTTTAGTCAGTGTGTATGTTTGGGCATAAAAAAGATCTTCAAATTTACAAATCTCAAAGTCCACTCCAAAGGGAGATATTTCGTTTTAAAAAAAAATCCCTTTTCAAGAACTACAACGAACGGCTCGTTTGGACTACAGCATTTGTTTTCCGGGTTTTGTGATATCACAAAGCAGCCCATTAGAATATCATTAAAATAATTCCCGCCTACAGAAATTCGAATGGTTGGGGGGGTGGGGTTGGGAGGGGCGAGGTCTTGGTTAGAACGCTTGGTTGACTGCATCAGACAAGACTACGAAGAAGAAGTGCTGCTGTAGCCTCAAGTTTTCGCAAGTTATTACACATGCACCTAAATAATTATGTATGTAAATATGTATGTTACATTTATGAAAACGTTTTTATAATAAATTGCTGACAGTACAATACTGGACAATAATGTAATCTGCAGAATTTACACTTCAATTATGAGACTACAGTGTTTCCCATACATTGAATGCGGGTGTTTATATCACTGTATTTCTGAAGGAAACCGACTGTCTTCAGAAAATTGGATGTCATTTTCATTTAATCTTGCATGTACTATCTGATAAAGCAGTGTTTTTTTGAGCGGAGTGCTGCTTTGTGTACAGCCGTTACCGGGAAAACCTTGATCTCTACCACTGGCGGAGAATGAGTTTGCATATATATGTCGCCTGGGAAACACTGGACTATGGTATAAATAAATTCAACTGTTTCACTGCAATTCATGTTATAATGTTAGAATTAAATAACAATAAAAATAATACATATGCACTTATCTTCTGTACATAGTAAATGCAGTTATTTTTAAGCGGTTGTTGATATCCTATCTAAAACGCGATTTAGCCAAAAAAACACAATAACATTACCACTCTAATATGTCTTGCAATATCCGTGCGTGCAAAGGTTCTGCGCGATCCTCTTGTTCAATATTCTCTGGGTCTGAATCCGGCTCAAATTGATATGGCAATATTGACGCCATCCTTAACTAAACTTGCTGCTTTGGCAAGGGGCGGGGCAGTACTGAAACACCGTCTAAGCTGTTCGCCAATCACAACGCACTGGGAAAGCTAACCAATCACATCACATTTCGTTTTTCAGAAGGCGGGCAATTTTAATTACTCAAAACCATTGAATTGTGATGTATAAAAAAAGAGTTATTAATACTGTAATAAAAAAACAATGAACCACCAAGCATGAGAGCATGTTCTAGTACACCCCCAAAACAAATTCAAGACATTGTAGACATTGTAAATAGGACCCCTTTAAATATTTTTTTATATTTAGAGTTCATTGTACTAATGCGTTTTGAAAATACGGGTCGGGTGTTTACATGGAGATCACAAGAAACCAA
>NW_015647124.1:212867-225297 GCF_001515625.1 Sinocyclocheilus rhinocerous
AAAAAAACAATAACGTTACCACTCTATTATGTCTTGCAATATCCGTGCGTGCAAAGGTTCTGCGCACGTTACCACTCTAATATGTCTTGCGATATCCGTGCGTGCAAAGGTTCTGCGCGATCCTCTTGTTCAATATTCTCTAGGTCTGAATCTGGCTCAAATTGATATGGCAATATTGATGCCATCCTTAACTAAACCGGAGCAGACGGAACTTGCTGCTTTGGCAAGGGGCGGGGCAGTACTGAAACACCATCTAAGCTGTTCGCCAATCACAACGCACTGGGACAGCTAACCAATCACATCACAATTCGTTTTTTGGAAGGTGGGCCTTCATCAAACCCGGAACTAATCGAGCCGTTTGTGCCAGGATGGGGAGTAATAATGTAAATTATGTAAAAAAACAATGCGTTTTTCGAACCACCAAGCATGAGAGCATGTTCTAGTACACCCCCAAAACAAATTCAAGACATTGTAAAAGAGCATAATAGGACCCCTTTAATATTGACCAACAATTTATTGAAACAACAGGCAACCGCATCCTATAGTTTGCTAGCGATAATGAAAAATGTAATACCATTGTCCCAATGAAGAATTTTCCAAACCCCCAAAAACTACAAGTTCCAACCAAACACGTAGCAAGTCCATTTAATTGTTTTAAAAAGTGTAACACACACTGGTAAAGCTTCTACTACAATAATGAAATATGTGCGCAGAATTATTTTAAAATTAATATTTAATCATATATACACCGATAAGGCATAACATTATGACCACCTTCCTAACATTGAGTTGGTCCTCCTTTTGCTGCCAAAACAGCCTTGACCCGTCGAGGCATGGACTCCAATAGACCCCTGAAGGTGTGCTGTGGTATCTGGCACCAAGATGTTAGCAGCAGATCCTTTAAGTCCTGTAAGTTGCGAGGTAGGGCCTCCATGGATCGGAATGTTTGTCCAGCACATCCCACAGATGCTCGATTGGATTGAGATCTGGGGAATTTGGAGGCCAGGTCAACACCTCAAACTCGTTGTGCTCCTCAAACCATTCATAAACCATTTTTGCTTTGTGGCAGGGCACATTATCCTGCTGAAAGAGGCCACAGCCACCAGGGAATACTGTTTCCATGTACATGGTCTGCAACAATGCTTAGGTAGGTGGTACGTGTCAAAGTAACATCAACATGGATGGCAGGACCCAAGGTTTCCCAGCAGAACATTGCCCAAAGCATCACACTGCCTCCGCTGGCTTGCCTTCTTCCTATAGTGCATCCTGGTGCCATGTGTTCCCCAGGCAATGCACACGCACCCGGCCATCCACGTGAAATAAAAGAAAACGTGATTCATCAGACCCGTCCACCTTCTTCCATTGCTCCGTGGTCCAGTTCTAATGCTCACGTGCCCACTGTTGGCGCTTTTAGTGGTGGACAGGCGTCAGCATGGGCACCCTGACTGGTCTGCGGCTATGCAGCCCCATACACAACAAACTGGGATGCACTGTGCATTCTAACACCTTTCCATCAGAACCAGCATTAACTTCTTCAGCAATTTGAGCTACAGTAGCTCGTCTGTTGGATAAGACCACACGGACCAGCCTTTGCTCCCCACGTGATTCAATGAGCCTTGGCCGCCCATGACCCTGTCGCCGGTTCACCACTGCTGCTTCCTTGGACCACTTTTGATAGATACTGACCACTGCAGACCGGGAACACCCCACAAGAGCTGCAGTTTTGGAGATGCTCTGACCCAGTCATCTAGCCATCACAATTTGGCCCTTGTCAAACTCACTCAAATCCTTACGCTTGCCCATTTTTCCTGCTTCTAACACATAAACTTTGAGGACAAAATGTTCACTTGCTGCCTAATATATCCCACCCACTAACAGGTGCCTGTTGTACACAACTGACATTATATATATATATATATTATAAGTATTTATAAGGTTAGCTGAATGAGACTCTGTTGGTACTGGATATTATGTGTACATGTAAGGCAGGGTTGAAAACTTTGCTTGCCTGTTTGGAGTGAGATTTTGATGACATGGGCTGAATCAATGACACACCGCTATTTGAGGTTTAAGGGATCCATAAATTGATTTTTAATTTTGTCTTAATGCCCAAATACTTAAGCCTAATGTAGTACTAGATGCACTTTTTAGAAACTGTCCCTGTTAACTTTACCTACCATAAATGCTAGTTAGCTAGCATGCTAGTTAGTATTACCAGCCAGTCAGATTTCTTACTAATTTATAAAAAAAAATAAATGACATTTATTTTTGTATGGTCGGCATTGTGTGGCAAAAAGTGTAGTATCAAAATATTATAGTATATAAAAAGTGTTCAATGTGTCCACAGTTGTAAATACGGCTTAAAATCACTAAATTATATATAATAAAGAAAACATAGCTGCAAGCTTATAGAACACACACATTCAGTCCTCTGAAAACACTAACATGTTACTGTAATTTATTTTTCCCGTAGGGCCCTAATGTTAAAGACTCTTTATTAAGATAACGTTACATTAATAAAAATATAATTTCATGCATAAATTTGATCATGCATGAAAGTGCATATTTTAATCTAAATTATTGCACTAATTTCTTTGTTGCGCACCATATGTTTGATATGTATGCACGCATGCAAGCTACTGTTCGGTTTGGTTATCCACAATATTTTTTATGTAAGAGTGGTGCAGCTATTTGTAACTTGAATGTGCAAGGCTTCCTTTCATTCCCTCCCAGTTATTTTACCTGTACAAAACTGTCTGTTATGTTCGATATCGCAAAGTAGTATTTATTATCTGGTATTTGTTATACTGCACTTTGTTATTCTTCTAAGTATTTACTTTGCAGCTAGTGAATCAGAAGTCTCACACATTCAAAGAAAATAACTTACTTCCACATTTCAAAATAAGGAGGATACATGGTTATGCCAAACAAAGGAAAGCATCTCTCTTTCTTTCGAATCTTGTGCTTTAGACCAGTCTAATCAAGAACATCTGTGTTAGAACAAACAAGCCCAGTGCTGGTTGGAGAATTCAATGAAGAGATTTAGTGGTTTATTTTGCATTAGTTGGTAGCGGGAGAGTGTGAGGCAGAGCCTGGAAGTGTGTGTCTTGCACGAAATACATGAGGGTTGCAATCATAGTTAAGACCAGCTTGAATTTTAATCTTGATCCATTGTTTGATCCATTGATCCAACTTGTTTGTGCTGGTTTAGTTCTGGCCAGTCGGAGGATATCAAACATATTGGTGCATATCTATTTCTTCTTTTTTTCAGAACGACTGGAAAGTACTGGTAGTGTGTGATTCTCAAGTATCATCTTCAGTGTTTCTTCTGTCACCATAATGCTAGCATTGTGTTATGTTTAGTGTTTTAAAATCTGTTCAGATTATAAAAGTTGTGTAGTGTATTCCAGCCTTTAATAATTTTTTTAAAAGCTTGTTAAGAAGAATTATAGGTACAGCAGCATCCGAAAGCTAACATATGATAACGACCTGCTGTTTTTTTTTTTTTTTAACAGGCATATTCTGTTCACTCTGATATTCAGAGCCTCCCAGGGTAATAATGTTGAGCAGCAAGCCACTGAAGGACGATTAAATCCTAAAAAAAAATATTCCTGTGTCCACATTTAAAGGCAGGGTAGGTGATTTGGTTCAAAAACATTTTTTGTTATGCTTGTTGAAAGTCTCTTCACATCCTGATAGCAATCACTAAGTTATGTGTTCTAAATCTATTTATATGTATTTATATCAAATGTGAAAGGCGTAGGACCATAAAATGTTCGGCCAATCATATCCCTCGGTCCGAGTGCTATAATAGGCTGTCCTACCTGCCTGTCAACATATGTATTTGCATACCTCCGATCACCCTTTTTGCTCAGACATGATACGTCAGCAGCACATTCCATTACGCTAATGCACACCGAGCGAGAATGGAAGGTGTTATTATTGTAATATTATGCGCTTTGTACTGTAATGTTTTCTCACCAGTGAAAGAGACATGAGGTAATCTGACAGTGTTGCATTCAACCCTCCACAAATGCTGTCTCTCATCTTGTCGCTGGTTAGCCTTTGGTCAGACTGTGCACTTTCATGTGTTTTGGAGGATGCGCGTCTTTGGAAAGTGATTATGCTGGGAGGGTGGGATCTTACTTTCAAAGCTAGCTTGCTATTGCTAGCCTCTCCGAAATCGCCTGCCCTACCTTTAACTTACCAGTGGTGAACAGCAAACTGGTCAGATGTTAAAGTGACCTTTGACCTCTAACAAACAAAAACAACAACAACAAAAAAGTTCCTTCTGGGGTGGCTGAACCTTCTGCAAGCCTCAAACTTGGAGAAAAGAAACTGAATAAATGCTCTTAAAATAATGAAGGGATGGCAATATACACCATTCTTGCACATATTCAAACACACACAAGCGGTTTTGAATATTAACAACTTTTATTTTTAGGTCTGTAAAAAACAATCATCAACATTCGCCTGCAAACCAAGAACATGCTAAAAATAAATCATTTTCTCTTTCGTTTTTTGTTCCAAAGCAGAGACTTCAGTCAAAAAGTCAATTAAAAGGAACAGGCTCTTATGCCTTTAAAGCTGCGTGGGCTAATTTTGCAGAAACCTTTGACGTATAGCAGTTGCCTCTTCTGCTGTCTTGCTACTAAGCAGATAGTCTTTAATTGTGCTTAAATGAGACTTGACACCAAAATTGTGGAAGCAAGCATAATTTCCAATGAAGCAGAGAGGGAAGAGGTTCGAAAACAGTAAAACTCAACTGTTTAACTCTAGGTGAGTTGGAAAATGAGCCTATTTTCAAAAATAGTGGAGTGTTCCTTTAAGCTGGATTTAGATTCTTTTGCAGTATTGTTGAATTGAATGCTGATGTGATTTGGTGTGGTCATGCAATATAGAGATTATGAAATTATGTCTATTATCTGCAATGCAAGTTAATGACTGTGAGAATGTGACAAGAGCGTAAAAGCACAAAACAATAACAGTTTTCTTCAGATTACTTAACCCTTTAAAGTCTGACTTTTTTTTTTTTTTTTTGCAATGGAATAGTTTATTGAACCTCTAGACAAAATATTAAACTAGAAAAAACATGCAATTTGATGCAGTTGCTGATATTTATATGGCGAGATTAGATCAAAAAGACGAGAATCTGATTGTAATGTAAATCAATGAGATCTTTATAAAAGTATAACAGTCTACTTAAATAAAATGCATAAAAATATCAGTTGTCACTTATCACTCTACATCGTTCAAAAATAAGTAAGATGATATTTGCTTGGTTTTATGATCAAACCTTTTTATTGTGGGGGCAAAACATATAATGCAATGCAATACAGTGATGATTGAGATGACCAAACAAACGTTGCTCAAAAGCCTGATGTATCATATTTTGATACTAAAATTTTAACATGATTGTTCTGAAAATGATATATGGATAAACAAGTACAGTAAACTTAAGTTGCTTCAGTCCAGTAAGTATTCGTATAGAATAATTCTATAAAAGTATATGTTTATATTAAATATAAAAGTATTTAAGTTTACTTTATAAAATATAAAAGTAATTAAGTTTACTTTATAAAAATCAGCAAAGATTTCACAGCAAAAAGATGTGCATGACCTGAAGGGGACCGTTTTTAGATTATACTAAAAGACCTATTATAAAGTATAAACTATCAATCAGACGACAGATGGCATGTAATAGATTGTGTACAACAGGTGTTTCAGTCGATTAGTGAGGTCTAGGTTTTTTTTTATTATTTTATGTTTTATTTTAGCTCTAATATTTTGAGCTGAAGGTTCTTGAAAGGGGATGAATTTAGAGATATCAGAGAGACTTCTCGGAGAGAGTTTTTGGCCATCAAAACCCATGTTCTATGAGAAATTCACTGCCTTCAACAATACCTTTAAAGACAATTAATCTCTGACTTTAAATTACCTACAGTGAGTGGACATATTATACAAACTATTAATCCATAATCCATTTGTATTATTAGATTATTATACATTACCCATTTGTACACATGCAGATGAAAATGTTTTGCTATTTTGTTCCTCTTCTCAAGACTCCTGCATGCCTATTGGTTGCTCTCTGTCCAAATATTGAATTTTGCAGCATCTCAGGATGAACATAAAATGGACATGACTGACTATATGCAAGTCTAATGACTTCCTTAAAGCTGACAACTATTTGTTAAAATAACAAACAATTAGTTTGTGAAGTTTCTTAATAGAAGAGCTAGAATAGAAATTCACAGAAACTTGTGCTTATGTCAGCAGGCCAAAATAACAAATATTATTTATTTATCATTCAACAGTCACTTGTCTCAATCTTGATATAAATAAGGTGCAATGGTGTCTTCCCATCATTCAGTACTGAAAGCCATGATAGAGGTGACAGTTGGCCGTGCTGTCAGGTGAATAAACCGATGCTGTGCTGAATAACTCAATATAAAACAGGTTTGATGCATGATTTAAATAAAACCATATTAAATTTATGCAAGAGTTCAGAAATTGTCTATGTTCTCTCTGCCTGCAATAATTGAAGATTTCTAATGACTGTCAGTCTCGACATTGGTCATGGTACATGCTGAGTTATGGCCAATTAGTTATGAGAATCACCTAATTGTCCAGGGAACATTGAATCCACGCTTTCATGTGAGTGGCGGATAATTTAAATACCCCCTGGAGCCTTTCTAATGGGAGCGGCCACATCAAGAACAAAGTCTTCAATCATCTAAATGCGTGGCTTCCTCTCAGAGGATAACTTTACATGCATACTTTTTCCTTCTATTGCTGAAGACATCAAGATGAAGGTGAAACTGACAGATTTTATGATAAAAATCATCAAGGCTTTCATAATATTGGAATGTTCAGCATGCTGAGTGCCATACATGTGCTGTCTGCTCTTTTCAAGTTTTATAGAGATAGTTCACCCAAAATGAACTTTGTTGTTATTTATTTACCTTCATGTCATTCTTAATATGGAATGCTGCTATTGTAAGTGTGGAATGCAAATGGTGAAATTTCAAAGACTTTATACAACTCTTTTCATAGTGACCATATTTGTCATAATGACTTAAATTTATTTATTTATTTATTTTTTTTACTTTTTTCACACTACTTTTATGAATGTTTTTTTTTTTTTAGGAGCTTGCTATCTATGACCATTGTGAACTGTCATTGTGAAGATTCTTAAAGAGACAGGATACAGGTTTGGAACAACACGAAGGTAAGTAAACAAAGAAAGAATTTTCATTTTTGGGTGAAATATTCCTTAACCATTAAAATTGATTGATAAATCTAAATTGATTGATTGATTGATTTATTTTAGGGGGGGGGTCTAATGCTATTTCATACATTCTGACTTATTTACTGTTAAAGAGTTGGATTCTCATGCTAAATATGGCCAAAGTTTCAAAAAATGAGTTGGACGTATGACAGATTATTTATGTGCCAAATACACTCCTTCAGGGTTTGTATAAGTTGTAAATTGGTTGTGAGGGAAAGATAACCTTGTTCAGCTTCCCAAAGAACGTCTCGGTTACGTATGGTAACCCTCGTTCCCTGAAGGAGGGAACGGAGACGTCACGTCGGATGACCGATGAATTGGGATCTCGCTTAGAGAGACCAATCTACTTCGAGTGTAAACTAAACGAGCCAATGCACATTGGCATGCGATTATTGCATCCAGCTGCTGCTGATCACAGCGTGAGTATAAGTAGGCAGCAGATGCAGCGCATATTCAGGTTTTCACTGAGGAGCCGAGCCGGTGACCCGGCCGCTCAGCGGTGGTACAGGAGCTGTGGCGACGGGACGTGACGTCTCCGTTCCCTCCTTCAGGGAACGAGGGTTACATACGTAACCGAGACGTTCCCTTTCAGTCGGTCACTCCCGACGTCACGTCGGATGACCGACGAAATTGGGATCCTACCAAAGGGCCACAGCTACTGCCCCTTCCAGTGTCCTGTGGAAGCCACCTGCACCCCTACTTTTTGGCGTAGGCCAGGGCCTGCACAAGAGGACCAGCTACTGCTACTATGGCACTACCCACTGAGTAAGACTGGATAACACTGGGAAAACGTACCCGTTCTACTTGGAACAGGGACGTTACGGAAGCTCCAACCTTCCCGAAGGAGGTTTCGGAAAGAGCGTGCTTGACTGTAGTTTTCACTACCGTAGACTTAGGTCGGGAGCAGAATGATAGAACCGCTCGGCTCAGAAGCGAAAAGCTGAATATGCGCATGCTGTGATCAGCAGCAGCTGGATGCAATAATCGCATGCCAATGTGCATTGGCTCGTTTAGTTTACGCTCGAAGTAGATTGGTCTCTCTAAGCGAGATCCCAATTCGTCGGTCATCCGACGTGACGTCGGGAGTGACCGACTGAAAGGGAACCCAACTTTAAGGGAACAGTGGATGCAGTTTGTTTCTTCGGGGCAGCAACGGAGTTGTGCAAGTGTGTTTGTTTGTTCCCGACATTTCGGTGACGAATGTTTTATAAACAAATCAAATACAATTTAAGTCAATAAAATTTTTGTTCCTGTTTTATTTATGTCGATGTAACAGCTTGCAGACGATTGCTACGCAAAAGCTTTAGGTGCTCGTGACTCTTTAGCTCCTCTTTAGCATGCCTCCAGGAGCTCGACTGTTTTCGGAGAGAGAAGCGTAAAGCTGTATCTTTCTTATAAATCTGATAAAATTTAAGACTCTTCGGAGATACGAAGGATGCAATACTACTCTATAGATACTCAAGATTAACATGAGATTGGCAGAAACTGTGTGTTATGTCCCCTTTAATGGAATATTGCAGCATTTATTATAAATGACTTAGCTGTGCACATCTTCTTTTTTTTTTTAAATTAAGGGTCTCATAATCTTTAATCAAATTAATTTCCCCTCCATCTTGCATCTTGCACATCTCTGATCAGCCCCTATTCCTCTGCTCTGATGATGTGTGGCTGTGAGGGTGGGACAACCTGTCACTCACATGAGATCGCAGCAATAGCAAACGACATTAGCAAACGACAATAGCAAACGACAAACGACGGAATTGCTTCAATTCCTGATTGGCCAAACTAAATCACACCCTACATTTTTTCGTTTGTCACAATAGGGAAGAAAAGACAATGACAACTTCCATTTCATGCTGACTTAATCAGGTCTTTGAGTCTTCATTGCATGCCTTGTTTGTGGATTTTAATGCTATTTGAGATTAATTTGAACAATTTTATCATAAATATGGTACACTGTGCCTCTGCATTTTAGTTTACATTCCCAAAGGACAACTCTGACATTTAGTCACATTTGTGTTTATCACGGATTGAATCAATTTAGCCACTCATGAGCTGTACGTTTCTGTGAAAGATTGGTAAAGATATTTGTCACGCCAACTAAGGTTAAAGAATTCAAGAGATCATACATTCTCTAAAGACATTCGTCTTTTATATAAAAGTAAAACACATCGTGTTACTAGTGGTTTATGCTAAAGCAATGGACAAACCCCTAACCCTAAGTATGAGCAATAGTACAAAGCACTCACATTTTCCTTTGGAAAAGGTCAAAATCTAAAATCAAAAGTTCTAGGCTGTTATGGAGCACCATAAAGAAGTGCAGTGAACTAAAGATTGGACATACTGTACATTTGCTATTGCAATATTTACATGTTTTATGATTTTACAATCAGGGCTGGGCGATATGGCCAAAAATAATATCACAATAAAATGTCAGTCGATATTGATAATTATAACAATACATTTCACATTTTTATTTCTTTCAAGTTTAAAGGCAGATTTTTGCACCTAAGTGAAAGTTGTAGAAACCAGACCATTAATTGTGGCTTTAAACTACTCTTGATGGTCAGAACATGACACTTCACGTTTTTAAATTCTGTACAATTTTCCAGTCATTTTTCCTTAAAATAAATATCTTAATAATAAACAAAAAAATTAATTAGTTTCTGCATGTTCTAATGAGTGATATTGTTTCAAATCATGAAACAGGTTTGTGTTGCCTGACTTTTATGACGTGTATCTTCAGCACAGTTTGCAGTGCAGGCTGCAATATGATTATTATTATTATTATTTATTTATTTTGTGGTTGTGTCTCTTAGAAATGCACATTTGACAGTAGCTTGAGTTGACAGTTGTAGTAGCTTGAGTTAGGATGCAGATGCAATTTTTTTTTCATTATCAAAAACAGTAACAGTTATTCTGTTTGAGTTTTTATTAAAATAAACCATTGGTTTTCCATGGTAGCATACATTTAAAATTATAACTATGTGGTTTCTAGGTATTTGTATGAAAAACAGTAGTCTAAATACATTTAGCATAAATGCACAAACGCTATAGCTTAATCACAAAAATACCGTAATTATGTTCCATTACTCCTTTAATACATTTAATGCCTGTCTACATCAATAATATAACAATACAATAGGAATATCACACATTTCTGAACCAATACCATGGTGCAGTTAGTGTTACAAGTAAATCCATGGTCCTAAAACTCTTAAAAAAACCTCTTGTTGTCGTTTTATTGAGGAAAATTATACCATGATTATTATTGTTAACGTTTTATCCCCCCAGCCTTATTTACAATTACTGCATTTTAGTATTTACAGTTTAGCATTCCTCATTGAATCTGGTTAAATGGCTGCATTAATAGTTTTAAGAGCATTAATCTTAGTTTGGTGAATCGGTTGAGGAAAAACAAGATGATGGACATTTCATCCAGAAATCATGGACATTTCATCAACTGTTCATCCATGATTTAAGGAGTGTTTCATTCTGAAAGCTGTATGTTCTTTTCATTCTGTGTTAAATATTACATCCAGCAGGAAGGCAAGGCTTTAGCTTGTTGTGAATAGATCTAATTAATAGAGATAAAACGCATAGTTGACATATTCCTAATGATTATGCTTCACAAAGTTATAGTCTTATGTCTTCAGTGTTATCTCCCTTCGTTCTCCTTCTGCATCAGTTCGGTCCATTGTCATTTGAAACTCTGTGCTGTCCCCAAAGTTCAATGTAGCCTCAAGTCTTTTCCCCTGCATCAGTATTTTTTCACTTTGACCTGTCACCTTCCATTTGACTCAATCTATCAAAGCAGACAGTGAATGTTTAAAGCAGCCAGTGAGTTTAAAAGGACATAGAAGGTAACATAAGGTTACAAGAAAGATATGTGGCATATCTGAACCTATTAGAATGTCTTTATTACAGGGCAGCTTGATATAGTCTTCAATTTAACAGTAGACATTTCCTACATTAGAATAACTTGGAAAAAAAAAAAAAACCTTGAATCAACCTTCACTCAAAAATTGCTAGTAATCTTCACAAATAATTACAAAAAAGACAAGTAACACATTGAATTAAACATAAAATTTTTAACTATAAAGACTTAAATAGTATTTCCTTGGAAACATACTCCAGCCATCCAGTGATAAAAAAAATAAAAATAAAAAATATATATATGTATATATATATATATATATATATTTTTTTTTTTTTACAGTGTAGTTTGTATTTAAAAAATAAAACAAACACACTTTTAACAAAAAATATATCCTGTCCAAATCAAGGCTACATCTATATTAATCTGGATATATTTGAAAATGGCATTATCGTTTTGAAACGCTCTCCATCCACACTACCGTTCTTAAGTGCTTTCCAAAAGCTGCATGTCCACACTGAAACTAGTTGTAAATCATGAAACCCAACATAACGGCCGCTGGTTTGGTTTTAACACCGGTAGAAACATTTTTAAATCAGTCAATCTATATAGATGCACAGGTACATACTGTATATTTAATAACCTCTTAGATAAAGTCAGTGGCTGCATCTGAGATTGCATACTTCCCTAATTTAGTTGGTGAAAAACACTATGTGAATAGAATAATATGTCAATCTACTATTTCTGGTGAGATTCTGAAGTGTCTGCATCTGAAAAGCACTTTAATATTTACACTTTAATATTTTAATGGTCATCAAGTAATTACTTACTCAAATGAAGTACCTACTCAGAGAATATGTGATTCCGGATGCAGACCATAAGTTTATAGCAACTTGCTGCATCTGGTTTGGTACAAACATCTCCAAGGTAACTCCAGTGCTATTTTAGTATTGTTGACATTGTAGTTTTTATTAGTGTGTGTGTGTATATATATATATATATTTTTTTTTTAACTATAAACTATATATATATATATACACACTACCGTTCAAAAGTTTGGGATCAGTAAGACTTGTAATGTTTTGTAAAGAAGTCTCTTATGCTCATCAAGGCTGCATTTATTTGATCAAAAATACAGAAAAAAACTGTAATCTTTCAAAATGTTATTTCAATATAAAATAATGGTTTCTAATTTAATATCCTTTAAAATATAATTTATTTCTGTGATGCAAAGCTGAATTTCCATCAGCCATTACTCCAGT
>NW_015647124.1:225459-235861 GCF_001515625.1 Sinocyclocheilus rhinocerous
GGATTCTTTGATGAATAAAAAGTTAAAAAGAACAGCATTTATTCAAAATATAAATCTTTTCTAACAATATAAATCTTTGCTATCTCTTCTTATACATTTTATCACATCCTTGCTGAATAAAAGTTTTAATTTCTTTCAAAAAAATAAAATAATAAAAATGTACTGATCCCAAACTTTTGAGCGGTAGTGTATATTGTTAGAAAAAAATTATATTATAAATAAATGCTCTTCTTTTTAACTTTTTATTCATCAAAGAATCCTGAAAAAAAGTATCACAGGTTCCAAAAAAAAATATTAAGCAGCACAACAGTTTCCAGCACTGATAATAAATCATATTAGAATGATTTCTGAAGGATCATGTGACACTGAAGACTGGAGTAATGATGCTGAAAATTCAGCTGTGCATCACAGGAATAAATGAGATTTTAATGTATATTAAAATAGAAAAACTTTATTTTACATCGTAATAATATTTCACAATATTAAATTTTTCCTGTATTTTTGATCAAATAAATGCAGCCTTGATGAGCATAAGAAACTCCTTTAAAAAAAAAAACATAAAATCGTTCTGATCCAAAAATTTTGAACGGTAGTGTATATATAAACTAATATTTAGTTTTTGTTTTCATATTTGCCATTTTATTTCCTTTTCAGTTATTTTGGTACAGCAAAGTTTTCCTAGCTGAAATCTATTTTATTTCAGTTATCCTTTATTTTATTTTATAGTAGAAACACAGCCATGGAAGCTGACATGGCATTAAAAAAGAAAGAGAATAAAAATAATCAACTACCTGCACCAGACTATTTTTGGCCACATATGTCACAGTATACACAAAACAGCAAAGCACGTTCTTAGTCTAGTAAGACTGAATCTGATTTCACTTTATGCAATGCCTATAAATTTAGCACTGCGTTCCAATTGAACGGGTCCCTATGCAGTGTTCACTGCTTCCAATTCTCTGATCGTGTGATATCTGTTAGAAGTTCATGTCACTTGACAAAATGCATTCATTCGGAACACCCTGCAATGGCAACAAACATAGACGACACTTATGTCACACATATTAGTGGTGTTTAAGGTTTGATGATGTATATAGTTACTTCTGTAAATACATATATAGCCATATATTTAATATACACATGTAATATACATGTGTGTTTTATATAATACATCCATGTGTATCTGTATAAATAGAAATTATTTAATAATTTAACTAACTGAGTGATAAATGTCTGTTGTGATGTTTAATATGTAATATGTATTTTAATATGTAAAAGTGCTTTGGTTATATTAAATGGCTTTTTTATTTGACCATAATAATGATTGTTGTATTGTAACTGTCACATCTTGGAATTTAATTGCCTTTATATTATTCAGACTTCAGTTGCTGGAGTGATGCACAATGACTGCAGGGAAAATTTCCATATCCACTGTACCCTTATTCTTTATGCCTTTTGTAGTGCCCTTCCAACTGTACACGTATGCCCGCTACAGATTGGAATATCATTTAAGATGGCCAATTTCACAGTCAAATGGAACGTACCTCAGGAGTTTTTAATCGGTTCATCTGGAAAGAAGTTAAAAAAGTACCTGTTTGATACAATTAAGTTGATATGGTTAGTGACATCTTTGAAAGATATTCAGTTTTGTTTGAGGCTTTTGCATTATCATTTATGTTCATTTTTTCCACTCTAGTATTGTACATCTGGGATCACCTACTGTAGGAACAGTAAAAAACTGTTATTGCATGTCAATTCAAGTTTATTTATAAATAATGCACTTCAATACAGTACAAATTGCTTAGCAGCTGTAGAAGTGGACAATTCTTGTCCAAAATTGAACAGAGGACCATGTTGGCAGTATGTTGGCTAAGCAATATGTATTTGCATTTTTGTGTAAAGTGTGTGTTTTCTGGATTTTCCTTGACACATTGTATCGGGATTTTCACATCGTATTTGAGTTTTGCTAAATTTGCGTTATAAGTAATCATGTTGAAACTTGAACACATTAAAAAATTATTGTTAAAGTCTTTTAAAGACCCCATGACTTGACTTAAGTTTTTTTTTTTTTTTTTCAACTTGCATTCACACATTTCTTTTTGAAACAGGAAGCTGGAATGGGACATATTAAAGGGCTCATGCCTCTTTTTCTATTAAAAATAGCCTAGTTGAATCAGTCTATTGCTAGTCAGTGTCAGGTGGTATCGGGGGAGGGACATTCCCATTCTAGAGAGCATTTGATTGGATAAAAACCTGTTTAGTGCAGGATGAGTCATCAATATTTGTGCTCTGTTTTTCCAGAAGAGAGACTGTAATTTTTAAATGGGGTTCTGTAAAAATACAGTGTAGACAAAGTTTTAGCATATAGATGACCTTAATACTTACAGACATGGACTAAAAGCCACACGACTCTAGTTTGATTTCATGGGATAGTTTAACTTTGTGACAGATCCCTACAGTCCATACCCAAATATGCCAATGTTTGAGAAAAAAAAGAGCTAAAA
Organism: Sinocyclocheilus rhinocerous; assembly: GCF_001515625.1. NCBI lineage: Eukaryota > Metazoa > Chordata > Actinopteri > Cypriniformes > Cyprinidae > Sinocyclocheilus > Sinocyclocheilus rhinocerous. The sequence goes on from NW_015647124.1 coordinate 227,964, forward strand.
CATTCCACAAGCTAAGCTCAAAGCACATTCGACCCTCAAACTTTTTAATGGTTCTGAATGTTAATCTTTCTTTGATACACCGAGTTAATGAGTAGTTCAGTGACTAACTCAAAGTGGAGCAGTATGTACGACTCCACTTTCATGCTGTTTTATACAACATCCCTATGCAGCTGAGCTCAGTACTCTAAGAGGAGCAGACTGAGAGATTAATCAACCTTGGCCTATAAAACCTTGTCACCATGGCACGTACTGACAGCATGAATCTTATTGATTGGCTTGTGACAGAGCGCTGGGTGAGCAGTATAACTCAGTCATTACTTCTGAAGGAGACCCAATGAAGACATCATCCCCACAGGCTCAGAAAACAATCACATTGCAGAAATATAGATATTTTTTTAATCACTATCTTTTCGAATCAATGGATTTGTTGTGATGGCTAACTGTTGGAGAGGAGAGGCAGGAATGTGTGAAATGCTGACTGCTGAAACAATGGGTAAAGGAATATTGGTGGAATCGCATCCAGGGTTGAGCTGGCCATATGCAGCATCAGGTAATTTTTCCAGTGGGTCAGATGTCGACACTAAATATATACAAAGTACAGCTGCTTATCAGCTGAAAATGTTTAATTGTATTAATCACATGATGTAGCGAAGAAATGAATCGTATTTAGCTGCAAATTATCAATATTTGCTGAGAAAAGACCCCATAAATCCTAAATTATTGTGGCAGATGAAAATGTTTCTTTAGTTCAATAAACTCACAAAGGCTGCATTTATTTAATCAAAAAGAGAGTAAAAAAAAAACCTAAATATTACAGTAATAATACAGAAATACTATTGCAATCTAAAGTAACTGTTTCCTATTTTATTATATATTTAAATAGATAATTTATTCCTGTGATGCAAAGCTGAATTTTCAGCATCATTACTCCAGTCTTCAGTGATGCTTTATAAATCATTCTAATATGCTGATTTTGATGCTCAAGAAATATGTCTTATTGCTAATGTTGAAAACGGTTTTGCTGCTTAATATTTTTGTGGAAAATGTGATACGCTACCATTCAGAAGTTATAAGTAAATAAAGAAATTAATACTTTTATTTAGCAAGGAAATTGAGCAAACGTGACAATAAAGACATTTATAATGTTACTAAAGGTAATTATTTCAAATAAATGCTATTCATTGAACTGTCTGTTCATGTTTCCACAAAACCATTTATGCAGCAAAAACTTTTTTCAATAATGATAATAATAAGAACCATTATTAATAATTGAGCACTTATAATAATTGAGCACCGAACCAGCACAATGGTATTTCCGTCTAATTGAACACAAGTCTAGGTAGATTAGTAAATCGTTCACACAGTTCTTCTCACATTCTTGTATCTGCAGTACTATCTAATTATTGGTCCATGTAGACCGTCTTTTGAACATTTTTGAGCAAGGTATGGATAAATAATGCTGCCTACAATTGTTTTTATATTTATTTTGTGCACAGAAAAGGTCAGGAGCTGTCAGATTTGAAAAGTTGAGCAGGGGGAAGCTGTCTAGTCTGCTCTTTTCAAGGGTAAGTGCAATAGGCACCAAGAAAGCTATTCCTTATAGATAGATTATACTTCTTTAACAACATGCAAGTAAATTATTAACTTGCTCAAAGGCAAAAATACCAACCTGGTGGATGTAGTATATCTGAAAATGTATTTATATCACACATATATATATATATATATATATTGTGTACACTAAAGTCAGTGCAACTTTAGATGAATCATGATTTCTACTGTGCATGTTTTAAGCACAAATACATGCATATGCTCAGTTAGTGAAAGAGACCCAATGTGATGTCTGCAGGTCATGGTGATAGATGCGGTACTCTGAGTTCCCAGCAAAGCACTGCCACATGAATAAATTATACAGATTACTTCTAACTATCTTTAGTGTGCAAGTGAGACAGCGTGGCAAGTCTGGTCCCCTTCATCAAGTGGTGTTGGGTGTTGTTGCAAATCATAGCTACTGTATGTGCTAATTAACGCTTACTTTTTGAGAAAAGTTTTTTGTGTCAGAAGTTGAATGAACGACTGTGTGAAAATGCCAGAAGAGGATTTGAGTATACTGCAGTTTTAGATTGTAGCTCTAATAGCAGATGTAGAGCAACTAGAGAACTGTTGTATTGCTACATTTAATTTTAAGGCTGATTTAGTTGACATTGGTATCCAGACAGCCTGGCATGGTCAACAGATGGAATGCACGCAATTCTGAAAGTATCAGCTATAAAAATAAACCTGTTATTGGTGGTGCATCTTATGTTTGGTAATTTACTGTAGAAGCGTTTCCTATGCAAAAATGGAAGAAAAAAAAAGAAAGAAGCGAGATTCTGCACCCACAGCCACCCACCCCTCCAATCTGATCATCTATCAGTGTTGTTGCCAAATGCTGGCATATAAAACGGTTGGGGAAAAAAAACAACAACCACCACCACCACCACCAAAGCACAACAATTATTCATATAACAGATGCTTTTGTCCGAGGTGATTTACAAATGAGAAAAAACACAAGCAATTTATTAGTGAAGTTAAGCATTGAAGTGTAAAGTTTTTGCAGTTGATTCCAATATGGTTACCTTTTCTGTTCTCTTTTCCGTTTTTTTTTTTATTGGTGAAAAAATGATATATGCATCTTTTGCGAAACTTTTATGAAGCTTTTTTATCAGTAGGCCAAGACTGGTTTTGTGTGTGTGTGATTGTTAAAATACATAAAAATTTAAATTATAGAAAATAATTAGGATTATTAGGACCAGTATTAAAAGTTTAGTTTACTCCCCTAAATACCATTACTCTCATGTCATTCTAAACCCATATGATTTTTTTCTTCTTCTGAAGAACACAAAAGGAAATGGATGAGAGGGTGTTTGCAACCATCATCCGCCAAAGGCAGATAAAGCACCATCAAAGTGATTTGCACTATAGTTTTAAAGGGGTCCTATTATGCTCTTTTACAAAGTCTTGATTTTGTTTTGGGGGTGTACTAGAACAGGCTCTCATACTAGGTTGTTCGAAAAACTTTTTCACATATTTTACATGATTACAATACCTCTCTCCCCAGTCTGACATGAACAGCTCGAATAGTTCCTGTATCAAATGACGGTCCGCCTTCTGAAATACGAAATGTGCTGTGATTGGTTAGCTGGGCCAGTGTGTGTTGTGATTGGCTGCACTCGGCGCCTGGTCGGGAAATGTCATGCCCCTTACTAGTGCTGCATGATAAATCAAAATGGAATCGAAATCGCGATTCGACAGAAGCTGTGATTGTCATGCGTATCTTTCAGTGAAGCACGGTTCTGTGATCAGCAGTAAATCTCCATCCAAAGGCCAGAGGGTGCTCTCCCGCTGAAACTCCAAATACGCCTCGCAGAAGAAACCCAGGAAATGCCTATAGCAGTAGCTGGATAAACAGAAGATTTAACTGCTTTTATTGATTCAACGTGACTAATAAACACACGACTACGGCAATATACGGTTTATCTGAGTTCTTATTATTATAATTTTCATTAAAATAAAGTATATTTATAATGCAATGCCTTTATCACTGCTTAGAATACTATGAAATATGTTGCGTGCCTTATTCTGTGTAAGAAGCCACATCATCTCACAGAAGGATTTATTTCAAACACTCGACTGACGTTATGAAGTGAGTTTGGAGTAAAAATATGTTATTAAATGTGGTATTTTCACATGCTTTCAGATGGAGCAGCATTTAAGATCTTTTTTATGCTCAAACAGCAGCATTACAGACTAACTAAAGGTGAAAAAGTGAAATAGCATAATAGGACCCCTTTAAGTCTTCTGATGTCATGTGATAGTTTTGTGTGAGGGATAGACTGAAAGTTGTTATTTACTGATAATCTTGCTCTCCACTAGTGTCATAAAACCAAAATGTCCGTTTTCAGTAGGCTACTAATACAAAGTTTCATGGATCTAGAACCAGTTTCGGTACCATAGCAAAAACTGTAACTATTTAATTATGTATATAATATCTCTATGATTATGCTCCCTTTATAATCACTGAAGCTGACAATCACTTCAGTTCAGTGTGAGCTCTGAACTCTTGTGAAAAATCGTCTTATATTAAAAAAGATTTTTATACTGCACCATAAATATCTTATTTGCATTGTGTTTTATAAAAGGATTCTCTAAAAAAGAACTCTGCACTGAACAAAGATTTGACCCGATACTCGGTACAACCCAAACTGTAGAAAGGTTATTATATTTGCATTACATTTTTATAATTTTTAGTTTCGACTTGGTACCAAAGTACCAAGTTGACAACACTACTCGCCACCCATTCAATTTTGGTGCAACATCTGTGTTTACATATAGAGAAGTGAGCATATTTGGGTCATATAACTGTGCACAAGCTTCAATGCTTCATTGATGTATCATTAGTGCAGCTGCTTTGAAATGTATGGAAGTCAGCAAGAACCACTGCTGTAAGTTATGCTATTTCATATGACCTGTTTGGATTTGGAGAGCTCTTTGTAAAGTTTGACGTAATATGTTGCTGATCTGAGCAGAATGAGGAACAAAATGTAACCTATATAAGGAACATGGAGGGACTTGCAACACTAATGTTTGATGTGATATTTATTGCCTGTCTTGTGATACCATCTGCGAACAGTGTAAACATACACATTTATGTAATCGGAGAGCAGAAAAAGATTGTTCTTGCATAGATCTGTTCACCAAGAGTCTCTTTGACAAAGCCTATGAATAGAGATAAAAAGGAGTATTTGCACATAAATTGGAATGCTTTACGACAACCTTTTCAAACTTTTAATGAATAGTCCAATGCAATAATTGAATACAAGATTTTAGAGGAGGAAATTTCCATATTTGCTCCATTGCCTCATACTGTAGCTTTCAAAAGATAAAGTGTCTGGAGAGGCTAAAACTATTGGTTATGTTCAAAGTGCAGAAAATTAGAGTTGTGTGTGGTGTTTGCAAAGCACATAAGAAATTGTACCCTGGTAAGACATGCTCTTTTTCCACGTTGGAAATCCATAAAATCCATTTAAAAAATCACAAGTATCTTCATCATAGGGTGTAAGCAGTGTAATCTCACCCCTGTCATGTTGGCTAGTTTCAACTCTGGTTTGATATGAGGAACGATTTGCATGTGACATTATTATTTTACTTATTTATTTATTTATTGCGAAAGTTTATTATGACATCAGTTTTCCCATCTGCCAAAAAAAAGGGGGGGTGGGGGGATTCTTCAGGAGTGTGCCATCATTTTCGCTCTTGATTCACGGTATTATTATGCTTTTTTTTTCTTCAAAATTTAGTAGAAAAATTTAAATCACCTCAAAGAACAAATAATATGTATTTATTTAATAATATGAACAAAATGATTTTCCCTTGTGGGAAAAAAGTACACTTTGCTTATTATTGAAATATGTTACTTTGAATGCAAACTGAATGTAGTGTTTTTGGAAACATAACACCATGTTATTTGCAATTAAATGGAAATGCATTATATTATAAATGTATATTAAATGCAATTAGTTGAACTTTTTTGATTGCTTTTTTGACCCACTGAAGTAGGACTTCTTTATATGTCATTTCATATTTACTTCTGTTGTCTTTAAAATATGGTTAAAGTGTACTACTGAATGTACTGACAAGCATTTAACTGTAAATTAAATATACCCAAATTGTATTAAATTCAATACCAATTGCTTTGATAACTCTTTTGTAAGTTGCTTTGGATAAAAGTGTGTGTGGATAAAATTTTAGTCAACACATCAAAACATCTTTTTTTAAAGTATGAGAAACAAAAATTAAAACAATGATTTAAAGTGTACTTTGAAGTAAACCTTTTAATTTGACATTTTTACAGAGTACCTAAGTGAAGAAGTGAAGTACATTAAAGTGAGCTTTTATTTAATTAATATTATATTATCTGCTAGTACAGTTGTTAAAAATGTGCTTTTAAGATTTTAAGTACATTAGAAGTACACTTGACCTAATGGTATTTCATGGTTTTGAGAATGGCACGCTTGACTTTACTGTAAAATCTTGCTGTGTGTGCTCTTAGGTGAAAGAGCATCTTTAAAAACTTGAAAAATTTTGTTTGCAGAGGGTGAGGAATCACTGTTCAGGACAGGATGATTTAGGCATAAATGATACTAATTACTGACTGCAGGCATGTGCTCCCTCATTTAGAATAATACAGACTCATAAACATTTGAAAGAGACTAACAACATTGTATGTTGACACACTTGTTGTGAAACTGGCGGCATTTTGCACAAAGTTGATTTTGTTGGTGCTACAATGCATTTATATGACCATTTATTTAGCAGATCCTTTTATTATCATTATCATCTCACCATTAACAATCAATTAAAAGAACATTTCAGTCCAATAGGAACAATGAGTGATGTTTTGTCTGTGATCACCATTAAACAAATGCAATAACTGCAAAAATAAGTCTCTCATCAGAGACACAGTGCTTTTTTCCTACACACACACACACACACACAGACACACACACACACACAAAGTGATTAAAATCAGCAGGGCCTGTTATTAAATTATTATGAAATGTCTTACCCTTTGGAATTCATAGGCCTCTTCTGCTGAGAGTAGCACACCCAGTCTGTCACTTGCTGTAGTTTCAGTTCAAACTGACGGCTCAGACTCCGATGCAGATTACAGAGACTGGTACACTGTCAACACAATATTGCACTAAATTTATCAAATGTTTATATTAATAGAGCTGATAAAGCAATGGCAGCAATTCATTAACTATGATGCATAGAAAGCTGTCTGTAATATTTCAAGAGATTTCTTCGTTCTGCTCATTACTAAGATGTCAGTAGCTTAGCATTCAAATTCTTACTTTTAAATAAAATAAATTCCTGTACAACTAAATTAGATGACTGATGACTGTATCTTTACTTGACCTTTTAAAGTGAATTCTCTTAAAGGGATAGTTCACCCAAAAATTAAGTTGTCATCATTATACACTCTGGAGTTGTTCCAAACATGTTCACAAATGAAAATATTTGAATAATGTGGGAAACCAATCAGTTGATTGTAGCCCATTGACTTTCATGGTATGGAAAAAAAATACTATGGAAGTCAATGGCTACTCTCAGCAGTTTGGCTACCAACATGTTTCCAAATAACTTCTGTGTTCAGCAGAAGAAAGAAAAAGTTTGGAACAACTTTATGGGTGAGTAAATGATGACAGAATTTCATTTTGGGGTGAACTATCCCTTTAATATTTGTTTTATATAACAAAGTTCAAAGTTTGAAAACTTAAATCTGATTGCATGGAGTCAGCAAAAACAGAAAAAAAAGAAAAGAGAAAAATAATTAAAAATAAAATAAAATAATATAAAAATTGGATTCTTTAATATATGTTCCTCTTCCGGAACTCGAGCTGCGTCGGAGGATGCTTCGGGAACGCCCTTCAGCGTGACCGGCTCTGAACCTCTTGTGTAATCAGTCCAATAGATGGGCGAGACGTCACGGGCGGGTGACGTAATGACCAGGAAGCTATAAAAGCACGTGCGGTGAGACCAGCGTCAGCTTTTTGTCATTCAGCAAGCGCTCTGTGTGTGTGTCAGTCTGATATCTGTTTGTGAGTCTTATTTAGTGTTGTCTGTCACGAATCTCAAGACAAAACCAGACACCTAAGGCAAGGGCAGGCACCGACAACACAGCGGTGGTCTCTTACATCAACCACCAGGGAGATCTGCGCTCACGCCGTTTGTACAAACTAGCGTACCAGATCCTTGTGTGGTCCCAGGGCAAACTTATCTCGCTGAGAGCAGTTTACATTCCTGGGCATCTCAATTTGGGAGCAGACATCCTGTCGAGGCAGGGGCCGAGGCCC
>NW_015647124.1:236172-247585 GCF_001515625.1 Sinocyclocheilus rhinocerous
GCAGCTGGATGCAATAATCGCATGCCAATGTGCATTGGCTCGTTTAGTTTACACTCGAAGTAGATTGGTCTCTCTAAGCGAGATCCCAATTTCGTCGGTCATCCGACGTGACGTCTCCGTTCCCTCCTTCAGGGAACGAGGGTTACCATACGTAACCGAGACGTTACATACGTAACCTGAGACGTTCTTGATTTTAATATAAATGATAAAGAAAAAAATATGTTATATGTAATCTTTGATCAAAATGTAATAACTTTCTTTCTCCATCAATGAAATGGTTTGTCTCTTTCTCACAAAGTCCTCTTCTTTTTTTTAACTGTTCTTCCCCAACAACTGAGCTCAATTCAGCACCTATTGCCCTTATGCTTCAGTGAATCTAAAGGCGCAGAACTGTAAATAGCTGATCACATCAATAACAGCCAAAGATGCTTTATGATGTAGTTTATTTAATGCATCGAGAATTCAACAAGCTTCCTGTAGCCTATGCAGCATGTTCATTTCACTCATCGATTTCTGTTTCACTTGTCTCCCATAAACTTAGATCTGAGGGCAGACGGGTTGCCTTTATATCATTAGAAATTGATTGTGTTATGCGTGAGTTGGTCACACCAGCCCTCTAAAAGATCATTAGTGGCCTTTGCTACAGCAAGCATCATTATTACTATTGCTCATTATAAAGTTTTAGTGGTTAGAGTAAACTCCTAATGCTAAGTATTATAATTTGGTGTATCAGCTGTGCTGTGGACATGAATGATGCCTCAAATCGGACTCGGTGCATGTGCACTTGAGACAAAGCCTCTTTACTTCTGGCTCCCAGAGGTGTCAGTATCTCTATAGCAAGACTGTTTTTTGAGTTTTCGTACTTTAATAATTACTGGACGTTTCAGTTTTTCATGCTAGAACATCAAAGGAGAGTTTGTTTGACGCTGCCATTTGGTTTGTTTGGGGCAAATGCCTTTGTCTTAATTCTGAGTCCACAATTGGATTGAAAGCAACATCCTAATTTGTGATTGTGAAAGTGTTGATAAACACTTGGCATCTTTGAAAGTTCATGCTAATTAAAGCATAATGTATTTCTCAGCTGATTTTCTAAAAAAAACAAAACAAAAGGCCTTTTAAAAGCAGCTCAGGTTCTTTGTATCTCTTGCAATGCATCTTCAGCAGAGAAACACAAGTGCTGTTCTGTGAAGTTTTTGTGGCAAATCCAAAGGGACACATACTTCAATAACAACTGGCACCGTTGTTACAGTAATGCAGTAAGCTACAATACTTACACTGAAATACATAGCAAATTATTTTATAATGGTTTTATTGTAGTATATGTAACACTCAGTGAACACAGAACGCTCCTCTTTGTTTTTTTTTGGGAAACAATTCCTAACATTCAATACAGTTCTCTTTCATGTGTATCGCATATAACATAGCTGTACCCCATGAGACTGTTTGGGAAGTTTGAGTGATGTTAGAGTGACAAAAAAAAACATGTATGAATGAGAAAATAAACTGCTGGATGGGTTTGATGTTAAAAAATAAAAAAAAAAGTTACATGCAATAAGTTGTGACAAAAATTATCTGACACACCTGAAGCATGCTGCGCACAAAAAAATGTTTCTCAGACAGCATGTGTTCCCAAATAAATTTGTCTTTCACGGCTTATTGGACTCAAACAGTCGAATAAACACTAAATTTGTCAAAATGCTCATGTTGGTGAGCATTTACTTAGAAACAGTTGGTTATGTTTTAAGTAAACATGATTCATGTGTTCTATTGTAAAAGCAAGGTTTTTTTTTTTTTTTTTTTACAAAGATGAAGTTATGTTTGATGTTTAAAAGTGGTGGGTTTAAAAAAAATGGCATGACATATCACCACCATCTTAGCCGCATTGCATTGGCTTCTGGTGCATTATAACATTTATTTTAGAAGGCTTTTATTAGTATGTAAATAATTGGATGTTCTCACTAAATCTAATCATCTTTCAGAACCCCTGTCTGAATGTCAATCTGGAAGAATGCTGAGGACCACTAGTCAAAAGCTGTTCAAAACTCCAAGGTCTATATACAGAAATCGTATCTGTTTCCTTTATGTATAACTGACAAATAAGCATGACAGTTTGCTGGTTTGTTGAAACTGTGTAATCCAAATGGATGGAAATTGTATCTCAAATACATACATCTTAATTGTAGGTCAATATTTTTATTATTAGTAGTAGTAGTAGTAGTATTTTGGAATGTTGCAACATACAGGGATCCTCTGGACCTTTAATAAAAATAAAAAAAAAAGCTTACACACACACACACACACACACACACACACACACACACACACACACACATACACATGTATGTATGTGTGTGTGTCTCTGTGTGTGTGTGTGTGTGTGTATGTAGGCCTATATCTATATGTATAGATGGGTTTATCCCATGGGTTAATTTAAAGGTTTACTGCCTCCAAACTCGACAAAGATAAAATGTTCCTTCTTGACTTTGGAATACAAGTGCATATACAGCTTTTATATAAAGAGACCTGTTGTGAGGGGTGAAATTTTTTTTTTATCACGCTGTGATACTTGACTGCTGTATCAGATCAAAATTAGACATGCAATTCAGTCTCCATTAAAGAGGTCCTTGGTTTGAAGAAGTGCATATTGCCTTTAGCACATTAATCATGCATCGAAAAACTGAAATATAGCAAACAGAAGTCAGATATATAGAGCTTCAGTGTATATCACAGCATCCAGGTTGCACAAATGTAATATCAGGCAAATGGCATCTGGTACAATACCCGAAAAGGAGCATGTTAAAAGAGTGTCTTCCATTTGGAAATTTAGTATGCGAAACACACACCCACTTGACAATTTTAGCATAATGAGAGTTAAGGGGGAGATTTTTTTTCAGCAGCCAAGTCTACCTCCTCCCGTGTTTTCATTTCACAGCAGATGGCTGTGTTTGCTCCAACTTGCATCAATTTACAAAGACAGAATGAGCATGGATTTTCCGTTAGCGCACACGAGCAAATTCAATTAACATTTCAGCTGTGTCCAAATTCAGAATCCCCTCAGCATTATGAACGTCCCCAGTGCTGAGTAAATGAAATAATAAGGAATGCATGTTGAAATACTGTATAGACTGCAGGTCAGCCTGTATTATGCTGTCATGATAACCATAGTTTAAGCCAAAATATCAAACCGATTACACTTAGCCAGCTAAGATTTTTTTCTTTTATTTTATCTTGGCTATTAAAAATAAGAATCAAGGTGACAAACAATAACATACAAATGAAATAATCAGTGCTTTTTAACCATTATGCTGTGTTAAAAATCCTTCACCTAATTTGGTGTTCCCTGTCAAAAATGACCTGCCTTTTAAAAATTGCTTCTCATTATGCTATATTATCACAGATTCTTGGAGTCAATCTTTCTGTCAACTTGTTTTTATTCAATTAGCCTAGGTTAGATCAAATACGGTCAATCGTTTCCAAAATGAAATACAAAACCCGTGCTAACTGAAAGAAAACAAGTTGATAAAATTATTGAATCCAAGATTTGGTAATATTATATAGCATAATGAGCAATTTAAAAGCAATTTGTGAAGGCCAGTCATTTTTGACTGGGAACTCTACAGGTGTAACAAGGTGGGGAGAAAAAAATCCCCCCAAAAAGTACAACAATAATAAAGGATTAAGTTTGTCAGGTACACTAGGTCTATTTAACAGTAGCATTCAAGAAAGAAATACGTACTAGTAAAATTAAACAATCAAAAGTAAAAAATAAAATAATGCATAGTCTTCACTGTATAAATTAAATATACACTGATTCTTGTTAAAGCTATAAAGTGATTTTGTCTTTGTCTTGTGCTGTTTGATAGATGAATTAGACGGCAGAAGGTATATAGGCTCCTGTCACTTTTAGACTTAATGGATCCAATGTACTGACAAACATTGTCAGTGTCAATGTCACTTTATTTGTATAGCACAATTAAAACAACACGTTGACCAAATTTGTAAAATAACATAAAGGTAGACAAAACTGTCCGCACACTGTAACAATACAATCATAGAGAGTTGGATCAATGAACAAGCCTGACAATTCACAATCCCTTTGTATGATATGCCAATGATTATTGATGACCTTTTTTTAATTTCTGGACTCAAGGCACTAAATTTAGATTTAAAAACACAAGAACACTTATTTTGGGAGGTCAAGTTAGTGTCATCTGACAAAGATCTAATTTTGTCTAATGCAGTGTCTAGCCACCTGGATATCCCCAAGATCTGAAGTCACTGTACAATGTCTGGGCTTTAGCTTCAAAATCATCCTTATTGGAACAAATAAGAAAAAGTCTCATAAACTGACTATATGGCAAGCCATGTTTCAAAGACATAGGATGAGCACTCTTTGCATGTAAGAGACATGTTTTTAGCAGTTTCTTTTCTATGCAGTGAAGATACAATTGGGCAATTTTGGCCATTAATAACAGAGGTATTCATATCCAAAAAATAATAATAATAATACTAATATCTGTTGTCTTCACATGATAGGTGAACTTAGTGGATGATCTAAGGCAGTTCATATAGGGCAAAGATTTCAAAGTCACTAGCAGAGCCTTTATAAATAGCAAAACAATCATCAATATATCTTTTGAACAATACCAAATTAATAATAAAGGATTGTTATTAAAAATATATTGATCATCAAGATAACCAAGGTATTGGTTTGCATCGTCAGGGGCCATAGTAGCACCCATTGCTGTGCCGTCCACTTGTAGGTAGAATTTGTTCTCAAAAATAAAATAATTCTTTGTCAAAACAAGTTTTTGAGGCCTTTAGCGACATCTCTTCCCAGTTACCTTAGGGATACTAGAGATTTTCTCCAATGTCTGTCAGCTATAAAAAATTTAGATGAAGACATTATACTTGCCACAATGGATGTGACCACTTTATACACTAATATTCCCCATACTGAGGCTCTTTTGCCATTGAAATATTTTCTTGATTTACGCAGTGATGATGAAGGTTTGCCAGCTAAGTTTATTGTCGATATGGGCTGAATCGTCTGCTCTTTGGTCTGTTTTTAAGACACCTTGCACTTTTGTCACTTTTTTACTTGTACATATGAAAAATAAAATATGTATTTTTGATAGACCTTTTTTGGTCTGGTTGCATATTTCCAGTGTGCGGACAATTTTGGCTACCTGGTTGATTATACTTATTTTTTTGATCTACTCACCTGAGAACTTACTGGCCTTTCTTTTTTGAGAGCATACAATTCTATAGCGTATCCTATAGTGCATACAGTTATTAACTATTTGCATCTACAGTGGAGATCAAAATTAGAGAACAATCGTCTCCAGGTTACGCATGTAAATATGGTTCCCCGAAGGGAACGAGACGCTGCGTCGAAACGCTTTGGGAACACCTTCAGCGTGACCACGCTCTGAATCACATGTGTAATCAGTCCAATGGATGGGCGAGACGTCACGGGCGGGGTGACGTAACGACCAGGAAGCTTAAAAGCACGTGCGGTGGAACCGGCGTCAGCTTCTAGGAATGAAGCAAGCGCTCACATGGATGCCGGAAGTATGGCACTGAGACGCAGCATCTCGTTCCCTTCGGAGAACCATGGTTATATGCGTAACCTGGAGACGTTCCCCTTCAGGAACTCGAGCTGCGTCGAAACACTTTGGGAACGAGTATGCCCACGCCGCAAGAATTACAAATCCCTGCCTAGTGTGGAAGAGCACAGCTAGGGCGAGAGAACAGAAGAGCCCGAAGTGGCTCCCATATCTAGGCCATAGAACCTGATGAACGTGACGGGCGTGGACCAACCCACAGCATTGCAGATGTCCTGCATAGGCACACCTGCTAAAAAGGCCTTGGAGGCCGCCACACATCTAGTCGAGTGAGCCTTGACCCCCAATGGCGAGGGGAGATCAGAGCACTCATAAGCAATGGAAATGGCATCTACAATCCACCGGCTGAGGGTCTGCTTAGTAGCAGGAAGACCTCTCTTAGCTTCTGTTGGTCGGGCTCCCGGAAGGGAGGAGGACAGAAGGCCTGGAGTACGAGGGGACTTTAGGGACATACCCTGCTCGAGGGTAGAGAAACACTTTGGCCGAACCAGGCACAAAGTCAAGATACGAAGGGGCCACTGAGAGGGCCTGCAGATCCCCAACTCTCTTGAGAGAAGATATCGCCCAAAGGAAGGTAGTCTTTATAGTGAGATGGCGATCAGAAATCTCCTCAATAGGCACGAATGGAGGCTTACAGAGAGATTCTAGAACCACAGCCAGGTCTCACGGGGGGACGTGAGATCGTACCGGAGGCCTCGGAGGAAACGTGTAACCAGGGGGTGTCTGCCCACTGACTGGCCACCAACAGGGGCGTGGTAGGTCACAATGGCCGCCACGTAGACCTTTAGGGTGGAGTGGGTCAACCCTGCGGAGAGACGGGCCTGCTGGAACTCCAGAACTGTACCAACCGGGCAGTTGACTGGGTCCAGCTGGTGGTCTCCGCACCAAGAAGTGAAAAGCTTCCACTTCAGGGCGTACAGTTTCCTCGTAGGGGGAGCTCTGGATTGGAGGATGGTCTCAACAACCTCGGTTGAGAGACCGGAAGCTACGAGTTGTGCCCCCTCAGGGACCACACCCACAGCTTTGGGCGGGTTGGAATATCGTGCTCTCTGCCTGTGAGAGGAGATCCCTCCTGACGGGAATCTCCTATGGAGAGATGAAAAATTATTCTTGTGTATTTGAAAGATATTCATTTTATTTGTAACAGAAAAATTGTACCTGTTTCATTAATGTGTAACTGACAAATATGCATCTCATTAAATGTATTATTTTGTCAAAACTCTGTAATCCAATTGGATATAAATTTATATGCAATTCAAATACATAAATCTTAAATTTAGGCCTACTTATTATTAATTTAATTTAATTTAATTTAATTTAATTTAATTTAATTTAATTTAATTTAATTTAATTTAATTTAATTTAATTTGTTTATTGTGAATGCAAATTTTTATTTGTGAATAAGACAGGTTTTTGTACTAAAACACTTTGTGCATTAGTGTATCTTGTATTGAGGCCTGCTTAATGCAATACAAGTACTTAACTTAATTTCTAATTGAGCACCAAACTTTGTGTCCGGGGGCCAACTCAAGGCACTAGAAAATCTATTCTAATATGTCTGAGAGGATGTCTCAATTAACTTGAGGTCATTATTTAACACTCTACATTGATTCACAGTGACTTGAGGAAGAGGGCAACATTGTTGGTTGTTTTTCCTTAAATACCAAACATAATGACCTTATTTGAGAAACGTGCCTGAGGGCAGTAACTGATACCAAACAATGCTGACATGGGTTAATTCAGAGAAGCCTGAAAAGCATATCATATCACTTGCACCACGCTGATATGTGGTGAAGCATAAGTAGGGAAGTTTTATCAGTTTAATTATTTTTTTCTGGACTGAACCATTGATTAACAATTTTAATGGTTTAATTATTTTTAATCAAAAGGAATGTCTAATCGTTTGAATTCATTAAACTTTACAAATCGATTGAATTCATTAAACTTCATCATTTTCATATTTTTATTACAGAAATGGAACCCTAAAGAAATGTTTTATTTTTTTCAGAGGGTATTTTTTATTTTTTTAAAATGTAATCAAATTAAGATTTATTTATTTAGCAAACAAAGTGCTGGACAACAGATGTTTACTGTTAAAAATATAAAATGGAAGAAAAATTGTGTGATATTCCTTCAAGTTTTTTAATGATTATTATTATTGTTATTATTATCACTACTTTCAGAAGTACGTTTTACTGCACAATAGTAATATATTTCTGTCACAATTTCTTCACATTAAAACAACATTATATTTTGACAGGTTGTCATGACGTTTTGTGTTTCTGTGTGTATATGATGTGAGTATATTTTTTTTAATCAAACTACACGAAATGCTCATAGTGTTACATATTTATATTAAAGGGATAGTTGATCTTTAAAAAAAATCACATTTTTATGTCATTTATGTATGATCATATGACTTTATGACTTTCGTTCTTCTGTGGATAAATATATTTAAAAAAATGTCTTGATGTTTATGATGCTTCAAACATTCTTCAATAAGTCTTTGTTTTCCACAGTAGAAAGCCAATCATGCAGGTTTGGAATGACATGAGAGTGAGTAAATGATGACTGAATTCTCATTTTTGGGTCAACTATGACTTTAAGTCATTACCATTCATGTCAGCGCAAACGTCTCCTTTCCATGCGGCTCATTATATGTTGAGGCTTGTTCATAAAACACAGCGGTAAATGAAAGAAAATTTAAAAGAGATATTTAAGTACATTGTCTATTGATTATGACAGAAGCTATTCATCAGATGAGGAAGAACAATGTTGTGTATCCAGACGTGTGTTGTAGTTGAGCACTTTCAGCATTTTAAACAGCCGATTCAATTGCCGTAGTGGAGCAAAAGTTGCATGATCCTAGAGTAGCATGCTAGGTTGTGGTAGTCTGTTTTATCCTCTACAACTTAGCACTTAGAACCGACCTGCACATGGGTAATAGCAAAATGCTTTTAGCATTAAATTTGTGCATTCTCGCTGTGACTTCATTTGCATAATTCCTGAATGGAGAACTAAAACAGACTGCGCATGAAAATAAATAGCATTATCAGCAGGTGCAATTCATTCTTCGTGAATTCCTCGTTCATTTCTTCAAATACATTAGCAGCTAAATGCGTATGTCTAACACAGATCAGCATCAAACTCCATTTCACATTAATTTTCTGAGATTTACAACCCAGAGTTCTCCAAACCCCTGCATGCTTTCATAATTGTTTACTTGCAAAAAAACTTCCCTTCATCCTAAAATTGACAACAAGCAGAATCATAGCCGACTCCTCTGCTCCCGCCGCTACACCTTTCCTTCAAGCTCCGTTCTTCCAGGTCGCTTCTGCTGAGGATTTGTGATTTGAGTAAGAGGGATTTTCACCCTAAATATTTGATGGTCCTGTTGAGGTTTGATCCAGCACAAAGCTGGCATGAAAAATTGTGTCAGACAACATGTGAGAGGCCTTTTGGAATTTGGAAATAAATCAAAGTCATCAGCCTGGTGTTGGCATGCTTGCAATATTTATGAATTAAAAGGATTAATTGGTAAATATTGCATTTGGAACCATAGGTTATATTTAGAATCGCTCATCTGAATATGTTCTGTGATGATTTGTTACTGTTGTTTTGGCATGTTTACAGTACATCATAACAAACTTGCTGATTTTTCTAATCAAATGAAAAATTTCTTGATGTGTTAAAGTCAGCATGAAAATTCACCCTACTCATTTTCTAAATGCATTGTGAACTCTTCATCCATCCATATTTGAAGTTGTTGGAATACATTTTACAAAAATTACTGTTAGTTGTTTTTTTTTTTTACTTCAAAATGTCATGTATTATTCAACGTGTCACTTGCCATTTCTTTGTAATTATTTGTGAAATTTACTACTGTAGCCATTTATGAGTGAAAAGTGAATCCTACACCATTTTGTTTTTCATTGTACTATGAAGTGAACATAGTAAACAGTGAAAACATTTAGAACAAAGTCCTGATGATTGATTTGATTATTTGCAGAAAGAAATAAGTATGTCTCAAGATGCTCCTGGACTGGTGAATTAAATTAGCTCAAGAACTGAGGAACCATGGCGACAGCTTCCATCATTTTGACCTTCTCCTAGAACACTGGAAGCCTTTTTATGTTAAAGTGACATACACAATGTTGACAATTATAATGCATAGAGAAAGAATCCCAACCAAACATCAGATGTCAGAGAAAAAAAAAAGAGAGAAATTTGAGTGAATGTTCATGAATAAAATGAGTGGTTTATAAACAAATTTGTTGTTTTGTATTGTGAAAGATTCCATTAGTGAGGCAAAATAATCTATTAACACACTCTTTTGTAAGGCATTTATGAAAGCACACAAGATGAAAGCAAATTAATCATCCATTGTGAGAGACATCTGTTTGGCTTGATAAAAGTTCTCAGGCACACACATACTCAGCCTGATTGAGTTCAAACTATATAGGCAGTTTACTGTAGATTAATTACCATTTGGGTGTAAATGTAATGGCAATTATATTTCATGAAGATCAAGTGTGTAATAATAATTGCCTTCTCCCAATAACCATATTATACAGTCGTGGCCAGAATTATTGACACCCTTGGCAAATATGAACAAAAAAGCCTGTACAAACTAAATCTGCATTGTTAATCCTTTTGATCTTTCATTCAAAAAAAAAAATCCACACCTTTCATTGAAATAAAACAATTAAAAATGGGGGAAAAATCTCATTATGAAATACATGCTGGCCACAGTTATTGACACCTTTTTATCCAATACTTTTTGAAACCTCCATTTGTCAAGATAACAGCTCTTAGTCTTTCCTATAATGCCTGATAAGTTTGGAGAACACCTGACGAGATCAGAGACCATTCCTTCATGCAGAATCACTCCTACTCCCATATTCCCAGGTTCATGTTGGTTCTTCTCCTCTTCAGTTAACCATACTCATTTTCTATAGGGAACTGGGAGGGCCATGGCAGAGCCTTCGTTTTGTGATCAGTGACCCATTTTTGTGTAGATTTTTATGTTTGTGTTTGGACCATTGTCCTGTTGGAAGATCCAAACATGGCCCATTTTGAGATTTCTAGCAGAGTCAGTCAGGTTTTGATTATTTATCTGTTGTTATTTGATAGAATCCATGATGCCATGTATCTGAACAAGATGTCCAGGACCTCCGACAACATTAGTCCCACAACATTAAAGATCCAGCAGTATATTTAATTGTACACATGGGGTACCCGTTTGAAGTTCCAGTATATTTCCCGTACTTGTCAAACGTTTAGAAACATTGATTTTTAAATGCTTTTTTAAATAAAGTCTCTTATGAAAAGCTTAATTTATTTGATCAAAAATCAAGTACAAACAGTAATATTCTGACATATTATTACAATTTAAAATAGCTGTGTGAATATATTGTAAAATGGAATTTATTCCTGTGATGAAAAAGCTGAATTTTCAGCATCATTACTTGTTTTCAGTGTCACATGAAATCATTCTAATATGCAGGTTTGCTGTTCCATAGGTGCTCAGTCATCAATAATGGTTCTTATTATAATCAATATTAAAACTTGCTGCTTATTTTCCCCCAGGATTCTTTGATGAATAGAAAGTCCAAAAGAACAGAATTTCAAATAAATTCTGTTCTTTTGGACTTTCTATTCACATCTTTTGTAACATTACACTGTCACTTTTGAACAGTTTAATGCATATTTGCTGCATAAAAGCAATCATAAAACACACACACACACACACACACACACACACGCACACACGCACACACACACAC
>NW_015647124.1:247641-266602 GCF_001515625.1 Sinocyclocheilus rhinocerous
CTTACAGGAAACTTTGTGCTATTTCAGATTTTCAATACACTCCATTCTGTGTGATTTATATGCGTTTTGAAAAGTGGGGACATGGGGTAATGTCCTGAAAAGTCATCTTCTCCTTGTAATACCTATGTCATACCCTTGTCATTATACAAATGTATGTCCTCATTTGTCACAAAAACGCGCACACACACACACACACACACACACACACACAAAACTACCCTAAACACTGAATTGTACTATATAATGGCTTCTGCATAAATATTAAGCACAACTGTTTCAACATTGATAATAATACATATTTCTTGTGCAGCAAATCAACATATTAGAATGATTTCTGAAGGATCATGTGAGACTGAAGACTGGAGTAATGATGCTGACAATTCAACTTTTCATTACAGGAGTAAATTATATTTTAAATTTATTATAATACAATAGAAACAGTTAATTTAGATTGTAATACTATTTCACAATATTAGTGTTTTTACTGTATTTTGAGCACATAAATGCAGCCTTGGTGAGCAGAAGAGACTTCGTTAAAAACATTTAAAAAATCATAATTTTTCCAAACTTTTGACAAGTACTGTATATTTGTGTGTACATAGTGTTATGTGTTTGGTTGTGTGATTGAAACTAACAATATAATAACCACCAGAAAACTTTCCTTAATTGAAGCAATGGAACACTCATCTTAATTACAACAGAACGTCTCGGGTTACTTATGTAACCATGGTTCCCTGAGGGGAACGAGACACTGCGTCCTCTAGGGGTCGCTATGGGGAACGCCTCGTCGTGACCCGTGTCTGAAGCCTACATTGAAAAAACACCAACTTGTTTGGCCGGCGACAGCCATGACGTCACTACCGTCGCGACTAGTACAAAATAGGCGCCGGTAGCGCACATCATTCACTTCTTCGTCTGAAGCTTGCATCCGCAGCGCTAGGTCCACCTGAGATCCCCACGAGCTCATTCTCCTCCGTGCCTCAGCAGCGTCGGGTCCTGAACCGCGGGAAACAGATGGTTGTCCCTCTCCACTCGAGAAGAGAGACAAACGAGAATGAAGCTTTTTCAGCGAAAAGCTCTCACAGTGCACCCAGATTGCCCCCTCGAGGACATCGCGTGCGTGCTCCTCGCCCAAACAAACAACGCATAGATCGTGTGACTCATCGGGAGTCAGAAACCGCTGACACGGATGTACACACTTTCTAAACGCTTCGCTAGTGCTCGCCATAGTAGGAAAAGAAAAAGCTCTTACTTTGCTTTTTGGAATGCACGCTTCAAACAGACCAGTCAGTGAAGACGAAGAAGAGAATGATGTGCGCTACCGGCACCTATTTTGTACTAGTCGCAGCGGTAGTGACGTCATGGCTGTCGCCGGCCAAACAAGTTGGTGTTTTTTCAATGTAGGCTTCAGACACGGGTCACGACGAGGCGTTCCCCATAGCGACCCCTAGAGGACGCAGTTCGAAGTTCCACGAAAGGGAACAGTGAAACATACTTCAAATATTTATGAGGATGTTTCCAATGATTGCCTTGATGAACATGGTTGAATCCATGTAATTATCAGAGGCTGCTGTCAAGTCAGTTAATGCTGTCATGCACTAGCGCATCTCTACTAGCCACAATTCACCTAAGGATTTAATTAAAATGCTTGATATGCAAACAGAGCCCAATCATTTAGTCAATAAGGCTTGGAGCAATTTTATTCTTCTGCTTTGTTTCTTGTTTATCATACCTGTTGCTGGCCCAGGAGATTTGACAGACAATGAAATGGTCCAAACTTTCTAAATATAACTGTTTGTTTCTATGGGCGCCATTGATCAGCCCTTTATTTTAAACCACCAGTCCACTTTTCTAAGCAAATTGCCATTAATCCAGACAGCAAGGATCAGATTTAACCTTCAAGCCTGCCTTAAGAAATCACAGCACATAAAATAATAATAAAAAATATTTCTTCAGCTTAAGAAAATGTTTAATCATTCACAGTATATACATTTATTAAATTCTGTTTTATGTAAGAATGCTTAATATATCGGCACAAGATTGGTTATCTGCCGTTATACTACGGGGCTGTTGAATGCTTGAATCGGACTGGCTGACAAACGTTCTAAGGTGTGCACGGAAACACACGCCTAAAGTAGTTCCAGGCAGGTCTTGATCGCATTACATGTCCATATCACTTCGCCAAATGATTTCAGTTATTTAAAAAGTCCTTACAGCCTTCAACAGCAAAAGAACCAAAACCCACAATGACACTGACGAAGCTAAAATATATAGTGAATGATAAGATAAAAATTACAAATTATTTCCATGTTTTTGCCACATTTTATTATTTACAGAAAATACACATACTATATTTCTCCCGCTCTCTCTCCCTTACAAACACACACACAGAAATGTGTTGTCGGCTCTGCTCTGACGATTTTCTCAGTAAAATAGCTTAGCAACTTAAAAGCTGCATGAGATTACTCACTAGCGATGTAATAACGGTGTTGTTCTTGAAGCAGATTAACTTACAGTTTCGCTATTAGTTGAGGCGCTGCTGCCGAACCAGACTTGGGTAATTCACTTAATCTCTCTCTCTCTCTCTCTCTTATTATCTCTAATAACATCATTAATAGTAACTGCATTACTATCAACGGCTCAAGCTTCCGTTACTAACTCTCAAATGACGCTTTGGTATTAGCAACGGAGAGATGTGTAAGAAATTATACAACAGTTTTTTAAAAACACTCCATTGTTGTCGTCTTTTTTTATTTACACACTTGTGCCATCAAAATGTTGTATAAATGCAATATCACACTCGTAGCCATGTAATATGGTTGTATATCAGCACGCTGTGATTACCTTTGGCACTTGGCCTGCTGCCTCGTGCCTACGGCCAAATCACAGCCGTGCTGATATACAGCATTATCGCACTGCTACTCGAGTGATATTTCTCATTTAATCCTACTCACAAGAGCGTTATAAGGACAAATCTTGACGAATATCTTGAAATATATCATCTGAACAATGTCTTGAGGTGTGGCAACCACAGTGTAAGTGGAATAATTGACTCCGACACCTCGGGTGTGCATTATTTTCTAATAATTCAAAGGCCTGTCGTCGATTATTCCTTACATATTAGACTAGATCAACAGGTCAGCATTTTTATACATATTGTCCAGTATTGGACAGCTGTGCACATTTATTTAAATTGCTATTAAAATTATTTATTTACCTTATTAAAAAATGATACCTTTGCTGATATCTAATGCTCACTTAATCTTTTAAAACACTAATAATTTAACAATTTAAAATGTAATCTTTAGCAAATATAATAAATTAATATATATTGTTTGGCATTGTACATTATAACGTCTTAATTCCTAAAATTCACTTGTAGCATATAAATGTTTGATTTTATTTTTTAGGGTTTCATTTATTTAGACTAAATGTTTCTTATTATTACATTTTACAATTAATTATAAAGAAATGGCAAGTAACACGTCGAATTTATGAATGTGAATAACAACTTTGAAGAATATTTAATTTTTACTGTGCAGAATTTTATTATCGGTGCATCATTATGGGAAAGTTGGACTACATGTCCAAAAGTATGTGGACACATGTGTTTTTGAGCATTTAATTTCAAAACCGTGTTCCTTCCCAAATGCTTCCACTCTTCTGGAACTGCTTTCCAATTCATTGCTGTTCCGATTCATCCCAGAGGTGTTCAGTAGGGTTTCAGGTCTGGACTTTGTTCAGGCCAGTCAAGTTCTTCCACACCTGTCTCACTAAATTGTTTCTGTATAGCCCTCATTTTGGTACAAGGCTTTTATGATGCCGGAATGGAAAAGGGCCCTCCCAAAATTCAGCCTGTTTGTCTAAGGAGATTGTATGGCTGGATGCCTGATTGTATGCACCTGTTAATAATAGCTGAATCTGAAATGGCCAACTTTGTTAATTAACAGGTGGGGTTCCACATAATTTTGTTCATATGGTGTACATTCGTCCAATTCAGTAGAAGATATAGTATAGATACTCCAAAAAATACTTGAAGCATTAATATTTAGTGAGCCATGTTGAATTTGGGGTGAAATAAATAAAACACTTGAATCTGGTGTAAAATAAACACTTTTGATGTTTTTTTCAGTCTTGCTGTTCTTCCTGCAGAGTGTCTGCAGAATGTTAAAATTATATTATAAAAATCCTGTTGTTTCATTGATGGGGTTATTCAAACAATGACAATTATAGTACATGATAGCTGTTTAATTAATTCCAGTGCAGGCATTTAATATTTTAGTGCACTGATTTTTGAGTTTGAGCAATGGTGCAGCATTGCTTGAGCATTTCGAGTGTCATCTTTTATAATATTGCCACCAAACTCAAACACAAGTGTGCTGAGGCTTGACTGAAAAGGTCTTGATTTATTTCATATCTGGCAGAGAAAACCAATTCAGCCACCCTCGGATTTCTCAGGTTAGTTTAATTTAGTCGCAACTCAGTGGTGTATCATTTAAAGTGTATTTCTGAGTAGACTTCTTTGAAAGGATCTTGTTTCCTGGTGTCATGAAAGTATGTCATATATTTTGTGGTCTCCAATTAGGGCATTCATGTCAACCGCCCATTGAGATTTGATGCTTTATAGGTTATGACTCATCTTATTTAATCTCTGCACTGCATCTCCTCCATACTCATACAAACATTTAACACAACCTGGTGCCCTTTCATTTGTCTAGTGCTTTTTTATTATTTATAGTGTTTTCTTTTTGTATGTATCTTTTAAAAGAATGTTCTAGATTAAAATCTTCTATAAGCAGCATCTTCATACAGACTCGTTTCTCAGTTTTTAGTTACATATTGTCAATGTATATCATGCTAAAGTTACTGGGTTTACCGATTTTACATCAAGACAAAATATGAAAGGTTGGGTTATAATTTTACATTAGCTATGTTTACATGCTAAATAATCTGTAATCTGATTGGCTAAACTGGATTCAATTGAGATTGATCCAAATTAAACTTCAATCAGATTGAAAGGGATGGTGTACCTGAAACAGGTGGATCTGAAAATCAAAATACCTTGCACACACATGCAGTGCCGTGATGCATAATGTATGTGTATATACTGTATGTTTTGCCTCATACAAACTTGTATATTTGAGTCTTGTGTCTTACTTAAAAAAACAAAAACAAACAAAACAAAACAAAAAAACACTCTCATCAAGGCAAAAGTGCCAAACATGCTCTCTGTAGCTTTGCTGACATTATCATGGTGGCTTTCTGTTGTTCTAAACTTGGCGACTGGGCACTACGAATGTGCTTTGAATACATATAATGCACATCTGAATGAATATGTAATTCAGATTGCAGTGTTTAGGGTTCATATAAACAGAACTTTCAGAATTTGAAATCGGATTAGATTAATTCTGACTGACTTAATAGTGCATGTAAACATACTTAAAATAATGATTACACTTTCAGAACAATGCAACAGTTTTTGAATTTTAAATGTTTAGTTTTCTCCACATAGTATGCTTGTGGGATGATGCAGTTTTGTAGGCCAAAATCCGGAAATGAGTTTGCATTTTAGCACTTCAGTTTCAATCGTCCTGAGGTCAGTGGGTTTTTTGAATGGGTTTTTCTTTGAAATGCCTGAAATAAGGTATGTGTATATGAATATGTATAGAATATGTAGCTTATGACTCAATATTTTAATGAATTACAAAAGCTGATTAATCAAACAAAGCCTACTTATTAATTGGTAAAATAATCTACGATTAGACAATTAATCATTCTAATAATCGTTAGATTAATCGATTATCAAAATAACCATTTCTTGCAGCCCTACAGAACAGGTAAACTCATTTACTCACTGGTCATTTTTACAGCCTCGTTCTGTTTATAATCACACCTTTACAAAGTATTCTAACTCAAACTTTTAGGGAAAATGGTTTTAAATAAAGACTTAAAGAGTTGTTGGAAGCTTAATGGTAGTGATATTGAAGTCATGGTGTGATTTTTCTTAGCTTTTTACTTCTGGCAATTGTATTTAGGCTTAACAATACAAAAATTGAGTTCATTTTTGAAGATTATTGTGATAAACAAAACATGTAAGAATCATAAACTTTTGTTGTTCACAGAGCTTTTCTGCAATAATCCAAAAGGATGGATCCTCTTGAGTTTTTGTAGAAGGAAGCTTTTGTAGAGGTGATACTAACTTCTGGGTTGGCATACAAAAATGTCATTACAGCACTTGTAAGTACATTTTTGTGTTTTTCCTTTATTTTCTCAAATTTTAAGTTGAAAGTACTTTAGTTGTTTGATTTAAACCACAAAATTGCTTGAAAACACCATTAACAAAAGACATGGCTTGAAGGAGTTCTAGTTTTCATGTGTTACATAAAGAAATATTTCTTTCAACGATGGACTTCAAGAACAAGGTGGAGAAACTGGCATCCTTCTGCACAAAGCTTGATCCATTGTTACTTGCTGAAGCCACAGTGGAGCTGGAAAAGGAGAGCAAAACTAAATACTTAGTGGTGAAGCAAAAGAACAAAGTACAGAGGTTGCATGACTTCTGTCATGATGTCTACTACAATGGTCGATCCCTAGGCTGCACTGGAGCCATTGACAACACAAATGCAAGACATCAGTATCTGTGTTGTCAGTGGCTCCAGTTCAGCCTTGAGAGCGACCATTGCGTTTCCCAGAAACCCTTATGTTAGGGGTGTACAATCATGCTTCTGGAGGGCCAATGTCCTGCAGAGTTCAACTCAAAATATCCTAGCACTCCTGCCTGGAAGTTTCATGCAGAGATCTTATTTTATTAGGAGATAACAAACTCTGTGGCTGTACCATTGGAGAAGGCACAAATGGTCAACTTAGATCACGTGTGCTTAATCATGTTATAGCCTTAAGGTCATTGAATTGCTGTCAGAGTTGTACAACAGTCAATCTCTAGTTGTGTCTCATTTCGAAGGCTGTGCCCTTCGGAGGTCGCATTTGTAGACCGCGTACATCATCAAAGCGGTCTCAGTTCAGAAAAGCAATCATTATAAAATTGACTTTTATTCCTTGTGAGGTGTAATTATTGTAATTTCTTGCTTGCCTTGGAATGTAAATGCTTACTTTTCTGGAAAGAGTCAGTCTACAGCCAAGCCCTCATTGGAAGTTCGCATTTACGAGTTGGGAAGTTGTAATTACGTTGTCAGGTATGTTCAGTCACTTTCGTCAAAGCAAGATGGTGATGTACCTTTTCTACAAAAAAATCAGCAAATTTTTTAACTCTACTTCTATAAAATGATGATAAAGGACACATGTTTTTGCTTGATGTTTTTTGTTAATTGATCTTTAATTGTTGCATTCATAGTAACGGATCTGAGAGACACAAATAGGTTTGGTTATGTTTGATCAGCAAATTTTTTAACTCTACTTCTATAAAATGATGATAAAGGACACATGTTTTTGCTTGATGTTTTTGTTAATTGATCTTTAATTTTTGCATTCATAGTAACGGATCTGAGAGACACAAATAGGTTTGGTTATGTTTGGAAGTAAACATAACAGCTGCTTTACCAAAACCTAGTGCAAACACACACCATTCAGAGAATTATTGTGAAGGTCGAGTTGTTCAAATGGAGTGCCCTTGTATTCAGACTTACTACAAGCGAAATAAATCAGATAGAGGTCAGTGTCAACATATCATCATTTGTATTTGCATATTTAAATTACACATGCTTTTTCAGGCATTGTCTTTGGATTCGTTTTTGGAGACTCAAATGGAGGGAAAGCATTCTTGACTCCATAGAACAGGATATACATATAAATTTAGATTCCCACCTTCTTCATATTTTTGAACAAGGCTGCGACTTAACAAGCTTTATTTAATACAGTTCTATAAAAGCCATTTTATATGTCTGCTTCAATAGGCTGTTCCTTTACAATATGTTGTTGTCTGGTTTTATATGTACATTGTAGTTGAAAAACAACTTCAGTGCCTCATTTCAGCTTGATCTGTGGGTTTGATAATTTTGCATTTCACTTCTGTAGTGTATTGTGTGGCTGAACACTCATATATTAAACAGTGAAGCTAATTGTGAATATATAGTCAACTAAAGCTTTGCTGTTAATATCTGAGAATCTTTTGTCCACCAAGTCATGCGGTGAATCTAACAAAGTCACATGGTGCAACCCATGTAGACCTTAATGACTGTGTGTCAAAGTAAAAAGTTTCTTAAAATGTAAGGTAAATTGATGTTTTTATGACAAGTCGATGTTTGATCAGGTCAGGATTATTATCACTAACTAAAACATTACAAAAAACAAACAAACAAACAAACAAACAAAAAACATTATTTAATTGAAAAAAATAAACATAAAATAAAATAAAATAAAAACTTAAACCTATTATTTTGGGTAGTTGCCAAAGCAATGGTTCTTATTTTCATTTACATTAAATACTAAAAAACAAAGTAATAACAAAACTATATAGACATATATTTAAATGATAAACGTAAAAAAAAAGAAAAAAAAAAAAGACATGATTTAAGTAAATAGATTTATTTTTTAATTCATGGTTGAACCACATGACATATTAAGAGGCATTAAATTTAGACTTTTTTTGAAAGTGGTGTAACATTTTTTGAAAAATTTTACCAAGAACCACTTATGTTATATGATTGTGCAGTGATTTTATCCACAAATACACCATTCTTCCAAAGAGTATATTAAAACAGTTCCTGCAAAGTCGGCATAAATTCCCTAATGGTGTATTTTCATCCATGGACCATATAGCAATTACCAGGAAATTGCACCCAGGTTTGTGAAAAATAATTCAACTTGCAGTCAACTGCTATGGCTGTGTTTGTAATTTATGTAAGTTTTAGTTTGCAGAAGCAGGAGAAAAGCTGCCTCATGATTCTTTGAAGCATAACCCAGTGGACTACTGCAGTATGTATGAACATCACATCGCTATGTAACTCTGTGAGATTGTTTTAGCTGTTTAACGACCGGCAGTGTTGATAATGTTTAAGGATTATAGGTTGTTTGAGAGCACTGTGATAGTTGCTGCTGTGCTTCATTTTTATAATATGCCAATACTTTACCCTCTAGCCCATCTCAAGGTGATGCTTGCACTCTACTATTCAGCACAGAATTTCAGTGTATTATGATTCACAAGACTCGTGCAGGCGCTGACAATCAATCATGTGTCAAGAACCCAAAGGCTATCATTTGTAGAGGATGTCAAATTATGAGCAGTTCGCTAATATTTCTGTAGCCCTTTGTCCTCTAGTATTCTGCCGTCTGTGTGTGCGCGTGAATATCATAATACATGATCATGCATGATCTCCTATACATTAGCTGGCAGCTTTTGAATTAATGGGGATTGGATGGAGTCCGAGTCCTTGAAGAGTTAGGGGACGTAGGGGTCCCAATCTGTTTCAATGATTTTGAAAAGAGAAATGTTAATATTTGCTCCATGATTGTTTTTTTTTTTGTTTTGTTTTTTTTGTTTTTTCCCCCCAACTTTTAATCAGTGGTCTGAAATTGATTTTCTGTAAGAAAGTACAAATTACACCCAAGTGCGCCATATGCCATTTTGTTTTAAGCGTTTACAGAGTGAGTGAGAGACTGCAGATCCTTATTTTCACTTGTGGGTTAAAGTTGCAAATTGTTTAATTTATGATTTTATACACTTGTATTGTACATTTTTCTTTACATTTGATTTGATTTCTCCATATTTATCTTTGGGTTGAACAGTCACGTTTATATCATAGAGCAGGCATTTTTTATAGGAAATGTGCATTATTCTTTAAAGCAGCGATAATCTCTACCTCTTCTCTGGAAACGTTGAAGTCAAGTTAATTGAATAAGTGACATCACTAAAATTAAACTAAATTAGCTTCTGTTGTACATCCACTGTCATAGAATTTCAATTTTAGTTTATTCCAAAAGTAAATAATATTACTTAAACCTGGGTTGATTTATTTCAGGAGTAAGTAAGAATTCTAACTCTGGCCCACCTAGCCACCTGATATTTAGTGTGAGTTGTTTTAAAAATCAATATTTTAATTATTCATTTATTATTTAGTGCAAAATTTATATTTATATGTATCAAACTAATATAGTTCATTATCCTAACTATCCAAATTTCTACGGTTGCCAATCAGTGTAGCAACTCCCAGGAGCATGTTTCTATATTTTACAACAAATGCCTTATCTAATTAAAATTTAGAGCCTTTCTATTAAATAAGTGCAGTTAATTTTTTTTTCACACATGTATTTTATGAGTGTGAACAATATTTTGGGGAGTGTGGTTGCTGATGCGCAGTTGTATTTTTAGTGACAATCACTTTAGTGTCTGGCGTATTATGCCATAAAGTGTTGCTGTTATCTGGATACATTTTCATCATAAATCATAAAATGTAATGAGATAATTTTACCTTTATTTTGTTTAATAACATTATGACTAAATGCTTCCATTACAGCAAGAACATGTTTAAACTGTGGGGTGTATTAGGTTAATGCATTACATTAAAAGGGATAGTTCAGCCCAAAATGAAAATTTGCTGTTAATTTACTCTTAGGCCAACCAAGAAGTAGGTGACTTTTTTTCTTCTTCAGCAGAACAGTAAGGATTTTTTTTTTAGCTTAAACTATGGTCTTTGGTGTTTTAAAAAATGCCAGTCAGTGGCTACCTGCATTTCAAAATAAATACATAAAAACGGCATATACAGGTGCATATACAGGCAAGTTTGTTTACATAGTCACACAATGACATCACATATACACAATTTTATCATTAAAGCACCCAATAATGATGTGAAACGTGGATGTTTTACATGTCTCAAGCATTTAGAGTGAATAAACTAATCTTAATCAACTCACCTTTATAAACAAACCATGAGAAACCATAAAAACTTCATTTAAATGCTTGGTTCATGCATGCCTGTATAAGCGGCTTATCAGTTTTTCACTCTGAGTCGGAATTTCCTCAGTTCGGTGACTTTTGGAGTAACTGGAGTGCTAAATGAGTTGGCAAAAACTGGCATCAGAGGATCCTATATGTCAGTATATTGACTCATTTCGAGTGACTGTTTTGATTGAGTAACTTGGAGATCTGTGCTGCTCGAACATTTCAGTGAGATTTGATCAACTGGTTCATTCGTTCAATACATTCACAAACTGGATATCACTCCAGGCCATTTGCCCGAGGCTATGGTTTGCAGGTACTAATGTATTAAATAATTTTCGCTTCTTAAGACCACAATATATTGTCAGGAGCTAAGGGTATTAATTTTGTCTTGCCTGTATATGCGCTTTTTTGACTCTCAAAGTGACAGTAGCCACTGACTTGCATGTTATAAATCACCAAGAACCTGAGGTCTGAGTAAATTAAAGGCTACTTTTCTTTTTTTGGGTGAACTATACTTCTAAGAAAGCTAAATTTGACACTGCTGCTCTTCAAATTTGAGTGAGACACATCTAGCTGAGAGGCATGTCCTGCCACGTCTCTGTTGCTCAGATTAGTGTGTGTGAGTGTGTATGTGTGTGCGCGCGCGTTTTTGTGACAAATGAGGACATACATTTGTATAATGACAAAAGATAAGTCTTTGAATCTTGGCATCACTGTACATCCACCCAAATTTGGCACCAAGTGTACAGAAGGTTCAAGTCATCTTGCAAAATTAGGCTCAGTGTCCTATTTAGTTAATCTTCTGTTGTGATCATTAATATTTATATTTGGTAATTAACAAGACTGAACTCTGATTCAAATAAAGTAAACTGCCATCTCAGCTACAGTTCCACTTAAACCCCAGGCATTAAGTCCAAAATTAATAATACAAGGACTAAAATAAAGTATTTCATTGCAAATGATCAGATGTACAATATCCGCCTGGTAGATGATAAATAGATAGACAAACAAACAAACAAACCCATATAGCATTGGAAGACCGTCTGTAAGGGTTGGGTTGACAATATTGATTTCTGACTGTAAATAACCACACAGATCACTCTAGCAACCGCATAGTAACATGCTAAGACCTTTTCAAAACTTCCAAGCAAAATGGAGGTGATTTTCGCTGACTGTGAGAAAGACATAGAGAGACATGCTATTTTTATGTGTATAGTTCCAGAGCAATGATCTAGAATGAGCTTGAATGTTGGGAGCAGTCTGACTTCTGGAATGAACCATGTGCATGATTATACTCCAAAGGACAGGTCAGAAGCAGATTTATTAGCCAGAAATGAGGGACTTCATGCTTGTTTGCACAGTGCCGGTGATCAATGGAATGACTCGGTGGGCCGTAGCGAGTGTGACAAAGGGACCTCGAGTTAAAAGAATACAATATTTGTCATTTAAAGATGATGGGCCAGCCAGTTCACAGCTCCCAGGCAGCAGTCTCCTCTCTCAAATGGCTCACATTTATATATCCGCAAAGCAGTGAGATCTACTGGGTGAGATGATTAATGAGTTTGGGAGCTGCTCTCATAATTCCAGCTTTCTTTGTGGTCTGTTCAACTGAGCTTGACAAACCTGACGCTGGATGCTTCTGGAAGCATGCAGCATTTGTTATGGTATTTGTCAGGTATTCCATGAATCCCAGTTTTTTTTTTTTTTAAAGAGTTTTTTTTTTTAAAGACGTCTACAATTTGACTCAGAATGAAATGATCAAATATAATAGAACTGTATCTTCTAAGATACTATATTGAATAGACAGTATGTTAAACAGTTGGTGTTTATCAGTATTTTATTAAAATGCCAGAAACATGTTTTAATGTGCATACAATAACTGTGGTTAAAATAAATAAATATATAAATAAATAAACAAATAAATAAATAAATAAAAACGTTTCAAATTTTCAAATGTCAAATTTTCCCCACTTTCTGATGTCCTAGTGATCACTTGAACACTTAACCAACCACATGTACATGTCACCAGTGCTTATTTGGTGTTCAGAAATGCATTGTTGCTAATTCCTAATGATACAGTTAGAGGAAAATTAGTGAAATTAGTGAAATGGCTGTGTGTAGCACCTACAGCTCTGCAGATCATTCTAAAGGTTCCCAACATTAGAAATTAATGGTTGAATTTCATTTTTAACAAGATCCAAAAATTTCCACATGGATTTCTGTCAGATCTTAAAGCGTTAGTTCACTCAAAAATGAAAATTCTGTCATTAATTACTCACCCTCATGTCTTCCAAACCTGTAAGACCTTCGTTCATCTAAGGAACACAAATTAAGATATTTTTGATGAAATCCGAGAGCTTTCTGACCCTACATAGACAGCAACACAACTAAAACGTTTTATGGCCCAGAAAGATAGTAAGGACATTAATAAAAAGTACATGGAACATTAGTGGTTTAACCATTATGTTATGACGCAACAAGAATACTTTTTGTGTGCAAAGAAACAAAGGGCCAGAAAGCTCTCGGATTTCATCAAAAATATCCGAAGATGAACATAGGTCTTACGACATGAGGATGAGTAATTAACGACAGACTTTTCATTTTTGGGTGAACTATCCCTTTAAGTTTCTATGGTGTATTTCAGTTCAAATATTTTGGTAAATCAGCCACAATGTAATGCAAATTTGTTA
This sequence comes from Sinocyclocheilus rhinocerous, assembly GCF_001515625.1. Classification (NCBI taxonomy): domain Eukaryota; kingdom Metazoa; phylum Chordata; class Actinopteri; order Cypriniformes; family Cyprinidae; genus Sinocyclocheilus; species Sinocyclocheilus rhinocerous. The sequence goes on from NW_015647124.1 coordinate 261,229, forward strand.
TTGAAGGATGACACACTTAAAACTATATTAGATAGATAAATGGCAAGTCCCTTAATGAGTGGTTCATTGAATCATTCATTCAAATGATTCATTCAAACATTCATTCTTTATTTATGATTATTGAATCATTGATTATGATTGGTTCAAAAACGCATTAATTCAGGAGCTAAATATTGCAGTGTTGCTCTGAAATGCACAAATGTTTGTTTGTAACTATTGGAACTATTTGGAACTATTTTCGTTGGCAAAAAAGAAAAAAAAACTGACAATATTGTGTCTAAATGTAAATCAATATTAACTTGTTTTTTGAACTGTTGTATGAAGTTATCACATTCGCGATCACGCTAATATTCTGGAAAAAGCACTCTTGCTTGTGTGATAATACTTAACTGATATCTTATATAAAAAACAATAACCCATACATGGATATTTTTTGCTTTCATAACTTGAATTACAGTGGCATTCTAGCTGCATTCTGATCACACATGCGTTTGGACTCAAGATGTGAGTGATGCCAAGTGAGCGACAAACTTGATAACACCCCTGATGGATGGATGGATGGATGGATGGATGGATGGATGGATAGATAGATAGATAGATGGATAGATGGATAGATGGATAGATGGATGGATGGATGGATAGATAGAGGATGGATGGATGGATAGAATTTGCTAAAATCAGAAATTGAATAAAAAAAGTATGTCGCCGCAAGCGTAATATCAGTCCTGCTTTCTAAAACTGTGGTACTGTTGATCAAAGATAATTTGAAGAGATTCAGTAGCATTTTACCAAGCATTTACAAATGCAGTTTAAAAAAACACCTCACTTTGTGAGACATTTCAAAATCATTAGGCTGCAGAAAATTTATATTATCTCAGTTTGGAGTTTCTCATGCCACAGCAACCATTTCTTGCCATTTTCTTATCACTGAACTCAAATGTGAAAGTATCAGCTTTCAAGAAGGGCCCAGTGCTCTATTATTGCATTTATTGTTCTCAGACTTTGGGCTCTGTGTCTCTGCTGATATGCTGCACCTGTGGAAAATACACCAGTAGTGAGGACAGAGAACCATTTCCTCAGCCTCTGGGGCTTTAGGAGTGTATTACTTTCAGACTACAGCAACACCATAAGCTGTTGTGCCTCCAGAGCTGGGAATAATTTATGTTGAATTCATGTAAACATATGTATTATTTAAGAGAGAGTTAAGTTTTAATCACAGCACTCAGGGAACCTTTATAAAACGAAAGCATGCATAATGTGTGTACTTAGTAGAAAACTCACATTTCTGAATTTTACTGCATGAAAGACATGTATCTAGACCAGTGAATACACTGTTGAAGTTCAGAAGTATCCAGATTCCAGTAGTTTACAGGATACAATTGACCCTTGGCAGGGAGTGTGATTGAGATATCTTCTGATGTTCATTCATGTTTATTTTGTGCTATAACTAGTAAAGAGAAACAGATGATCTTTTCACTTGCCGCTTGAACTGAGGCGCTACAGCGATCTGTCATGACACATTAACCCTTTAGCATTCCTGTAAAATTTGCCTAAAACGCCTAAAAAAGGCATACCCAAAGTGGCGTGTACTTTGTGATGTCATGTTTAAAAAAATTCCTGATGAAGGTCATGCGACCGAAACGTAGTCAATAAATATTTTGATATTTTTTGCATAGATAGTGTGCGGGATTTGTTTTTTGCTTTTTACATTAATTATCACAAAAGTAATTTTATTTATTCCCTTTGTTTTCATGGAACCTTCTTCATAATCTTAAATGAGAAAAAATTAATAAATAAAAATTAAATAAAGTTGTTGAAATGTGGAATATGTTGCAAGTATTAAACATTAAACATGATTAAGAAATAGATGCATTTCTAAAGTGAATTTCATTTTCCGTGCCTGTTTTTGCAACACATTTTTGTTAGAGACTGCATTTCAGATGATGTTTATAAATGTAAATATAACATTTTGGTATAACTTAATCATATATTCCTGAATTAAATTATACATAGACCTAAAATATAAATTTTTACATTAATTATCACTTAACAATTAAACTCCGCACACCTGCGTAATTTTATTTATTCCCTTTGTTTTCATGGAATCTTCTTCATAATCTTAAATGAGAAAAAAATAATAAATAAAAATTAAATAAAGTTGTTGAAATGTGGAATATGTTGCAAGTATTAAACATGATTAAAAAATAGTTACTCCAATTCTAAATCCAATTTCTTTTTCTCTGTCTGTTTTTAGCAACAACCCTTTTCCCCCTCGACAGCACTTTAGATGATGGTTATAAATGTCGATGTCATATTTTGGTATAATCTAGTTATATATGCCAGAACTAAATTATACATGGAGCTAAAATGCACATTTTTACATGTTTTCTCACAATTAATTATCACTGAAGTAACCTCTCTCATTAATATGTAATTTTTCCCTGTTTGAATGGAACTTTCTTCAGAGAGTTGCATGTAGAAAATAAATAAATAAAAGTTGTTTTGTTGAAATTTGGACTGGGATGTCTCAGGGGTCATCATTATCCTGACTGCTCTTGCTTTGCTGTGATGCGTTTAAAGTGTTTCAAGAGCGAGTGAACGACTTGGATGAGCTACTCTTCATGAATCCTGACCTCTGAATAAAAGCACATCACTGCAGCTGGTTTTACACAGAAAAAAAGATATTTAAATTCCAAATTCGTGGAAGGTGTTCAGAATACTGACTATGGTATTTAGGTATTTAAGAGCTCACAATGAGTTTTTGCAGTCTAGTAATGTGTGTGGTATTTCGGTTGACTCATATTTGCTTAGCAGCTTGTGAAGCAGCTGTGCAGGAAAAATTGATTGAATTAAAGCGCAAGATAAAACACCCAAGCTAGGGTTTCTGCACAGTTTGAAATCATATTTAATTCTCCTAAGACCTTTCTATGACCTGAACATTTAAAAATGAATACTGTTGTCCATTTCAGAACAAACCCAAAATCTGAAAATACATCAGGTGTCATAGATTGAGATTCAGACAGGCCTGATATGCATGCTGCACAGCCTCAGAACTTGTAGCATTGCAAAAGTTTTAAACACTCAAGACATGTTTTATTTCTACAGTTTGTCTCTAAAATAGTTTAGTGGAAGAATATTTAATCCTAATTCTGAATTTATATCATAATGATTGTATTAACATTGGCGTATGTACCAATATATCAAAACATATGAATAAACATCAATAATTAGTGTATCACTCTAATTAAATTGATTCACTCAAAAGAAAAGAATTAAACAACTCATTTGTAGACATGAATCAAACATGAAACATGAAAAAAAAACATTTGGAATACAATATACTACATGTCTTCTGTCATCTGATTAATAGTTTATACTTTTTTTAAAGTTTAACCAAGTATCTTAACTTTGAAGTAGCTTAACTTCAAACTGAAGCTTTATCAAATAAAGACTTGTTATGGAATTTTAGAAAACTGTATATATAAAGAATTTTTAGAGCTATATAGTTTTTGGTATAAGTTAATTAGGCTAAGATATTTGCTGGGATGAAAAATAGATAAGCTTTGTTGTGAGTTTGCATGAGATGAGTAAAAAACAAAACAAAACAAGCAAACAAAAAAAATGTTTATTTGTACTTTTAATTGACATTTTACTTTAAACCTACAGAGGAACCTGCTGAAATACCCCTGGATGAGAATCACTGCTCTAATGAATCAAGATAAGAAGGAAATTGCTCACTAACATTTGTAAGAGCGAGAGAGTGTTTGACCCTCTGGCTATTTGAGAGATCTTTGATCTCCACACTGTCATTAAAGTGGTGTTACAGCAAATGATGCAATTTACAGCCTTACCTCAAACACTTGTGAGCAGGACAGCGAAACTGATGACCTCACACTATTCCATGTTGCTGATTTTGGCGTTTTCCAAAAAGCTGAGCTGATCCAGTAAATGGCTGCCTGTGTCATAAGCACTTTTCTCATTTCATGTAAAGCACATAACCCCCCCGCCACCCCCCCGCCCCCCACACACACATTTTTTCTATCGATTGTGGTAATATGGAGCATAAACATTGATTTTGAGTTTGATAGAATTATGAAGCGGTGAATGTATGTCATTGCATTTCTTAGAAAAAACATGATACTTATGGGCATACAGCATTGCCATATTCCTGGTCTCAGACGGAGATGACCATTGTACTAAGATAGGCGTAGATTTATTTATTTGTCATATGAAACAATGCATGTATACCTTGATAGTCTGTGATCGTTTCAGTGTGTGTGTCATCATGACTGTGACTGACTTGGAATGTAATTTAGCCATAATTATAAACACCACTGAGAAAAAATGCATTATGTTTTTTCTTTCAACAAACTGCAAATCTCTAGGCTTACCAGTGTTGATGTAAAAATATATACAATAGATCAGGGTCTGATTAACCATGGGCATGTGCGCGGGAGGAAAATCTATATCACACTTTTTTTTGGGCTTGAATGTTAAAATTTTCCTCCATTAAAACTATTATATATTATATATATTTATTAACATCCTGATAGTATTATTGATCTTTATTGACTATTATTTATATTATTTATAAATAAATAAATAAATAAATAAATAATGTTTACTATTTGCACATCTGCATAGCCTTTTACTCTGAACTCTGAATTTAGAAGTTCTTTTCTGTTTTCATCAATGATACCATTGTTGACAAAAATCAAATCAAATCAATCAAACAATCAATCAATCAATAAATCAATCAATCAATCAATCAATCAATCAATCAATCAATCAATCAATCAGTCAAGGGAAAAGCATTTTTAAAATTTATATTAAAGCTTATTTTGATGTTTATTTGCACACTTGTTAGGCCTTGTACCAGTTGACCCAGGAAAAAAAAAAGAGAATAAATTATATACAATTAAATTATATTATATATAAATGTTATTTATTATTAACTTTATTAGGCACATATACATGAATGATAAACAAACAAACAATCAAGTGACATGCTTTCTTTTAAAATGTATATTATTATTAATTAATTACTTATTTTGATATTCATTTTTGCACACTTGTTAGGCCTTGTACTAATGGTTAACACCAGAAAAAAATTAAATGAGAATAATTTATATGTATTTAAATTATTTGTACATTTATTTAAAATGTTATTAATTTGGTGCATCTATATGAAGTATATGAAGAAAAAATAAATAAAAAAGTGCGCATCTGAGCAGTTTACTCTTTACAGTTTTTTCTTCTATTTCTGTTTTTTTTTCTTCTATTTTTCCATTTTCACCAATGAAAAACATCAACAGGCAATAGGCAAGGTTCAATAGGCACTTGATATTGAAATTCATTTTTTTATTTATTATAT